>NW_009952720.1:485161-491643 GCF_000747805.2 Chaetura pelagica
CATCTGGCAGGCAGGGCAGGGTGGCTGAGGATGTGGTTAGCGAGATCCTGTTCGGCAGTGGCGCCCGTCCCTGTCGTCCCCACCCCCCCTTTGCTGTCGCCAAATGTGCGGCCCAGGCTTCAGGGGGAAGGCAGCTACAGCAGAGAGGTGGGAAACCTTCTGGGTAGGATGGATGGTGAGCTTAGGGTGTCCTCAGAGGACAGGCTGAAGTTCCAGAACTTCTGCAGTGCACCGTTCCCTCTCTCCTCATCTGATACCAGGATTCAGGAGTTAGACCCTTCCTGGGAAGAAGATGGGAACAAAACAGCCAGGCTTCACTCACCACCAGTGGGGTTGGCAGCAGAAATGGAGCTTCTGGACAGCCAAAGCCCAGTGGAGATCCAGGTGCATCCCTTGGGATTGCTGGTGGAAGCAAAACAAGCCAGGGAGGAGCATTTCCAAAAGTGGATTCATCCTGAGTTAGTTTCTAGATGGGAATAACCAACACCTGGATTGTGAGGGACCCAGGCAGGACAGACTCGGGAGGAGGGGACTGTTTGTTTTGTTTTTCCTTCAGAAAAACCGATGATTCACATGGATGCAGCCTGGACCTGCAGCAATTGGGTATCAGTAACTGATGCCCCCAGGGTTCCCAACTGCTCTGGCTTATCTATGCTTGGAGATAAGGCCAGAAGAGCTGGGAAACATCCCAAAAACACAGCCAAGAGTGCTAACCACTCATTGCTGCCGAATGACAACCAAACAACAATGTGCAAGCGAAACAAATACAAACAAATCAATACAAACCTAAACCCAAAGGAGGGGAAGCAGCTCTTCTGAGAGCACCGAGACACCAGCCCCTGAAACCACAGCGGGGTGTGAGCCAGCAGCACAGCACATACTAGAAAGCAAAGGGGTTTTCCAGGGTTAAAAGCCCCTTCCCATCAGCAGAGATAGAAGTGTAGATACCCCAGGCAGGCAGGACTCCCTCCTACATCTCTCTTTGTTCACCTGGGATTCCCCCTTTTCCCCCTGCACAAATGATCTAAAATTTCCTTTCCCCTACTCTGAGACACCAACTTGGGTTTTCCCTCCCTGGCCCTGAAGACCCATGACCCAGACCCCTTGCCCCTCAGAAAACCTGCTACTCCTCCAGCAGCCTCCCCAAACACAAAGAGGGGGGGAAATAAAATCCCACTCCCAGCTATCAGCTTTTTTAGGCAGCCATTTCCCTTGGAAAAATGTGGCCTCACATCTTTCAGTGCTTTATGGAACTGGCTTGGGTTTCCTGGGGAAAAAAATGCAGTTATTTGCCCAGGGTTTCCTATTAGACAACCCTTCTATTGTAGTCCACCTTCCTGTATTTTTTTTTCCCTCTCTGATATGCCTGCAATGGGTCCTGTGCCATTTCCAAAGACGGAGGCTGCCTTGTGTCCAGGGGGGAAAGAAGCAGGACAGCCCTGGGATGCAGCCCAGCAGACAACCCTCTGGCTGCCCAGCACAGCCTGGGTTTTTCCCTGGAGCTATTTGCTCCCTGGCAAACCCTTTGTTAAAGCAGAAGGCAGCCTTGGCAGGGCTCACCTGCAGCCCAGCACAGGGTTAAACACCTCAAATTAATCCTGCAAACTCCACATGGAGCCAACCAAAGTCACAGTTCAGCAAACGGCAGGGTAGATCATCTGCCCAAAGGAGTCTCAGCCTAATTATTTTTTTTTTTTCCTCTCCCTGTATCTCAATGTCACCTTCCTTTTAGCTGGCGGCCAAATGACAACTGCAGCCTTCTCTGCACATCCCAGAGCACAGATGTGTCCTCTGCACGACTGCTTCCTGCTTAGGCATGACAGGGAGGTTGTACAGTGATGCTTCCAGGCCACGGAGCCGTTATCCTAGGAGAGAATTCCTACTAAGGAAAGGGGAGGCCGGGGTCTTGGGACTTGCAGGCAAATGACAGCACACACAGTGCTTATTTAAAAGCCCAAAGACATGCCAGGAGGGAACCTTTGAGAACTTAAGAGTAGCAACCACTGCCAAGAGCAGAGCAGATCATCTCTGTGCTGAATCCCTCCTCCCACCATCAAGTGTGCAAAATAAAACCCCCGTGCCTGCCAGCAGGCGCTGACTCCCCCTGATCCTCCTGATCTGTACCCCTTCCCACTTGCAGGGACCTTCTTTTGGCCACCTCCTCCTTCACCTGGCTTATGGGGCTGACTACAACTCAAAGCCCAGAGCCCTGGTGAGGTCCTTCATGGACCCAAGGATAACGAGGAATGGTTATGGGGAAAAGCTGCTGGGGAAGAGGTCCTTCTAATTTCACCCACTTCAAAAAGTAATGAGGACTCTGGCAGTCCAGCCTCTTGCTGCACATGGAATTTAATGTCTTTTTTTGATCCAGGTACACCTTCAGCATCCCTGCAATCCCATGGCAGGCAGTCCCAGAGGTTCACTCTACAGAAAGTAATGCCACCTTTGCTCAATTGCATTTCCCATTTTCATCTTCAATAAATAACCAATTGCTCGTGCACCACAAAGAGGAAAGCTAATTTTCTCCAAAACAACCCCCATTATGAATAGTCATCCTGCATCCTACCATGAATTATCTCTTTGCATTTGCTTATTTATTCCATACCTGACTGCATTTTTACCATTTTTGTCCAGTTGCCCAGTCAGGTATTGCAGTCTCTGCTGAAACACAGGCCTTGCACTATTACAAACCCTAATTATGAACCTGTTGTCTAACAAGACCCCACAAGAGACAGCAACAGGAGGAAAGCCACGACTACAGGAGAAGCTTTGGTCAGGATCCACTCCTTCCCAGACAATTGCAAGCCCAAGAAAACATGCTTCATTGGCTCCAGCACATGAGACCCAGGAGCATCCAGCAGCCAAGCCTTCCTCTTGGCAAGGAGCAGTTGCCTCTTGGCACCTTTTTCTTTGAACACCTCAGGTCACCAAAGCCAGGTCACCATGCCATCACATGGCTAAGGACTCGTAGCCTCTGCTCCCTCAGTGCTTCACAGTGAAGTCACCACAGATTGGTAAAAATGAGGCTCCAGAAACCTTTTTACAAACACAGAGGGGCCATGAGTCAGTAGGATTGATGGAAACCCTCAGGATTGGATGTAAACCCTGAATGCCCAACACAACACCGAATATTCAGCTACTAAGTAGTGTTTCAGGCAAAGTTACCACTGCCTCAATCCTCACCTTACAACCACCACTAAAAATCTTCAACAACTTTCACTGCAAATGCAAAAAAGAAGGAAAAACACCAAAGCATATGCAACCCATTTACTTTATCACTTCTTCCTTAAAACCTTTCCTGAGGGGGGGGAAACCAAACTCATCCAAACCCAAAATCCCCTGTACATCTATGTATCAAAATTCAAACCAATCCAGCTTTTCCCTGAGAGAAAAAGCAATCTCTTCCACACCAAATGCATATTCTTTGCACCAGGCCAGTACAGGATCACACACAGGCACCCCACTATGCGTGTACACACATGCCACAAAAATGTTCCTGATAAAAGTTTCAGTGAGCCCAGTTCTTCCCTGCAGACATCTGGGGTTTTGACGAGCTGGCACTTTTTGGCACAGAAGTGTTTAATCAGATCTTTCCTGACCAGTTCTGCAGCTGCATGCTGGGTGCTGAGTGCTCCTCTGCCAGGGAGGACTTGGTTGCTCCCCGACCAAAAATCAAGAGCACCCCACAAGAAACACTAAAAATGCCCCCATTCTAAAAAATACACAGTTAAAGAGTGGCTTTCATGTGAAAACCTAAATAATTTACTACATTGTGCAAATTAATTTCCAGTACTGAAAAAAAAAAAGGCTATCTTTTTTTATTCCTGGAAAGTTTGCAGCTTCCCACGTTTTCAGCAGTGCCTCAACAGCTTTCAGACCTCAACAGCTCTGTGAAGCTTCACACTTTTTTGCCAAGGTCTAAAAAAACCCCATTTTCAATTAACTGAATAAAGCGTTAATATAATTTATTAAAGGATTTCTGAATTTGCTAGCCAGTAACTCACAGAGGAGCTATGGGGAAGCTTTTCCCTTTTTCATTCCCAGTGTGGTGAAGGTTTCAGGGGACACTTGGTGAGCATGAGACAAACTGTGCAGCCTCAGAGCAGCAAAAGGAGCACTCTAAATTGCTGGGATGCTGTTGGCAGGAGGAAACCAGAACTGCCAAGCAGCTCCAGCCCAACTCAAGCTCTCCTACCCATGCTTGGAAACACACCAGTTTTCCTTCTCTATTCCAGTGTGGGGAATGGCAGCATGCATGAAGCATGGTTGGAAATCATGGCAGGATTCTGAGGAGTACATTTGGGGGATGGGGACAGACAAACTAGCCCAGTGGCTCCTTGCCACTCTGATTTTTCCTGGAGGCAACCCCACGTGCTCAGCACTGTGCATTGGGCAGGGACCCCCCCCAAAACCTGCAGGAGTGGAAAACAAGCCATCCAAGGAGCAGCAAAGGAAGGGCCAGCAAACACAAGCCCTAAAGCTGCTGCCTGTTGCACCACATCTGGCAAGTGGCAGCTTCCCAGGCGTGGGGCTGGCCAGAGCAGGAGGCTGCTTTCTTTCTCACCCCACAAACTGCAGAAACCGGTTTTACATGTGCCACAGCCTTCCCAGCCCACACCGGTGAGTAAAGCTGCTGCGATTGCAAAAGCCAGGAATCCAGTTCACATGCTGAGGAGGCATCTCTTGCAACTGGGTTTTGTGGCTGTTCCCTCCATGAACCAGCACTGGGGATGCTGGACTGCAGCCACGTTTGGGAAGCACAGGCAGGGACATGCACAAGAGGGGGAGGAAGATTTGGGGGATTAGTCCTCGCCAAGCCTCTAGAGAATCGACCACCAGGCCTGTCTGCCCCAGAGCAGAGACATCCCCCACACAGAGGGAGTTCAGCTGTATGTGGGAACATCCCCCAGTGCTGCACAGGCTCCATTCCTCTCCTGCCATCTTTTCTAAACCCAGGGCTACCTGTGCTGGCAGCTGAGAGAGGCTACTAAGGAGCTCAGAGATTAAGGGGGGATGAGGGAACAGAGGGTCCTTATTGCAAAGATGGACAACAGCCAAGAGGCAGTGGGCTGTTCTGGCCCTGCAGAAGGAAGGAAGCAGTGCCTGTTCATTCCTGGGGCAGGAAGGGTAGTGAGTGGGGACAGAGCAGGCTGCCTGTCTCTCTTCCCTTCTGCCTCCCCCTCCAGGAGGGAAGCCTGGCCCAGCAGCCAGGTCACAACACACCTCAAAGCTGGCAGTGAAGGGCTGAGGACAGAATCACAGAATGCCAAGCTGGAAGGGACCTCAAGGATCAGCTGGCCCAACTTTTCTAAGCAGAAACATGTTTTAGATGCAATGGCCCAGCACCCTATCCAGCTGAGTCTTAACAATGCCCAGTGCTGGGGAATCCATCACATCCCTGGGGAGATTATTCCAATGTTCAGCTGGTGTCACAGTGAACACTTTTTTTCTGGTGTCCAGTCAAGATCTCCCCAGGAATAACTTGAACCCCTGGCCCCTCACCTTTCCCACATGACTCCCTGTAAACAGGGAGGCTCCCCCTTCTTGGTAGCCACTCTGTAAGTACTGGTGCATAGCAACAAGGTCTCCCCTAAGCTGCCTTGTCTCCAGGCTGAACAAACCCAGTTCTCTCAGCCTTGACAGGCTTCCCAGGCCTTGGATCATCTTTGTGGCCCTTCTCCAGACCCTCTCCAGTCTGTCCACATCTTTTTCTGTGCAGTGGGGACCAGAACTGAACAGGTGTGGCCTGACAAGTGCCGAGTAGAGAGGGACAATGACTTCTTTACCTCTGCTGGTGATGCCCTTGTTGGTGCCATCCAGCATCCTGTTGGCTTTCCGTGCTGCTCCAGGGCACTGTTCCCTCACATTGAGCTTGCTGTTCACCAGGACCCCCAGATCCTTTTCCACAGAGCCGATCTCCAGCCTCACAGAACAGAATCCCAGGGGTTGGAAGGGACCTGGAAAGCTCCCCCAGCCCAGCCCCCCTGCCAGAGCAGGGGCACCCAGAGCACATCACACAGGAACGTGGCCAGGGGGGTTGGAATGTCTCCAGAGAAGGAGACTCCACAGCCTCTCTGGGCAGCCTGGCCCAGGGCTCTGGCACTCTCACAGCAAACAAGTTCTTCCTGAGATTCACATGGAACCTCCTGGGCTCCAGTTTGCACCCACTGCCCCTTGTCCTGTCACTGGACATCCCTGCACAAAGCCTGGCTCTGCCCTCCTGACACTGCCCTGAACAGATCTGTAACCAGGGATGAGGTGGCCCCTCAGTCTCCTCTTCTCCAAGCCCAACAGACCCAGCTCCCTCAGCCTTTCCTCAGCAGGGAGATGTTCCCCTCCCTCCAGCACCTCTGTGCCTCTGCCCTGGGCTCTCTCCAGCACTTCCCTGGAACTTTCCAATTCCACTTTCCCACAGGAAGACCTCTGACCGCTCAGGGGGGCCGCCCAGCAGACTGGGGGACCTACAAGCAAACCCTAAGACC
>NW_009952720.1:492257-508383 GCF_000747805.2 Chaetura pelagica
AAGGTTTGTAGGTGCCCCCCCAGAGGCAGGAGGAAGGATGAGGAGGTGCAGGTGCAGCTCCAAGCTGAGGAACAGCCGGCCCGGATGTCCCCAAAACGGCAATCACTTGGGAAATGTCTGTCCTGGAGGCTTGTCAGGTTTATCTGCCAAAGGCCAGAGAGCTGTGTTGTCCAGGTGGAAAGAGGAATAGGAGCGGGGGTCAAGCTGAGGGAGAAGGCAGCGGAGAGGGCAGTGGTCGTGAGGAGGTGCAGGTGCAGCTCCAAGCTGAGGAACAGCCGGCCCGGATGTCCCCAAAACGGCAATCACTTGGGAAATGTCTGTCCTGGAGGCTTGTCAGGTTTATCTGCCAAAGGCCAGAGAGCTGTGTTGTCCAGGTGGAAAGAGGAATAGGAGCGGGGGTCAAGCTGAGGGAGAAGGCAGCGGAGAGGGCAGTGGTCGTGAGAGGCAGCGAGGAGAGAATGAGCTGAACAAAGGCAAGCACAAAGCAAAAGTGGTTGAGGTAGGAGCAAAGGAAAATTGTAGTTACAGGGTCACAGAATAGGTTGGAAGGGACTTCAGGAGATCATCTAGTCCAACGTGGCTGCTAAAGCAGGTTCACCTAGAGCAGGTTGCACAGAAATGTGTCAAGGAGAGGTTTGAATATCTCCAGAGAAGGAGAGTCCAAAACCTCTCTAGGCAGCCTGTTCCAGTGCTCTGTCACCCTCAAAGATTTTCCTCATGTTCAGAGGGAGCTTCCTGTGTTGCAGTTTGTGCCTGTTGCCCCTCCTCCTGTTGCTGGGCTCCACTGCACAGAGTCTGGGCCCATCCTCTTGACAGCCACCCTTTTATATATTTATAAACATTGATAAGATCCTTTCAGTCATCTTTTCTCCAGACTAAACAGACCCACATCTCTCAGCCTCTCCTCATAAACAAGATGCTCCAGTCCTTAATGGTCTTTGTACCTCTCTGCAGGACTCTCCAGTAGCTCCTTGTGTGTCTTGTACTGAGGAGCCCAGAACTGGACACAGTACTCCAGATGTGGCCTCACTAGGACAGAGTAGATTTAAGTAATCTAATACACTAATAGCACCTTAGTCTCTAAAACCCACCCTGAGAAGGCCAGCTTCAGCTGTGGGCTGGTTGACTGCCCCACGTTGCAGTGAAGCAGCTCTGAGGAGCAGCAGAAGTGCTGGTAGGGAAGCAGTGGGGAAAGCCATGTGTGCACAAGAGGTGTGGCAGGGGATGCTGGTGCAGCCAGGGAAAGTGAATCATTCTGTCAGGTTGAACTGGTGCTAAGGGGGGTTGGTGGGGGGAAATGCAAGTGGCTGTGAATGAGGAGCAAATGTCCTGTCAGACTTTCCAGAGAGGTTCGTGCACTGTGCTGGGAGGAAAGAGGGGACGTGCTGCCACTCCCAGTGTTAATTATTACCTGGCAGGTTGGGGGCTGGTGGAGGCTGCCTACCTTGCATTCAGTTTGCATTCCTGGTTTTGCTAGCAAGTAGTGAAGGAAATGAAGTCTGCCAGATCCTCGGTGCAGGCTGCTGACCTCAGGGCACTAGATGGGGCAGACTCAGAGCCACAGATGTGGGAGGAGGGACGTGCATCAGGGTGCTGAGAGACTGCAGCTTCAGCAACAGAGTCGAGTATTTCAGGACATGGTGTAACATAGAGAGAGCTGCAGTGCTGGCACCCCTGCAGGGTGTGGGCTCAGTTCATCTGTCCTGGGCTTCCCCCACTGGTAACCTGCTTTACTTCACTGGGGATTAACACCTACATCTTACTTAGATGTTGGGTGCAAGCTCACGATGGCCACCTCTCACACCAGCAGAGTCTGGTCTCCTCGTGTCCCTCATCCCATGAACCTGGGGGAGCAGTTCAGGTCCCCAGAGTTGGTAAATAGTGATGGACCATGACCCAAATTTGCAGACCCTCTCAACCCAAACCAATCAGTTCAGTGCTGTCAGCAAACCCTGCCTTCCCATGCTCTGAATGCTCTCATCTCCAAAAAGCTTAGGGCAGCAGAAAAGACTTCTGTTCCCTAAGCCAATGTAGTAGAGCTGTGTATTTTTTTTTTTTTCATGCTGAATTAAAATAAACAGTGCTGCATTCAACAGTCTGCCTGGCTGTATTGTGGGGACAGTTCCTGGAATTCTGTGTGCCTTGGGGTACCTTACATAGGTAGTCAGAGTAAAGCTGTGGAGAGGAATGCAAAAATATTAATTGCCAAAGAGCTGCCTTGTTCAGGCACTGCCCTGGTTTGCCTGTGTGCTACTCAACAGAAACCTTTCCTAAAGAAACAGGTCCCTTCAGTAATAGCTGACCTGGAAGTTGCTGCTAGGCACTTTGTGCTGCAACAAGAGACAGGATTGCCTGCTTTGCAAGTATGGCAAATCCTGGTTTTTACAAAACAAACTCAACGTTGTTTGAAGGAAAGGTGTTTGGGACAAACCTGGGCTTCCCGGGGACTGTCCTGGTGTGACTGCTGCAGAGCAACTGGTGATAATCCCTTCACTTCTCTTTGATCACCCTGGCTGCAGGGAGGTGCAGAAGGCCGTGAACACTGCCCAGGGGCTGTTCCAGAGGTGGACAGAGCTCTTGCAGGATCCCTCCATCGCCACAAGGGAAGAAATCGACTGGACCACTAATGAGCTCAGAAACAACCTGCGGAGCATCGAGTGGGACCTGGAAGACTTGGATGAGACAATTAATATCCTTTCTGTGGTCCTTTGGAGGTAGATAGCTAAATACCACTAAATAACCAGCACTTGCCAGCAGTAACTTTTGGCAGAAGTCAGGACTATTTGGGATAGAATTTTTACATTTACATCACCTCTTCTCAAATCGCAAATGAGAAATTGCAGCAAACGTGCCTTTTTGTCTTCCTCTTGACAAGGTATATTCTCAGATGCTTTGTTCTAGAAAGCCTGTTGTGTTGGATGAATTTGGATTTCTGTGTAGTCAGGCATAGTCTCAGCTGGCTTCTGAAAATACCCCTTTTCCCTTGTGTTCCTCTGAACACTCCTGAAAGCTCCACGCAGCATTGGAGAACCAAGCAAAGGTGCAGGAGAACAGCTTCCTGTTTTTTTCCCCCAGTGTGTCATGCTTGGCTAATAAAATTCAGGCACAGGCACAAGCATGGTGGCCACAGGTCAACCCCTGCTGCAGCAGGCTCGGGGTGGGGGTGCATCTGTGTGTCCCCAGCCCTGCTGACAGGGCCTCCTTGACTCGCTGCCCTACGCATTGTTGAGGCCAACCCACGGAAGTTCAACCTGGATGCGACGGAGCTGGGCATCAGGAAAGCCTTCATCACCAGCACGCGGCAGGTGGTCAGGGTAAGGAGTGTGGGCTTGGGGTGGGAGAGGGGAGGAAGGCAGGGGGAGTGATTAAGGGATTAAAAAAAGGGAAAGCTTGTGTCTCTTTCTGGGCTGAAGTGGAGAGAAGAGAATAGACCTGCTGCCTGCTCTCAGGCTTCCTCCTCTTCCCTGTGCGCTCCCTCCTGGGGCTGCTCATTCAGGTTTGGGGGTGCAGGTGCCCCATGGCATGCCCTCCTTTAAGCATTGACACATCTTTTGCAACAGCAATGCTGGGAACCTGTAGTAACTGGAGCAGAAGAGTAAAGACCCTGCTGTGATGCAGGAGAGGCCAGAACCTACCTTCAGAGGTGAAGGAAATTGGATCTGTCCTGTGCTTTTCTAGCACTGGTTTTCAAAAATGTAGAGTCCACTTTGAACCCTGACAGCTGACTAAAGCCTGGTGGTGTTGATGTGGTGACTCCAACTTCCTCCTGCTACAAAACAGTCCAAACAACCACTAGATTTATTTTTAACTTGAGGAAGAATTTTTTTTTTATTTTTTTTTTTTTTCCAGTTTAAGCTCACACTTAAGAAGCAAAAGGAGGATTTTAACAACTTGGTAAAAAAATAGAGAAGCACCTTCCCAAAAGCTTCACTGCCTAGTAACAAGCTGCTGGTTAGGAAGTTTTCTCCCTATTAATAGCTACACTGAGTATAGCTTAGTTTCTGCTGCCCCTCATGACTCTGATGTTCCTGCTTCACAAAATGCAGCAAGCTGCAGTCCTGGGGTCTGGACGCAGTTCCTAAGGCTTGCTGCCTGGGAACTGATCCCAAAACTGCTCTTGCCCCAGGTTGTATTTTTTTTTTTTCATGCTGAATTAAAATAAACAGTGCTGCATTCAACAGTCTGCCTGGCTGTATTGTGGGGACAGTTCCTGGACATAGGTAGTCAGAGTAAAGCTGTGGAGAGGAATGCAAAAATATTAATTGCCAAAGAGCTGCCTTGTTCAGGCACTGCCCTGGTTTGCCTGTGTGCTACTCAACAGAAACCTTTCCTAAAGAAACAGGTCCCTTCAGTAATAGCTGACCTGGAAGTTGCTGCTAGGCACTTTGTGCTGCAACAAGAGACAGGATTGCCTGCTTTGCAAGTATGGCAAATCCTGGTTTTTACAAAACAAACTCAACGTTGTTTGAAGGAAAGGTGTTTGGGACAAACCTGGGCTTCCCGGGGACTGTCCTGGTGTGACTGCTGCAGAGCAACTGGTGATAATCCCTTCACTTCTCTTTGATCACCCTGGCTGCAGGGAGGTGCAGAAGGCCGTGAACACTGCCCAGGGGCTGTTCCAGAGGTGGACAGAGCTCTTGCAGGATCCCTCCATCGCCACAAGGGAAGAAATCGACTGGACCACTAATGAGCTCAGAAACAACCTGCGGAGCATCGAGTGGGACCTGGAAGACTTGGATGAGACAATTAATATCCTTTCTGTGGTCCTTTGGAGGTAGATAGCTAAATACCACTAAATAACCAGCACTTGCCAGCAGTAACTTTTGGCAGAAGTCAGGACTATTTGGGATAGAATTTTTACATTTACATCACCTCTTCTCAAATCGCAAATGAGAAATTGCAGCAAACGTGCCTTTTTGTCTTCCTCTTGACAAGGTATATTCTCAGATGCTTTGTTCTAGAAAGCCTGTTGTGTTGGATGAATTTGGATTTCTGTGTAGTCAGGCATAGTCTCAGCTGGCTTCTGAAAATACCCCTTTTCCCTTGTGTTCCTCTGAACACTCCTGAAAGCTCCACGCAGCATTGGAGAACCAAGCAAAGGTGCAGGAGAACAGCTTCCTGTTTTTTTCCCCCAGTGTGTCATGCTTGGCTAATAAAATTCAGGCACAGGCAAAGCACGGTGGCCACAGGTCAACCCCTGCTGCAGCAGGCTCGGGGTGGGGGTGCATCTGTGTGTCCCCAGCCCTGCTGACAGGGCCTCCTTGACTCGCTGCCCTACGCATTGTTGAGGCCAACCCACGGAAGTTCAACCTGGATGCGACGGAGCTGGGCATCAGGAAAGCCTTCATCACCAGCACGCGGCAGGTGGTCAGGGTAAGGAGTGTGGGCTTGGGGTGGGAGAGGGGAGGAAGGCAGGGGGAGTGATTAAGGGATTAAAAAAAGGGAAAGCTTGTGTCTCTTTCTGGGCTGAAGTGGAGAGAAGAGAATAGACCTGCTGCCTGCTCTCAGGATTCCTCCTCTTCCCTGTGCGCTCCCTCCTGGGGCTGCCCAGGCAGGTTTGGGGGTGCAGGTGCCCCATGGCATGCCCTCCTTTAAGCATTGACACATCTTTTGCAACAGCAATGCTGGGAACCTGTAGTAACTGGAGCAGAAGAGTAAAGACCCTGCTGTGATGCAGGAGAGGCCAGAACCTACCTTCAGAGGTGAAGGAAATTGGATCTGTCCTGTGCTTTTCTAGCACTGGTTTTCAAAAATGTAGAGTCCACTTTGAACCCTGACAGCTGACTAAAGCCTGGTGGTGTTGATGTGGTGACTCCAACTTCCTCCTGCTACAAAACAGTCCAAACAACCACTAGATTTATTTTTAACTTGAGGAAGAATTTTTTTTTTATTTTTTTTTTTTTTCCAGTTTAAGCTCACACTTAAGAAGCAAAAGGAGGATTTTAACAACTTGGTAAAAAAATAGAGAAGCACCTTCCCAAAAGCTTCACTGCCTAGTAACAAGCTGCTGGTTAGGAAGTTTTCTCCCTATTAATAGCTACACTGAGTATAGCTTAGTTTCTGCTGCCCCTCATGACTCTGATGTTCCTGCTTCACAAAATGCAGCAAGCTGCAGTCCTGGGGTCTGGACGCAGTTCCTAAGGCTTGCTGCCTGGGAACTGATCCCAAAACTGCTCTTGCCCCAGGTAGCAGATAAGTGCTCACTGCCTTGCCCTTGGTGTAGTCCATTCCCAAACAAGCAGGATGTGGCAAACCCACTCTATGGTTCTCTTTTCCTGGCTGAAAAATGCAGGCTAATGGGTTTTGAAGCAGTATCTCACTGTTGAATTCAGAGGTGCAGTCAGAGAGGATGGCCACAGGACTGGAATATCTTCTCCTGTGCAATATAAAACCAGATGCAACTGGGAATAAAAGTGCAGGGAGTTACAGGCTTCCCAAGACCTTGAAGTACATGGCTCTTCCTTACAGTCTATCAATGAGAAAATTAGTTTAATATCCAAATCAATTTTTTTTCTGGCTGTAGGGGAGTAAAATGAGCAGTAAGTAAGGAATATTTTCAAAATATCCCATTGCCATTGATTTGGGCATTACTAAAACAATGAAGCTCAGGGAAGGTTTCTAGAATATCCTTCTCGACTCTTCAAAATTACATTTTCAAAGAAAATCTTCCTTTCCTCACTCCCTGTAAAGAAGCCTTGCTGGGTATAGGCAGCCTTGTAGCACGCTGAAGCTCCCTATTACCTCAGATCCAATGCTGACATACTTCTCCTTTCATTGAACAAACAGGATATGAAGGATCAGATGTCAAACTCCTCCATGCAAGCACTGGCTGAAAGAAAAAACAGGCAGGTGAGAACCAGAAACAGACAAGTTGAGTGAATGCAGTAGCTGTTTGGTACTTTGAGCAAGGAGAATTTACCAGCTCTGGCAGCTGTTGTTTTAAGGTGTGTCTTAAGGTGAAGCTTCCATTTTAACTTGCTTTGAGGCCCCACATGGTAAGGTAGAGGGTATAGTGTTGATCAAAACTACATAAAAGCTGTACTTGGAGTATATGTTCTATCTGTGGTTCATCCCCTTAAAAAAACCTTACTTCTGGGAAGGGGCTTGCATGCTGCAGCCAAGCTCTGTGTTTGAACTGTGCCTGTTTTGCTGACCAGAGAGAGCTTTTTCTCTCAGGCATGTTGCTGCCACCCTCTTCCAAGCCTGTCTCTCAAAGCCATAAGTCAGCTCTCACCATCTGTCTCTGTCTTCAGATCTGGTTGCATACAACTGTCAGTGTTGCATCATCCTTTGGAAAGGGGAATCTCCCTTTCCTAAGGGGGAATAGGCTCAGAATCCATGTCAGTGAATGTAATCCTGCACTCTGCTGTATTCAGGAGCCAAGATATGGCAATATCCCTTCACACAGCTGCCTCTCCTAATAGAGAGCCATGTAAGAAGAGGGAAGAAGCTGAAGGAGTCTCAGGTTGTCTGCACTTGTAACCTAAGGAATAGAAATAGATGCTGCTTGTGCTTCTCCCCAGCTGGCAAGGAGGCTGGTAGGAGATCTCAGAACTGCCTCAGTGAAAGTCAGTGTGCACTTTGTACAATGAACTTACCTGGCTGCATCAGTCTTGCCACTTGTGGCAAAAATTACAAACTACTACAAGCTACTGAGAGGCAAGGGGTGATTCCTGAGTTTGTTAAGGGGTTAACTGACATGCTTGGCAAACACTTGAAGAAGCCAAGTCCCTTACACCACTGCTCAAACAAGCCTGTAGCCATCTCAGTGTTCTGCTGCTTTCCTCTGCCCAAAGTTCCTGTGAGCTGCAGGAGACCGTATTGCCCAGCTCATGTAGCAACATCTGGTCAGGAAAGCTGACTTCCTCTTGCTGTCTTCCTCTCCCTTCTCCAGCCCCTCACCTTCCCTCCAGACAGCAAAGCCAGGGCTGCAGTGGCTTTTCCAGCATGTCTCTGGGTCTGACAGGCAGGGTGGTGCTGACCCTCAGGCTAAGGCTGGCAAACAGAAGCCTTTCTTTGGAAGCAACAGCAAAACTACTGCACCACTTTAAATAATGAGTGGCCACACTTGCCATGAAGAGCAGAGAACCAGGTCTTGCTTGGTGTTTTGGGCAGACAAACCCAGATGTTCCCATGGCTTCCTGTGCTGTCCTCACTCCCACTTGAACCTTTTAAGGCAGATGAACCATAGAGAATTGCCTTTTTTTTAGCTTGCTAGAGCAGCCTGGTCATTGTGTGGCCACTCTTCAAAAAAACTTAAGTTTTCCCCTCCTGCCCACATCCAGAAGCTGTGAGACAAGTCTAGTGACAGTCAGCCTTGCCTCCACGAGTGGGCAGAGCTCCCTAACCTGTTCTAAAGTGCTGCAGGCTGCAGCTCCTGGCCTGAAGGCCACCTCCATTCTCCAGACTTCCTTAGCTGGAAAGCTACCTCTGCTTGCTTTGCACAAGTTTCTCCCTTCAGGTTGTAGAACAGGTGGCAAGTGTAATCTTGTATGCTGGCAACTGAGCAGTGTGCCAGAGAAACAGGTAGCCTGAATCAACCTGAGCATAGAGCACTGCAGTGGTTACAAACTCCGCTCTTTTAGTATCAGCTCAACCAGTGAGATTCTTAATCCAGACTCTCCTATGCCCCTTGTCATTACCAGCACAGTGTTCAGTTCGAGCTGTAGGTATGTTGACACAATATATCCATATACTTCCCAGCTTCTGTGACCTAGCACACAGTGCTGCCTCTTGAGCAGATCTTTGCTAGTCCTTTGTCCTGTGCAGACCTCTTGCATACACCTTCTGTGAGTTGTCCTCCAGCTCTCCTGCTGCTGGAGAGGGACATCTGCAATAACAGGCTGTGGAGACTTCCCAGCCTGGCACTGTGGTGTTGTAGTTTGTGACAGCACTCTGGCTGAGCAGTGACAGAGCAAGTGGAAAAGGATGTTGTGCATGTGTGTACAGGAGTATTGCCTCGTCTGCCTTCTCACTACACCCTGTAGAGAGGCTGTGAGCAGGCACAAGGGCATTGCATAGAGCTCTTTACATCTGTTTAGGTGCTCCTGGGAGAAAGTGGGAATCAGAGTTGGAGCTCTGGAGCTGACAAGTACAGCCGTCTGGACCGTGAGCTGCAATTAGCAAATTCACACTTCATCGAGGAGCAGCAAGCTCAGCAACAGGTAAGGCAGCTGGCACCACATAGACTACATACCTTTGCTTGCCAGATGGGTGCCAGGGGGATGAGGTACAGGCTGCAAGAGCACAAAAAAAAAGAAATCCAGTCCTTGGCTGGTTTAGATCCAGGAGCCTGACAGCGCTCTTCTTTGCTTGCAGCATATACCTGTGCATGCATTTTCTGTACAGCACAGCTTTGCATGCATCTTGGAGCAGAGATTTTAAGGCTTGAGTCTTCTGCCCTGTGCAGGAGGTAGACAAGATGACCTGTAAGATGTAGCACACTATGCTTTAGTACTACACGGACTGCTGAAATCCTTGGAAGAGTAGAAATGCAGCAAACAGAAGAGAGCTTGTTTCTCTTACACAACTTCCCCTGGTTAAAAAATTGAGCTGATGTTTGCTGTTGTTTGTGTGCATCTTCATCAGAACAGGCTAGGAGCAGGGGAGCACGTGCCTGCTTCCTTTTCCTGCCTTTGTCAACATGAGGTTCATGAGAAGGCCTGTGGTGAGGTGCTTCCTGGCACTGGAGGGAGTTTGTCTACAGAAGTGCCCGGGCAGCATGCAGACCCACGTGCAGCAGCCCACCCAAACACAGGCCTTTTAACAGGCAGCTTCTCAGAGGTGACAAACCCTGCTAAAGCTACTGACCCATGACACCTCAGGGCTCAGACAAGTTTTACCTAGTGACTTGAGGAAGATAAATCGATTCAGAAGTAGGTAACTAGGGTAAATCTAATCCTTAATGTGACTGTGTCCTGAAAATGACTTAAAACATCAGCAGACCCATTCCTTTCTTTGACACACTGGGAGCCAGACTTAACTATTTTTGGCTTTAGAAGCTTCAACAGCCTTTTACTCACATTAACCTCTTGTTAGCTGCAGCATGTTACAGGTTACATTTCCCAGGCACAGGATCAGAGTGGCTCTCTGGTAGCTGCTGCAAGCAGGGGGGCTTGCACAGGTTTTCTGACCAGCCCTTTTGGCTTTCAAGAGTCCTCTTGGTGGTCTGGGGTGCAGCAGGGAGGGGAGGAGGCATGGCTGGGCTGAGGCTGGATTTGCAGGGAAGTCAGGACACTGCAGCCGGCTGTGCTGGAGCGTGGTCCTCACTCCCAGTGGCTTAGGTCTGTGTCCAGGCCCTGCAGCTGATGTTGGCTGAGCAGCAAGTATCCATCCATCTGTGATCCAAGCTGCAGGAGACAGCAGAGCTGTAATTGCCCATTTCCTTTCTCTTTGGCCCCAGTTGATTGTGGAGCAGCAAGATGAGCAGTTGGAGCTGGTCTCTGGCAGCATCGGGGTGCTGAAGAACATGTCCCAGCGCATCGGCGGGGAGCTGGAGGAGCAGGCAGTGTAAGTGTGAGACGTGGTGCCAAAAACCCAGTGGGGTGTGGGGCTGGCTGCAACACAGCTGGGGGGTCCTCTTCCCCTGCTAGGGCCTTGAATTTCTTTGTCCCTCAGGCAGCTTCTCCTAGCCAACATTTGATCTTAGGCAATGGAAGGCATTTCTTACTGCAGCCTGCAAGGATCCAGCCACAGTCTCATTCTGCCAGTTCACCTTTCCTTCCCTCTCCTTCTTTTCAAGCACTCCCACTGAGTTATGCTTGTTTGCTTCAGGCAGTACCCAGCAGATGAAGGAGGTGCTATATATAGGGGAGACTGTGTGCTTTCCCACTCCATGGGGTTTTGTGCTGCCCCTGGAGAATTGCTTGACCCAGGAGCTCTCAGCTCTGTCTTGCTGCTTTCAAACATGCAGCACAGAGCTGCTATTGATAGTTAAAGCTAAAAATAACCCTTGCCTACGCAAAGGGTTAAAGGGTAGCTCACAGAGTCATTTGCATCCATCATTTACATATAAATTAGATTTCTTTCCCAGTTCTTGTTCTTTGCAAACAAGCGCATAAGTTTTCAGTTACACAGGCTAACAGCTTCAGCTTCCAGAGGGGCTTGAAGGCTTCATGCCTAAAAACCCTCCTCCTTTGGGAGTCTGGAGGGCTATGTCCTGTGTAGAGTGATGTGTTCTTTTGATGGAGAGGAGGAACTTAAAACCGACCTCCTTTCTGAAGTCTTGCAGCATGAGAGTCTTCTGCTCTCGTGGAAGCAGATCAGTGTGGTGTGTCCATTTCTAGATCATCACGTAAGCCATCAGTGCTTGCTAGATAGACAGCAGCAGATAACAACTGCAAACCAAGTTTTTTAAAACTCTTCCTTTTTCCCCTACTGAGTTGAAGTTTTAACAGGTGCCTTAGAACTCCAAATGAAGGAGAAGCTGTCCTTTTAAACGTGTTGAACTTAACAGTCCTTGCTGGCTGGAGATGATTGGATTGGTACCTTGATTCCAGATGTCCGTGTTTCTCTTCAAGTGGGTTCTTGGCATTGACAAAGCACAGCTTCAGGAAGGCTTTCAGATCCATTCAAGTCACTGTATGGAGGAAGTAGAGGGGTAACATCCATGTACAGCTTAAAAAAGCACCTTAAATGCAATTGCATCTCTCATTGCTGCTTGACACATTACTGGAACAAGATTTTAGCTTCAACTGCAAGCCCTGAACAAAAGAGGATCTAGGTGCCAGCTTGGACTTTAAATCTAACCAGTCTCTGCTAATCACAGATTATAAATGAGACTTTTCCTCTTCAAAAGAGGGAAACCCACACTCCTCACCTTGCAGGGATGTGTAGAGCTTAGCCATGGGCACGTGAGGGGGACCAGTCTGACAGGAGTCCCAAATGGCTTCTCACTTTCCACCCAAGCAGAGTTGCTTCAGCAGGTTTATTTTCCACCTTGGGGGCTTCAGGAGACCAGGCCGTTCCACGTTTCTCTGCTGGGATGTGATAACACTGATCACATCAGTGTGTTTTGAGCAGTGTGTCAGAGCACTGTGAAATCCCCAGGGGACACCAACACTTCCTGATGAGTGCTGTGCTTCTCTGTCCCCAGGATGCTGGATGACTTCTCCCACGAGCTGGACAGCACTCAGTCGCGGCTCGATAACGTCATGAAGAAGCTCGCCAAAGTGTCTCACATGACAAGCGGTAAGTCCTGGGAAGTGGGATCCAGGCCTGGAAAGGCAGAGAGACAAGCCTTAAGATGTCAGGGCTGCAACGTTGCATGCTCCCAACCACCAACAGCCATCCCAGACCTGAGCAGAGGGGAGGGAGCAGCCCTTGGTCCTTGAAAGAGGGGGAACACTTCCAAGCCCTGCAGCTGCTCCTGCCTAGACACTGCTCTGCAGCCTGTCCTCTGCCTTTTGTTTTATTTACAGATGCCTTTCTATTTATGCTGCTACTGCCGTGGTGGGAAAATCCCCCTCTAGATGGTAGGAGGGGAAGCTCAGCAGCTTCCCACTGCTGGAGTTTTCCTGCAGAACAAAAGCTTTCAAGGTGCCATAAAACACTCACAACTCCGCGTGGCTTTCCCTCCCCCAAATCCTGCGTGCAGCAAGCCCCTTCCCAAATCCCACCTGCCCTCAGGCTTGTTGTCAGTCAGATACATCTCTCAGCTGGCAGAGGAAAGAGGAGATTTCTATGCCAGGATGGGAGGCTGAACCCATGAGAAAAGTCCTTATAAGGCTGTGCCTGAGCCACAGGCAGAGCAGACAGGAAGCCAGCAGGCGGGAAGTCCCCCGCCGCAGGGTTGCCTCTCTAGTCCTGGCAGGGCGCCTGGCTGTCACCTCCTCTGTTACCCTTCTCCCCTGGGTGCTTGGAGGAGCTTGTTGGAGGCAGCAGTGAGTTGGGAGAAGTGTTCCTGGTCTGTGGGATTAGACTGATCAGGGTATTTACGTGGTGGTGGAAATACAGCCCTGTTGAGACCATTTGGAGTGCTGAGAGTGCCCTTGGGGTGACCAGTAGCCTAGTGGCAGCATGACCACTGGGCAAATCTTGTGTATCCCCCTTTCCTCTGGGAAAAAGATTGTTGCTGCCTGCTTCTGAGAGCTGTGAAAGAGCATTTCTGCTCCCCCTGGCATGGCATGTGCTGGGGCTGATCAGGAGGGCTCTGCTCTAGGTAGCTGCACTGCTGGCATGTGCCAGCAGCTCTGTCCCTGCTGCAGCACCATTGTCTTGCAGAAGCTTTCTGCCATGGACAGGTAGCAGCTCCCAGAGGAGATGCAGCATTCAGCTTCTGCAGAGCATTCATAGAGCCAGCAAGGTGTAGACATCCAGAGGAAAACTAATTCCTGGCACTCTCCTAAGGGCAACTGCCGCAAATTCGTCCTGGTAGTTTTTACCAGACCCCTTCTTGTTCCTCTAGCAAACAAAGTTACTCCCAAGAATGACCAGCAACACACAGCAGCTCTCTGCTCATTCCTCCTGACCGCTTTTGAACCAGCTTGTCAAATCTGTTAGAACTTGGTTGAGGGGAAAGCCTCAAAATTCCCACAGCTGTCCCCAAACATGGATGTATCCTGGAGGAGAAATGCTATTGCCCCATGGGGTGCAACAGGGCACACTGCCAAAGCAGCTGCTGCTTTGGCATTGTATGGCTTCTTTAAGCTTAAAGTGGGATCCTTGCAGTACAGTGGAGAAGAACTCTCCCTTGATTTTCTTTCCCTGGTAAAGCAGGAAGACTTAGACGCTTCCTTTTCCTTCCAGATCGACGGCAGTGGTGTGCAATCATCATCCTCTTTGTCATCTTGCTGGTGGTGCTCATCCTGTTTTTTGTCCTGTGATGGACTGAACTTCCTCAGACGCCCCCTCCCCGCCCCCTCGCCCCCCCACAGTACGGGGAAATGAAACTCTCACCGTTTCCGTCCGCCCACAGAGATCCCCGGCAAGAAAACCCGCACCCAGCTCTCACCATTCTCCTCTGAGGATCTCAGCTCTGCTGGTGTCTCACCCGGCCCTGGAGAGAGGGGGTGGAGGACTGAAGCTGCCTTCTCCCTCAGGGCAGTACCATCCAGCCCTGGGCTCCAGGTCTGGACCTAGGCAGCAGGAGGGGGGATTCACCCCTGTGCTCCCAGCCCGTGCAGGTAGGACCTGGTTGCTGCGGTCCCGAGCCGGATGGTGACACAGCGAGTCCTGGGAAGGATGGGATGGGGGGGGGGGGGGGAAAAGAATTAATTCAAGGGCTGAGCATTACAAACTGTATTGCCAGCCAAAAGCATTACCAGGAGGAGCGGTGGCATGAAGCCCCAGGCAGCCACAGTGAGGGAGGGGAGCCCTGGCTGAACCCCCACTACCCCACGCTGCCCTCCTCCCAGCTCCCTGCTGCCAACTTACCCTTGTGAGTCAGCAGCGGAGCGTGCCCATCCAGCCACCCCTTGGCAGGAGCTGACAGCAGGTGAGCTGCAGGGTGGAGTGTCCTGACACTGGCCGGGCACTGTTAGAGACCCCAGAGCTTTACACACGGGTTGTTGATGCAGGTTGAGAGCTGGCAAACAACCGTTGGCTGGAGAGTCAGTTTCTTAAAGCTTTTGAAATTGCCTCCTTTGTTATACAAGCCTCTAAAGCTCATTGACTGATGCTTTTCTTTGCCCTTGTATAACTGACTGCTTCTGTTTAACAGCTGCTTCCCTTTGGCAAGTGCTTTGTCAGGTCTAAAATAACTTATTTTTTTTTAAGGAAAAAAAAAACTGTAAAAGATTTTTGGATGATTGTTCGAGCCACGTTCTCTCTGCGGGTGCATGACACGCGGTACCAGAGGAATGGGGTTTGATCATGTATTTTAAGTGCATATGAACTTGTAAATAGGATGTCTTCATTTTTCCAACTGCTCTTTTTTTGGACACCTCCATTTGTAAGCAACCAAAAGGCAAGAGACTCAAAAGTTAGGTCAGGTTTCTATATTCCTTCCCAGTCCTTTTGTTACCTTTGAGCTGTTTGTCCTTCGAGTTGTCTTGGCAGTCTCGGATAGCGTATCATCTCCCTCTGTTGTCTCCCTTGTACAATGAATTAGGAGTTAGTTGGGTGGTCAGATACCAAAGTGTGGTGAAGAAGGCTCACCTGGGAAGTACCCACTGGGGAGGAACACAGGCAGGGAGGGGGTTCATGCTGCAAACACCAGTTGCAGGACACAGGGTGACTCTTCAGGAAAGCAAAATGGAATTCTTCCTGAAGCCAGCTCCCACAGTGAAGTAGCAAACACTGAAAGAGTTGGGATGAGCTAGTTTACACCTCCCATCTGGGTCTCAGATGGGGCTAGGGGAGGAAGTTAATTGGTGCTGACGCTAAGACTTCTGCTGAAATTGCAAATCGCCCTGAAAATCATCCTCCCCGAGCGGGAAGCTCACCACCAGACAGCTCTACCTCTGGAATGCATAGCCCAGACTGAGCACTGCTCCCCACTGGGTCCGTGGCTCCCTTCAGGCAGCTGCCTGACCCCCCCAGCCCCCTGTCCTCCCCCTGCAGGCACAGGCAGCTGGTGGCACTGTGCCTTCTGCAGCTGGGCAGGGGGGTGAGACCCAGACACCCTGCTGTGCCTGAGTGGGTGCTGATGAGCACACACGTGCCCTTAGCAGCAACCTGCACTCATTCCAGCTGTTGCTCTTCATCCTTGTGGAGCACCTCATTTCTTTTGGTGGCACTGCAAGAAATCAGCAGTGTCTCCTTTCAGAGACTGGCTATCCCAGTGTCTGCTTGGCTCCTTGGCCTTCCTACCTCTCCAAAGAGCAGGTTCCTGGGAGCACGAGGGGAGTGGTGGGGTTGGCGTGGTCATGCATCCTCTGGGAATGACTGCCAGCACTTCATGCCGACTGTCCCTCCATTATTCCAGCATTCTGCTGGAGGGTGGCCCAGCTCCTGGCATCACCACAAGCCACCAAAGCGTCTTTGGCGCCTTTTCCTTGTCTACATGTTGGTGCCCCTCCCTTCACAATAAATAAAGGCATTGCTGCTGCCTGCCGTGGCACAGCAGAGCTCTCCTGTTGTTCTCAGTGACCCTTGATCAGGGACAAGTTGCCGGGGGCAAGGGGGGGAGGGTAGAGCTCCTGGCACCCTGTAAGTGGGAAAAGCTCCCTCTCAACCCCCCCCACCC
>NW_009952720.1:508699-512669 GCF_000747805.2 Chaetura pelagica
TGCTTGTCCTTGTGGGGCTGCCTCAGCATCGTTTTTCCTTCTGTGGCTAGAAAAAAACAAACCCCAAACCCAGCACAGCAGGAGTGCAGACCTCTCTGCAGTTAGCAATGGATACTTGCAGGCCCATCCCTGCCTGCCTCAGGGCTGTGCACCAGCCCACCCCCTGCTACCCCACAGCCAGGACATGCCTTCAGTGTCCTGGACAAGCCACCCACGGTGGTTACACCAGCCCCAGGGGGAGCTCAGCATGACGTGAGGGCAGCCACATGCTTCCCCAACCCCATCCCTGGCTCCCATGTCCACCAGCAGCCCCATGACCCTGGGGCACATCCCATCTCCCTGGCTGAATGTCACCACTCAGCCCTTCTATGCCACCCACAAGCCAAGGGCACCATGGTTTGTTATGACATATATATTTTTTTTTTTTCCATATATTTTTTTTGCAGTTTGAAATAATTTAAGAGAAACCTGCCAGGCTGTGGGCACAGATTCCCAGTGCTGGTAAGAACAACCCCACATCTCCTGGGGTTGTAGAGGTGGGGTGTCCCCCACACTGGCCACCCCAGTGCCCAGCAGGATAGACCTCTCCCCCCCTGGCAGAGCTGGGTTGTCCCTGGTCCCCACACTTGAGGCAGCACCTGGAGACATGAGGCACTGGGAGGGTCCTTGGTCCTGCTCTGCTTCCTGAGGGGCTGGGAGACCCACCTGCCCCCTGGTGCAGCCGAGTGTTACACTAGAGCAGGGCAGGTCCTGCTCCTGCGAGGCAGCTTGGTCCACTCTGCAGCATCCCGGGACGTCAGTGGGACATTGTCCTCCTCCCACCAGGCTTCCTGGGAGCTGTGCCAGGGTTACCGGGGCGCTGGGCGGTGCCTGAGCACGCGGAGGGACAGGGTGTCTGCCTGGAGGAGCAGCTGACGGATGCGATCCAGCCCCAGCCCCGAGACAGCCGCCCCATTGACCTGCAGGATCTCGTCCCCCACGCCCAGGAGCCCCGCGTACAGCTTGGCCGTGCCAGCATCCACCATCTCCTGCACATAGACACCTGCAGAGAGGGACAGGGGCAGGGTGAGACCCCCCCAGCCCCAGGCCTGTGCCTCCTGGGGTGCCCAGGGGCTGCAGGCTGGGCTCAGCAGCAGCAACACATTCACTGTAACTGGCCTTTGGGATGGGCTGCGTGTCCCAAGGAAAGGGCTGATGGACACATGGGACTGTGTGTGTGGCAAAAGCCTCCCCCCCCTCACCCACCATCACTCTTTTGGGGCTCAGCAGTGATGGAGCAGCCCTCTCCACCCCATCCCCAAGCTCACTCCTGGGGAAAGACAAAAGCCACCACGGAGAGGCTGTGCTGTTCCTCCCCCTGTGACACTGGGGGTGACCCCCCAACCCTTACCTGTGTCAGGCCGGCCGTGCCCGGAGGTGACACAAAACCCAAAGGCACCGTGGGGAGGTCGCTGCAGCTCCAGCTGGCTGGTGCCATCAGGGAACACCTCCACCACACGCCCCACTGTGCGCAGCCGGCCGGGCACCCCGATGTCCTCCACGCTGAGGGACCGCCGAGGCCCCGAGCTCCCCTTCCTGCGGGTGGAGGGGTGAGCAGAGACCCTGAGAAGCTGCTGGTAGACCAGGTAACGGGGTTCCCAACTGCACCAAGCTGCCATCTGTGGCTGAGCATCCTGAAACAGCATTCCTGGGTGCAGAGGGGACGTGGTGGGGCCCCATCCTACCTGTCAGCCGGGGTCTGGGGCAGGAGGTAGGCACTGGCACGGGGGGCCTTGCCCAGGAGAGGGGGCACGCTCTGGATGGAGGCAGCTTTTTGGGGCTGGCAGAAGGGTGACACCTGGGGAAAAGCACCTAACTGAGACCGTGGACGCTGTGTGGCACCCCAGCCCTTCCCCCCTTGCCAATGTACCCGTGAGCAGGGGCCATCCCACACCCCCTGACCCCTCTCCAAACCATCGCCGAGCAGGGACACACCAGTGTCCCCAGCTCTGAGCCAGGACACCCGCCCAAGGGCTTCTTAGGGAGGCACCTTGCTGCTCAGCTGTCTGCAACACACAAGCCATGACCCAGAACCAAAATACCTCACCTCTCCTCAAACCTTCTCTTGGACCCCCCCCCCCACTCACTCCCTCCTTCCCCCTTGGCTCTGGGCTTTTCAAACCCAGCAGGTTTGGGATGGCACAGACCCCCCCCCCACCACCACCACCCCTGGGAAAGCCACGCTCAGGCCTCCTCCTGCAGAACCCCCTGCAGATACCTCCCCCAGGAGGGAGGACTCACCAGCTGCAGGGACTGCAGGGAGGGTGACTTCTTCACGGTGGGGCCACCCGGGGAGGTGGTGCCAGGGGCTGGGAGATGCTCCATGCTGTAGCAGCGGAAGCGGCCCAGGCGCTGCTTGGTGCTCTGGCTCAGGCTGCACAGGAGCTTCTTCAGCCCCGTCACCGAAGCGCTGCTGCCCTTGCGGCTCCCTGCCCGCCCTGGCTCCCTGCATTCTGAGGGAGGATGCTCATCCACCAGGTGCCTGGGCCGGGGAGGGGGGGGAACACAGGACCAACCTCAGAGCTGGGGGTGCATCCTGCGCCCGCACCCGTGCAGTGGGATCGGGGTGCACAGCAAGATCCGGGTGCAGCCACCTCCCTGCAGCAATAACCCAGCAAGCACAAGGGAGGGCTTTGCAAGACCTGAAGGGCTCCCTCCCCATTTACTCCATAATCTCAAGGGAAGCACCCTTGACATCATTTGAATTTGAACACCTTTCAGACCTCCCCTGCTCTCTGCCCGAAGGGCACTGCATCCTGCCAAGGGGCTTGAAAGTCCCAGTGCCACATCCCAGCCCTCCTGCCAGGCTGAGACATGTTGCACCTGGGCACAGGTCCAGTGGGTTAATGTTTAGTGAGCCCCAAGGTGGCCTCAGGCTGCCCAATTTAACACTTAATTATCCCCAAAAGGGAAGAGCTGGCACTGAGCTGAAACCCCTCCAAGGTCACCCCAGTGTTGTATTTGCTGCAACACGCCTGGCAGAGCCAGATGCAGGGTGAAGTGCAGCTCTCTTAAACCCACTTGAACACACAGGCAAAATTGTCACCCCCCATCTAATGGTTTCTGAGATGTTTGGTGCAAAAGGGAGTCTCACCAGGAAGCCTCAAGGGGCTCAAGCCTCCTGGCAGCACTGAGGAGGGATGCTCAGGGCTCCCCTCTCTCACTCACCCCTGTGCCAAGCTCCCAGCCAAACGCTGTGGCTGCTGTGCTCCAGGTGTCCCAGCAGCCTCCCCAGGGGGACCAGCAGCCTCCCCAGGTGTCCCAGCAGCCTCCCCAGGGGGACCAGCAGCCTCCTGGAGCCTGGGGACAACGGGCTGCGACGGTGCCCCTGAAACAGCAGTAAGACAGTCCCATTCCCCACCTCCTTGGGTCACCCCCAGGCACCCCCACCAGCAGGGCTCTTACCTTTGCCTGTCCCCAGGGGGTCGTCCTGCCCACGGGTGTTATTGCAGTTGTTGGTGGACAAGGCACGGAGGGGGCTCCCTGGGAGCCACCTGGGGCTGCAGGGACCCCGCTGCTCCCCTGGCCCTGCCTTGCCCCCAGGTTGGGGCAGTACAGAGCTCCCATCGTTGGGCTCCAGGCCCCGGGATCCTTGGCTCAAAGCCCTGCGGCTGCCACCGAAGAGGGTTTTCCTGCAAGGCACCTGGGAACAGGCCTTCTTGGTGGGGGGGGGAGTGGGGAGGTGGGTGCCCAGCATGGGAACGCCGGCCCCTGGCTGCTCCAGGGGATGAGCAGGGTTTGCCAAACCCTCCCTGCCCCCTGGCTGCTGATGGGGGTGGTCCCTGCCCTCCTGGCTACCAGCTCTCCCCGGTGGCAGGGAGCAAACAGCCCCCGTCCTGCTTGGGGCGCCACAGGAGCCCCCACCCCCTGCCCGGGGGTCTCCAGTTGCCACACACGTCTCCTTTCCAGCCCTCGTCTCCAGCTGTGGGGC
>NW_009952720.1:515373-516504 GCF_000747805.2 Chaetura pelagica
CCACTGCTTCCCCTGTGCCACCCCAGCCCCCACACCCCGCCCCCATATTTTTAGTCCATACCTCTCAGATTTATCATCAGGCCAACAAGATTACACACGCCTGCTGCCTCCATCCTCTTAAGCACCTGGAGCAAATTTCTGTCCTGTCCTCTTCCTCATTTCCCTTCCCACCCAGGGTCCCAGCAGGGACCCCCCTGTGCCCAAGCAGCCCATGGACACCCAGCTGGACCTGACCCTCCTCACATCGATGCATCTCTGGAGCATCTCTGTGCTCCTGCAGCCCTGCCAAGCCTCAGCACTGCGCTGGGGGTGCATTTAAAATGCAAAAGAGGGAAATGTTCCCTTCACCGCCCCTACCCCCCCCCACACACACACACTGGACCAGACCTACCTACAGCTCTCAGCATCCTGCAGTGAGACCCCTGAGTCCCAGTCCCCATCACTTGCTGGCACTTCTGAAAAGGAGGAGGACAGGGGAAGCATCAGCTTGGCCAGACTGCAGTCCCCCCCCTGCACCCCCAGCCCCATGGCTCAACACATCCTAACCAAATCCCTTTTTGGGGGGCTAACTTTCTACAGGGTGTCCCAGCTGCCCAGCTCCAGAGGAGGGGGGGGTGGGATGGCATCACCCAGCACAGGGTGCTCCCCCAGGGACGGGGGCTGCGGGGGCATCAGGGCATCTCCTGCTTTCAGACGAGAAATTAATTCCCTCTCCTGGTGGCAGCTTGCAAAGGGAAGGTGGTGCCTGCAGACCCCGAGTGGCCCAGATGGTGGGTGTCTTGCTCTTGCTGTTAGCAGTGAAATTCCTCAGCAGGGCACAGGAGGGGACCCCCAGCACCTCGATTTGTTGATGGGCATCTTCAACAGCTACCGGTGAAAGGGATGCAGCCCCCACAGTAGGTGGGGCAGCCCCCCCAGGGGACAGGGCAGCCTTGGGGGTGCAAACCAGCTGTGCTCACAGGGTAACAGGCTGGAGGACGGCACCAAAGGACCCACCCCTGCTTCCCAAAGCCTTTTGCCCAGGCTCCCAGTGGAACTCCTGGCTCTCAGTGGAACTCCTGGCTCCCTGCCCCAAACACCCACCGGGCAGGGCGAGGCCCAGCACCTCCTGCAGCAGCTGCCGGTTGCTCT
>NW_009952720.1:516861-517431 GCF_000747805.2 Chaetura pelagica
GGTGTCGTGAGGGCGCGGGATGCGGTGCCAGGGGGGTGGGATAGCAGGGAGCCCCTCAGCCCCTGCTGCAAGGCAGGAGAGGGGGGGGTGATGCTTTAGGGGGGGGGCTGAGCACCTGCACAGCTCAGCTTTGCACCACGGGCACCTCGCAGGTGGAGGAGGAAATTTAGGCAGGTGTTGCCTCTGCTCCCCAGGGGTTTACAGCCCGCAGTGATGTAAAAGTGATGTAGGTTTGGGGTGACCCGCCCCCCACCCAAAACCTGGCTGCCTGCCCTGCCTTGCAAGGGGTCTTCCCACACAGCTTTTGGCCCTGCCAGCCGCAGGGTGAGGGATCCGTCGGCGCCGGGAGGGCACAGCCCTGCTCCCGAGCTGCCTTCCCAGTTGGCCATGGCCCTAATCCCTCTGATTAAAATAATCAGCTCAGGCAGTCACTTCGGGGAGCCTGGCCTTAACCTCTTCACAGCAGGAGAGTGGCTGGCCCCAGGAAAGCCCCCTCTTCAAGGCCTTTGGGGGGTGGGGGTTTCAGGCTTCTTCCCCATCCCCAACTTCCAGCTGCCCCCCTTGCAGGGA
>NW_009952720.1:517888-518746 GCF_000747805.2 Chaetura pelagica
CACCCGCCGACCCACTCCAGGCTCGGAGGGCAGCCCGGCTGCTTTGGCCGGCTCTCCGGAATGTCCTTTGTCTGGGTTGGGGAGGTGAGTGGGCACCTCTGGGGTGCTGGGGTGGTGCTGAGGGCTCTGACCCAACACCGGGGCCCCAAAAGGATGGGGAGGATGGTCCTGCCGGGGTGGGGGTGGTTTCTCTAACCCCCTGCTGGCTTTAGAGACCCTCCTGTGAGCATGGCACGTTTGTTCCCGTTTTCCTGCCTCTTCCAGAGACCAGATCCTGCCTGGAGCCCACAGGGAGCCACCACCCAGCACCTCTGCAGGCAGGAGGACGGTGGGAAACGAGCTTGGAGCATCCACGTATCATCATCACCCCTAAACCCACCACACAACACGCACCCTGTGGAGCCACCAGTTCCCCGCCCCCCCCCTTAAAACCCCACAAAACTCAGCACACGGTGTGAACGTGTCCCGGGTGGACGTGGCTTACCTGGAGGTCCTGGGGGAGCAGGAGGGTTGCCACGGGGACCAGGGGCATCCCAGCCCCGCTCCTGCTGCCTCTTTAAGCTGCAGCTTTTGATATTCCTGATTGGTTTCATAATCCCGATCAAAAGGAAATCACCAGGATTATGAAATTGTTTTAATCCCCCTCCCTGCTCCCGCCACACCAGCCCCTGCCAGCACGAGCAGCAAGAAATCACTTCTTATCTTCTTAAATTGTACTCCCAGAACCCCCAGTGGCCCTGAATCTTCCCCCTGGCTGCTCCCAGGCAGGAGGGAACCACTGGCAGGTTGGGGGGCTGAAGCCCAGGGCAGAGAGAGCCTCACTCTGCACCCCAGCACCAGAGGTCTGACCTCCCCGCC
>NW_009952720.1:519993-520290 GCF_000747805.2 Chaetura pelagica
CAGGAGGGAACCACTGGCAGGTTGGGGGGCTGAAGCCCAGGGCAGAGAGAGCCTCACTCTGCACCCCAGCACCAGAGTTCTGACCTCCCTGCCATTCCAGGACCCATCCTTACCTCCACGCCACCCCAGAGAGGGATCCCAGCTCCTCCACCCACGCTGGGGAGGGGAAACGTGCCTGGGAGATGTTGTCCCCATCAGGCTGGGGACAAATGGTCCAGTGAGGTGCCAAGGCAGGGGCTGGCAGTGCAGGCAGGGAGGACCTGGGGCACAGGGATTACAGCTCCGGGAAGCGGCTGG
>NW_009952720.1:520848-544250 GCF_000747805.2 Chaetura pelagica
CACTGGCAGGTGGGGGTGCTGAACCCCAGGGCAGAGAGAGCCTCACTCTGCACCCCAGCACCAGAGTTCTGACCTCCCTGCCATTCCAGGACCCATCCTTACCTCCACGCCACCCCAGAGAGGGATCCCAGCTCCTCCACCCACGCTGGGGAGGGGAAACGTGCCTGGGAGATGTTGTCCCCATCAGGCTGGGGACAAATGGTCCAGTGAGGTGCCAAGGCAGGGGCTGGCAGTGCAGGCAGGGAGGACCTGGGGCACAGGGATTACAGCTCCGGGAAGCGGCTGGCACGAGTGACAACGGGCTTAGAGTGATTTCAAGGCGCTGGGCTCTCTTCTGGAGGAAGATTGATTGCAAGAGATGATGAAGAGATTTAAGAGATGAAAACAAAAGGGCAGACCCTGTAAAACGGGGCTGCCCGGCCTCTGGAACACCCAGTATCCAGGCAGGACAACACCTTGGAACAGGGACAACCCAGAGAGAGGCAACCAAAGGCTCTTGGAAGGACCAAGAGCCTTCAGCTGGTACAGCACAGGCTGGGCAGGAGGCTTCCTCCAGCATCACCCCCTGTGTGTTGGGTATAAGTCCTGGACACCTTCCCAAGAATCCCAGGCAGGCTGGGAAACCTTCCTGCCCATCTCTGTCCTCCAAGCACCTTCATCTCCTCCCAGGACACATCACCCACCTCCAGCCACCACTGACAGCCCACAGCTCCCAAGGGTGCAAGAGCAGCATCCGTTTACAGACCTGTAGAAGCCAAACACTTTGTGGGTGGATACAGCACCAGGGGTGGGAAGAAACACACACAGACCGGGCACAAAAGAGCCATCAGATCATTGGAAAACAAAGAGCTTGTAATAATGAAAAAAGGACAGATTTCGTAACCAATCACTTTTTCCTTTGAAAAAACACAATCACAGTAACTTTGCTTTATACAACCACCTAGAAACTATGAAACAGTATCACATTGTGCATTATTATCATCATTATTTTTTTTTTTTAAACCTACTTATCAAGGAGGGTATTCCACACTTCAAAAATGATATCCATTTGGGGAGGAAAGAGGAGACAGCTAATAGCGCAGTCACAGATACACCATGAGTCCAAGCAAGCGGCAATTCTTTGTCCTCACCTTTTCCACTTAGCCAAAAAAGAAGAGTGGAGAAGGGGATAGCAAAAGAGAAAGGAGGAGGAAAGAAAGCAAGCACCCACAGAGGACTAACCACACTCCATAATTACTTTTGACATCTACAGGGCTTCATAGAAAGATCATTTAGACCAACACAGTGGGGAGGGGAGAGGAAGGCGGCAGCAGGACCAAGGGATTTCCACCCCGGGCCCCTTCCAAATGTTGATCCTTTGCCAGGACCTATGGGATAGGGAGGTCATCACAAGTTCTACCAGGCTGCCCAATTTCTCCTCTGGAGCGAAGAGTTTGTAATTTGGTTTCTAAAGCCTGAGAGGCTGTCAGGCCACGGGACATCTTTGCCGGTGGAGCCGTGTCAGGTGGGGCCACGACGAGGCCAGGGCAGCCTCTGACTCCCACTGGGAACAGGGCTGGGGCATCACCACCTGGGAAACATCCATGATCACTGGCCTTGTCCTCTCCTCCCCCTGCGAAACCTGCACTTCTCTTGCAGCCAGGGTGCTGCAGCAGGGACAGTGACACCAGTTCAACCCCACAGTGGTGGGTGGGTTGACAGCTCGTGCCTCGGCACAGTCTTTGGGATGGTGTGATGTACAGGAGGCAAGGTTTGATGAGGTGACAGCACCCAAGCCCCACTGTGACTGCTAGAGTTACCCTAGGGACTTTTTTTTCCACTGTTCCCCCAGGATCCCTAGCCCCTCTTTTCCAAGGAGCCAAAACAATCCAATTGCCTTCTGGAATAAGAATGTAAGTAAAAATAATAAAAATAAAAACATATATGCTTAAGGCAGAAGATCATCTTCCCCCTGCGAGTGCAAAGCAGAACAGTGGAGGAGAGGAGGGAGGACACAGGACCAAGAGATGGGGTTTGTGTTCCCAGCAGGAACCAAGCCATGCCCCAGTCCCAGGGCAGGTCCCTGCATGAGGGCCCCACACCCCCAAAAGCCTGGGGCACACACCAAGCAGCAGCATCCTCGCAGGGTAAGGTCAAACTCACTTGGCTGCTCAAAACACAGGCAAAGCTCAAAGGCTCCATCACATCATCTCCCCTGCTCCTTGGAAGAGCTGCAGTGAAATCCCCAGGGATTGTTACCTCCTGAACAAGGACTGTGCTTTCCCTCCCTGCCTCCCACATGGCTGTGGTGGCCGAGCACTGGCAAGGAGGCAGCACAAGAAAGGTATTAGGAGAAGTGAGAGCTGCAGGATCCATCTCTGCTCCACAAGAGACACTTGTCCCCCTCTCAAAGACCTTTCTGCTGAAGGCAGCTGCCAGTCGTGCCCCCGTGCTCTGTGTACCATCAGCTTTGGACAAACAACAGCAGCACAGACACCGACAGAACAAGGAGTGTAGGACAAGCAACAGTGGACTTTGGGAACATGCCTGGATTTGAGAGGTAGGAGCTTATTTGATACATCCATGAGCCTTGCAAATGCATTTATTTAAAAATGTGGTGGGACAGCAACGGTTCCTGTGGATGGAGCAGCTCCCACTCCTGCCTGCTGAATCCATAAAGCCCAAACTTGTGCCACTGCCCCTTCAGGAGCAACACACCCCCAGCACACAGCACTGCCCCCCCAGGCACAGGGACCTGGCATTTCTGGTGACAAGGTCTGAATGCCAAGCAGGGAATTCCAACAAGCAAATAAACCCTGGATGCTGCAAATCCTAACCCCCTGCCATACAAAAATTCCTGGAAGGATGGGAAGCAGGAGGGAATAAGCACAGAGAAGCCAGTTCAAAAGGAATCTCCAAAATTTCTCAGCCACACTGTGGCATCTCAAAGGGCCAGGAAGATAATCAGGGGCTGGAGCAGCTCTGCTCTGGAGCCAGGCTGAGAGAGTTGGGGTCCTCAGACTGGAGAAGAGAAGGCTCCAGGGAGACCTTAGAGCAGCTTCCAGTGCCTGAAGGGGCTCCAGGAAAGCTGGGGAGGGGCTTTTTACAGGGGCATAGAATGACAGGATAGGGGGGAATGGTTTCAAACTGAAAGAGGAGAGATTTAGGTTAGATATTAGGAAATTCTTTCCTGTGAGGGTGGTGAGACCAGGTTGCCCAAAGAAGCTGTGGCTGCCCCATCCCTGGAAGTGTTGAAGGCCAGAGTGGATAAGGCTCGAAGCAACCTGGTCTAGTGGGAGGTGTCCCTGCCTGTGGCAGGGGGGTTGGAGCTGGATGATCTTTAAGGTCTCTTCCAACTCAAACCAGCCTGTGATTCTATCTCTTCCCTTAGATGGGACCATCTGCAAGGGTTTCAGCCAGACAAAACCAGCTTCCACACTGAACTCAGAGCCACACACGAGCACCACCTCTGCCAACCTCTGCACCGAATTGCAAGGAGAGGCAGAGCCCAACACCCAAATCCCAGCACTGCTTCATGGCAGCCAGATCCCAGACCTGTCTCAGCTTCCACCTTCCATCCAACTACACCCCAACAACTAAAGTGCCAGGTAAAAAACCAAAAATCCCCAGCTCCTTTCCAATCTGCTCTCCATTATTCTGGATTGTCCACTCCAGGAGCGTTTCCAAGCACCCATCAGGAAAGCCCACTCATGAAACAAAACCACCCCAGGACTGTCCCTGCTTCCCTCATACAGGCTGAGCACAAGGAACGACGGGGCTATTTTCTCTCTCACCATCTGCTCAGCTTCGTTAGGTCTCCCTTTATTGGCCAGATGTTCTTGCAGACATGGAGCCATCCCAGCCTTAGTGCTTGCTCTCGGGAGGAATCAGCATGCCTGGGTTCTCAGAAACCTCTGGGAGAGAGGGGACAGGCAGAGGCAGCACTGGGAGCACTTTCAAAGCCATGCCTCCAGGAATTCTGGCTCCTTTCCCCCCAAGAGAGCATCTTAACTCCCAACAGGGACAATGTTTTATTTTAGGAGATAACCTTTGCTAGCTGCAGCATGCCACCTCCCCTTTTCCTATTTCTCTTGCCAGCAAAGACAGATAAAAAGGGAAGGGAAAGCACAAAGCAGGGAGAAGAGCAGACGGAGTGAATTCTTGCTTTCCATAAGGATTTGGGTGAACTACAGAGTGGAAATTGAATTACTCACAACCCGACCCTCCTCACCAGGCTAGGAAGCAGGTCAGACAGTGCAGCAGTAGCTGGTCCCAGGCCACCCCAGCCAAGGAAGGCAGAGTGTTCCCAGGGACTGGAATCACTTCAAAACGTCTCTCTGTATTTTTCCTTCCCTCTGAAAGCAAGAATCACCAGTAAAGCCCCATTTCTTTTGATAAAGAATCACTTGCTTAAGTAACAGCAGGTTTACTTTGGGTTGCCCTCCTCTAAACCACCCCAAGAGTCAGTCTGGCTTCATTCATCTCCCACCATTTCCCAGCTGGAAACACCTACACGAGGTTTTGGACATGGCAACCACCGCTGCAATGTGGAAACTGAAATATTTGAGAGGGGCTTTATATCTCAGAATCCACCTGGGACAAGCAGGAGCCCCCCAATCAAGTATGAACAGACCTAAGGGAGTGAGACAGGGGAACACAGGCTCCAGGGCAACAAAGGGATGACCACCACAACCCCAGCTGCTCTCCACGGGAGCAGACTGAAGCCACAGGAGACGAGGAGCACCTCAACAGACACATCAGCTGCTCCACCAGCACACACACAGTCTCAGCAGCCAGTGGAGGCATCTCCTGGCAGGGCCATCCCAGTTTTCTTATCAGCTGAGATCATGCTACAGGAGCGCGGGTAGTTACAGCTTTGCCCTCAGCCTGGCACAGGTTCACCATCAACCAGAAGTTCATCTATTTCAAATTAAATGAAGAGAACTAAGTTTCCTTCTTCAGTTCCTCTGGGCAAGAGGCACAGCAGGCAAACTGAGAAAATGCAACGTACTGGTCATGAGAGAAGCCGTGCTACTGGGGAATTCAAAAGAACCAAACCACCAAACAGCAGTTGAGCAGGGATTCCTGCAATTCCATCTCTCAAACTAGAGGCAAGCCAGCAGACATCAGAGCAAGAATCCTACTGTCACCTTCCAAGGAGACTTGTTTTCAATTTCCCTTCACCAACACAGTCCTTTCCATGCTCCACGATGGTTCTCTCAACAGCACAGCTCCTGAATCCCAACCCCATCCCATGGGAACCATCACCTCCCTGCCTCATCCTACTTCTGCTGTGCTGGGCTGCAGGACAACACTCTCCCTGCTCAGTGTGTGATGCCCTCAAGCCATCTAAGGATTCTTAAGGCTTTGAAAAATACTTTCTGATCTAGAGAATGGAATTTTGAAGCCTTTGTTGCGCTGCTGGTGGGACCCAACTCTCCTTTCAAAAGGGCTTTAGGATCATCTGCACCACTGTCACGTAGCTGCAGGGGAAACTGGCATTGAACTGGGACAAGAGACATGCCCAGAAGCAGTAGCAGCAACTAAAAAAAGTCAGAAACTTTGGTTTAAAACAAAATCAAAATAGAAAGAGAGAGAGAGAGAGAAAAGGTCAACACAGGTGCATGTTGTCTGACGAGAGGGGCATTTGCAGGGCACAACCCCACCAACCCTGGAGGTCTGGGTCTACATTCACGGCTTCGTTTCACCGTCCCAACCTTCATTGCACAGGACTCAAAAAAAAAAATATCACTCTCGTATGGTTGTTCAGTTTCATAAATAATGTGAAAACTCTACGCAAACAGATACATCGTCTTTCCCCAGAAAAAAAAACACAACTCATAAGAAAAGTTACATCAAATTAAAAAGTAGCTTCATGAATGAAGATACTGCTCTAAGTGCACTTTCCCTGCAAGTGCAGCCAGTGCCTCAGCGCTGGATATGAAGAAAAACAAACAAAGAATGAAACAAAATCATCAGATTTTAAAAACTTCAGTCCGGTTTCAACCAGTCAAAACCGGGCCAAGCAGAAACCGAGTGTGCCCTTGGCACTGTCCCATGAGGGAGTCCCTAGGATGCTTCATTATCCAGACAGGTTTGGATGTCCTTGTTGAGACTGTAAACAATCCTTCTTTCCTGAACTGTCCTCTTTATTGGCAAAACAAAGTAAAATCTTTTATTATTCTTTTTTTTTTCTTTTTTTTTCTTTTTTTTTTTTTTTTAAATAGAACATTAAAATTAACCCAGAAGAAAAGAAATGAAACACAGTGAGCTTGTTGGAGTCCATAGGATCTGGTCTGGAAGAGCTCGGAAAACATGTTCAGTGTTTTCTCCTGTTTTCAGCTGGAACTGTACCAGAGATCGGGTTACTTGGGGGAGAGGGGAAGAGAAGGGGAAAACAAAGGATGAGGAATAAGAGCCCGTGGCCATCTCATGTGTTCACTTCATTTGCTAGGTCCTCTATCAACACCTTAGTGTCACTAGCCTTGGACCTGGAAAAAAACAAACAAACAGAAGACACTCACTGGGGAGAAGAAATTCCAATTACTACACATGCAGACAATAAAAAACACAGTGTGCTTGGAAATCATTCTCCCACGGAGAAGAATTGTTTTCCTCCACTGGAATTGTTTCACACCCTCCCACCCCTCTGCACAAAAACTCCAGAAAAACCACTGCACTGCAAATCCAGAGGAGTGGTTTTTGCTGGCTGCCCCTGGGCTGCACCAGGGTAGAAAGCAGCTCATTTTGGAATATGTTTGAGGTGTCTCAGTTGGCTGCAACTTCTGAGAGGAAAACTGAGGTGGTTGCATGGAATTCAAGCTGGCTCTGGCCCACATCCCCTCTGCACAAAGCTCTTCAGTCTCCAGCAGCCACGTGAACTGTTTGTACTGGTGGTATCTGTGTACTCGGAGTCAACACGGATATGAGACCAGTGTGGCCCCAGGGCTGCAGCTCAGGCCAGAGCACAACCCTTCACGTGACAGCCACCAACTCCTTTTCCTGACAGCCACCAACTCCTTTTCCCCCCCCATCCCCTCCTCCCCACGCAGTGATGCAACAGGGGGATGTGCTGCAGGGATTGCACAACACTCTGTGCTTCCTGGGGGAGCCCAGATGTGGCCAAAGGGATGGGCGCTCCCTTGGCTGTGCTGCTGGAGCAGAAATGATGCCCAGACTCTGGAGCACCCTGTGATGCTCAGAGCAACCAGCACTGTAGTGAAGATACACAGTGAAGAGGGTCAGAAATTGGGGTGCAAGGTGGGGACACATCCAGGCTGGAAGGAGGAGGCATGGAAAGGAAAACTGCATGGTTTTCGATTTGGGAGAGGAAATTTGGGTCTGAGATCTCACGTAGGAAATCTTAACCAAATCATAACTGAAATCTTGGGATGGTCTGAAGCCTAAAAATGGCCAGTTGATGGGAACCTCTTTTCCAGAGTTGGATTTACAACTTCCAGCATCCACTACAGGCTGTTTTTTTGCAGGAGGGGAGTCTTGTCAAGTGAACTCCCTTTTCCAGGGGTTTACCAGAACCCCAAGATGACTTAAAGGACAGATCAACCCTCCAGCAGAGGGATTTTCATTTACTAATCAGGACGTGTCCTCCCCCCCTTTGAATGACTATTGTGGCCAAGATCTTTGCCCGAAGATGCAAGTCCATAAATGGCCACCCAAGGACTTGCAGCAGCTCTAAGACCCCAGGGTTGGGTTTGTTCTGTCAGAGGGAGGCAACACGTACTGTGAGGCAAGACGAGGTCTGCGCAAGGAGACGCTCTGGCTGCGCTTCCACTGCTTGTTCTTGCGGCGGTTTCTCACCCCATCCTCCTGGTCCATCATCTGATCCAAGAGTGTCAGGTCGTCGGCGTTGAGCGGGGCCACGGAGATGTCCCTCACGGCACGGAACTCGCCGCAGTTGTTCAGGTGCTCGTTTTCCAGGCGGAAGAAGTTCCACACAAACCGCCTGGCGTGGAGAAGAAAGTGTAAAATTACCCACCTGGTTTCGTTTTTGCAGCCATTGCCTGTGTTTGCAAAGCACTGGGAGATGCACCTGAGCACCACTGACTGTTCTCACCAACAAAAGTGCCTCTGGGAACATGTTGGGAGCACAGAGAACTGACTCACAGCAGTGACTCCTACAACAGCTTCCCAACTCCCTGGAGAAGGACAGACCTGTCAGGCTCATTGTCCTAGGATGACAGCCCTAACCTGGGGAGCACGAAGGCAGAAGGCACTGAAAGCAAAAGGCAACCTCCACCATGTCCACAGGTGAGGTTCAGCTTCAAGGGCTTTCAGTCATCTCAAGAAGCTGTCAGGGTGGGACTGCAGCTAGAGTACAAGTGTGTCAAGAGCCATGAAACCCTGCAGGACCCAGACCCATCATGTGGACTCCAAATAAGTGGTTGGAAAAGCAGCAGAGATTTCAGAGTAGTTGTAAACCTGAGAATCAAGTGAAACTTAATATGGACATTCCCACAAGGTAATTTTTACAGCAGAGCCCTCTCCAGCTTTCTTCACTCAGCATCCTATTTGGCATTAAACATTCCTGTTAGACTTAGTCTTCCATCCCAAGGACTGGTACCTTCCACGTCCGAGGATGAGGTGACATCCAGCTGTGCTGATGTCACACAAGTAATAAAAATGGGAAAGAGAAACAAACTGTTCAGTCAAGCATCCTTACCGGAACACCTCAAGTGGGGCAAATACAGTAGAAATGATGTCCCCAGCATATGGAAAGATCTGCATGGAAGTGAGGGAGATCTGGATGGTCCACGCAAAACGCAGGATCACGTCTTCTACAATGGCACAGTAGTAGTATGCCTGAAGAACAAGACAAACAGGACAGCTCATTGCACAGGAGACAGACCTCTCCTGGCCTTCAGCAAGACACAGGATTTGCTGCTCAACCACCAAAGGACTGAAGAGCGTGGAATGACCTCTTGGAAAGGAATAAACTGCTTGAAAATCCCAGCCCCGTGCCATTCAGAAAGCACCAGCTGCAATGTGCTCCATGCTCAACACGTTTTGTTAAAACATGAAAAGCCTTCTCTGAGGTAAGAGCAGGCTGTACACTCACTTTCTGTGGGTAGACAATTCCTTCTCGAAGAAAGGTGTTTTCACCAGCATTCTTGTCAAAGAGACCCCAGTCCATCTTCAGGTCCCAAATAAGGGTGTAGCAAGAGCTGATGAAATAGAAGATAATCCACAGGTAGAAGAACACTTGGGTGTCACTGTGGTTTTTAGCTGGAAAAGAGAAGAACAACATTCTTCTGTACGACTGCACAACAACTGCTGGAAAATTTAAAGCTCGTTGCTTCTTAAAACAGCTACAAATTGGCCTGTTTGATCAGTGGAAATAACAGCCCTTTCATCCAAGAAAATCAAGCTAGCTACTCCAAAGCAAACCAAAAGCCTTGCCAGGACCAGCTTTATGTAATAATTCAGAATCTACTTTCACTTCCTTCAACGTTTTGTATCTGGGATTGAGATTGACAGGAATATTTTTATTTTCTTGGTGGGTTTATTACTCCAACTCCGAACAGCAGGTGGAGCCTGAGGGCCACATTTCACAAAGGCTTGTATAAAGGCAAAAGCAACGAGGCAGTGCTCAGTCAGGAGGGGTTGGCAAGACAGTATTTTAGTTTGTCTTGACATAAACAGCTGTGAATTAAGTGTACTAAAAGCCTGAAAGAGGACAGGCAGTACAGGAACTTCCACCAGCTGTGGCAGAGGTTGCGGTGGCAGGGAAAAAATAAGCAAAAAGAAGGCAAGACATGATTAACATGCCTGTATAAATCCTGAAGAAGGCTCAGGATGGAGTTTAATCGCCCATACAGAGCTCTTCTTCGTGAAACACAGGGCTGTGGGCACAAAGGCTGCTCACCTCACATGTGTTTTTGCAACTAAGTTGTTTCCCATTCCCCCCTGAAAAGGTGATATTGCTCCCTCAATTTAGGTCAATTTCCCAGCCGGCTGGGTAAAAACAAACAGATCTGGTAATTCAGTCAAATTCGGGTCCTAAAGTTCATGAAAACAGAACAAGATACAAGGCTTTTCAAGGCTGAGACACTCAGCATCTCCCTGCTGCCAGGAGTCTTCCCTCCTGTCTGTGCAGCCACCACAACCCCTCAGTCCCCAGTTCTCTCTAACAAAGCCACTAACACTTCCAGTACAAAAAAAAACCCAGAGGGTTTCCAGTCCAAACCCGACCCCTCGCTAAGTGACAGGGCTGTTTTCCACAGATGTAGCTTTAAAACAAACAAACGAGTGAAACCGATCACAGAGGGAGCAACAGGGCAATTTGCTCTCTCCCTCCATTTGCCTTTCTAACAATGAGGACAGAACTGGAAGGCAGCAATCCGATAAAATTAATGGAGGTGAAAATGAGAGGCATTGTGGAAGAGTACATTCCTCCCGTGACGCCTTTCAGGTTTCCTGGACATGATGTGCAGGATATAGGTCAAATACACACAGCCGTTCTCCTTTCAAAACACACCCCCTAAGGCAAAGCTATTAAAGCCACTTCTGCAGCAAAGCCCGTTTGCAGCGCAGCTCCAAACCGGGGGAAAGGACCCGAGATCTGCTGCAAGTTCTCGGGTTGGGCTGGCTCCCCTGCTTTGGTGCAAGGCTTGGAAGGCTTTGAGCACTAACCCACATCTTCCCGGCAGCGCTCAGGGACAGGTCTGCAGAGCCCTGAGAGCAGCCGGTGGAGAAGTCCTGCAGAAAAAACAGTCTCTGACGCCCAAGCACGGTAATGCTGCTGCTTTGAAACCACCTCTCCCATCTATTTTTAAAGTGCAGCTGCCCACAAAGCAGGACGCAGGTGAGGTTGCTGGAGCTTTAGCAACTAGGGCTCTACTGCAAGATTTCACTCTGCCCCAATCAGCTCCTCCAAAGCCTCCCCTACATTATTTCAGGAAGAAAAGGCAGATGCTGACATGGGATGACTCAGACACACTAAGCCTGTTCTTTCCAACCTTATTTTTAGCTCATTAGCTCTCCATGTTTAGTTCCTGCTACCAGATCCTTAATGATAATTCAGAGGTAGCTGATGGGTTAAGTGCTTTCAAAGCATTAATGCTCCCAAGCACATTGTGAGGCTGCAGGCATCCTATCAAGCTTAGGTTTAAAGGTTAGGTCATGCTTTTTTTTATCCCTTAAGGACAGAACACAAAGAAACTGAGTCTTACTCCACATCTTCATGGAGCAGACATGGAGAAGGCAGTGTGGGCAATACCATCCATCACTTTCCCTTCAGCCACAGCCCTGGTTTGGGCCATGCCCTGCAGGTGTTGGGCTAAGGAACAGCAAAATGACATTGCTGGGAGCTCCTTTGGTGCTCTCCAACCAGAGAGAGGACAGTCCAGCCCCAGATGATCATCTCAAACTATATAAGGGGCTAACAAAACTGTATCCTTAGTAGGCAATGACACAAGAAGGTGATTTCAAAGGGTCACGCTGCTTAAAGGAGGAGTACCAGGAAAAAAGAGACCCATGTAAGAAATCTGGCATGAACCTCATCAACCTCGAAAGGATGTGCTTGCTTATGGTTAGGCTACACTGGCCTCAGCTCCCTTTCCCTGCCCCTGTCTTCACAGCAGCTTTTTCAGCAGCACCTGGGGTCAAGCTGCTCACCCCTCGCTCCTGCTGGCTCTCCCACCAACTGGCTCCATAACACCTTCAGCTCCTGAAAAATTCCATTAAAAACCCAAATCACTTCTTGATAAAATGCTCTAATCACAACTAACCTCTTGTCTTCAGCCTTGGCCTTCGAGTCCCTTCCTTTAATCACTTCTTCTTTTCCTCCTGCCTGCAATTCTGTTTGATACCTTCCTTCCTTCTGTCCTCATTGGTATTCAGCTGGTGCACGGAAATATGTTCCTGCTCTAGGCAAGCAATTATATCTCAATCTCCACTGGCTGGTCCTAGTGGCCCCTCTTCACTGCTGCTCAGGGGGGTAGAAAATGAAGGCATTCATATTCTGCCCAGAGGCTCCATCCACTCCATCCACTCCCAGAGGCAGTGTTTTTTCAGGAGCAAAATATAGCTGTGCATATGTATGATGATGTCAGGGAGTATTTAAGCAGGAACTGTTTCATCCTGTGTTTTTCTTCTTTGTTTAACAACGTGCTAGAAACCACCAAAAACCACTAGAGAGGGGTAGTCTCAGGCTGAGAGAAGAACTCTGGATACCTGGGTAGATCTCAACCTGTCCATGAGGGGGAAAAAAAGACCAAGTCTTCAACATCCCATGGACTGCAGCCACTCTTTGGCAGCACAAATGCCAGTCCACCCAGCCAGGGGTGGGTGAAGGATCCAGCAAATTCCTTAAGGTACAGTTATTCAAAACAGCACATGTAGGACAGCATAAAACCTCTGCATGGAAAGCTGCAGGTGCAGTTTTACCCTCCCCATTGCTGTTTGCAACCTTCACCACAGAATTTCCATCACCAACCCCAGTTTACCCTATAAAAGGCAATCCCAGTAGATACTCTGCACAAAGACATCTACAAATGGCCCCAGAAGGTCAACTAGATAAATAATGGAAGGCTTCCACCTCTGAACTGAAGCTGTGAATGGCCACAGTCACAGGAAACAGCCAAAGGCTCTCAGAGCAGCAGAATTTACTGTCTACAAAACTTGCTGATAGACAATATCCTAGATCCCAAAACCAGCCCCAGGGGACACAATATCTGAGTAGCATTCGGCAAGAATAATACTGAGCAGAAATTACAGCCCCTTCTAAACACAGGCAAGGGAAAGGTTGCTTTCCATCAGAGATAGACAGCAAATACTATCCTGAATGCTGTTAATATTGACTTTACTTCTGAAGAATACTATTTGTTTACCCTGCTGAATTATTCTGAGGAATGTAAACACCATATAGTATTCAACACAGCCAAAATCAATGCCATGTATTATTGAAGACCTGGATAAGAGCACAATGGCCCTTGATAAGCACTCGTGGTGTGTCAGCCCCTGCAGCTGGCTGTGGTTTCTGCTGGTGGGGAAAGCTGTGATAAAAGCTGTAAGAAGCATGAGGTTATCAGGAAACACAGTCAGGTAAGCCCTGCTACATCAGACAAAGCTCACCCAGCCCCAGCAACCCTGCCTCCAGCAGCAATTAAAAACCTCTTGGTCAAGGCATGCCAGACTCAGCCTCCTTTGATGAGCAGCCTTTCAAGCACAGATTTAAGCAGGACAAAAACCAAAAATATGTATTTATTTCCAAGCCCAGATAGCAGAGCACTCAGCATACACTGTCTGCCAACCAGTTAGCCCAGGGATGACATGTGCCCATTAAGTCCATCCCAGCCCACAACAGGAAGGTGGGGTGACAACCAGAAGTGACTCATCTACAAAATAACTGCCACCAGAGTGACATCACAGAGCAATTCTCTAACACTTTGCTGCTGCAAGTGCAGCTCCCTCAGTAATTATACATCTTAATGAGGGGGGAGCAGCAGGACTGCCTTTCTGCCTGGCCAGCATGTACTGCTGTTTAACACTGATCAATGGCAGAGCCACGATGGATTTAATGCAGTAAAAAGGCAAACAACCTGGAGCAGCACACAGAGGACCTGCCATCCTGTGCTGATGGGCTTTGTCAAACACCAACCATTTCATCTGAACAACTGTCCTGATTTGAGCAGGTTTGTTATCATCGGTTCAACTGCCAATCCTGAGTTAAACTGTGGCAATAATCTTTCCCTAAGGTTCTGCAAACCTCTCTTCTAGCCTCTGGGCACGATTTAAAGCAAAGCAGCAAGATACAGTGCAGAGAAGAACCGTCAGGAGGCAACATCTCTCTCGTTACTTCTTCTAGCTAGATTCTACATTGGTAGAGCAGAAAAACCCCCAAATCATGTTTTGACTAAAAAATGATAAGAAGATATGACTGTGCCTCATTTCAAGAAATCACAACAGTCTCATTGCTTGTATCTCACAAATAGAAGAAGGTGATTTAATTGCAAACAGGAAGAAACGTATCAGTCAGGACTGAGATTTGATCTTACTATTCTTCTGGTGGCTTCTCCAGCATTGGAGACGTGTTCTTGGGGCATGTTTGACTGCTCACTTGGGAAGGATGGGATTTGCAATCTAACCGTAGGTCAGCAGTCTCTCTAATAAAAATACCTGGATTCACAATCAGAAATGAATAGCATGGTAATCAGGGCCTTCGTTGGACAACTTAGGAGACAGTGTCAACTGCTACTTCTGTACTGCTTTGAGATCCCAAAGCAGATTCCTTTGAAACATAATAAAAATCAAAACTAAAAAACCCCCACTATTGTATGATTGCATCTCCCAGATTTCTGCAGCACCAGAGAACTCCAGATCTGCAGTCATTTGACATGAAAATCACTTGTGATGTAGTCAGTTGCTTTTCTGAAAATGTTCCATTAAATAAAGGTCAGGCTTCCCCTAAGTGCTCCTGAAATGAGGTATCATTAGGCCATACTTTTTACTCACACCTTATTCACTAGTGTTCCTGCTCCTCCAGCCACCTCTAACACTACGAAGCTTTAAGTGATACCAAGGTCCTATTAGTCCACTTTCCAAATCCCAGCCATTAAAATCCATCTCTCAGCTGCAATCCTGAGAAGCAAAGACACAAACCACTCAGCAGCCCAGCCTGCCTCTCCCTCACGGCACAGCTGCCACCACCAGAAATGTCCCACTTGACTAGACCTACAAAGCACGGGAAGATTTCCCTCTGGGATGTCATGCCTCATCTGTGCTGATGTTCAGAGTGCAGTGGCAGTTCCCAAAATCCCTCTCCCATCTCATCCCACCTTCCCTGCTCACTTACCAGCGAGTGAGCTCCTGCTGGCACCTCATCCCCAGCCAGGGTGGTCCTGCCAAGGTGCTCCTCACCCTTCGTAGCAGCTTGACCCTGAAGTACCACCACCAGGATGGGTTTCTAAGCAATTAGAGGAGCTAACAAGGTGGGGTGGAGAAGCCAGTCTCACTCAGGGTGCCACAGAGACCCACGTCAAAGCTGGGAGAAGGTCAGAGGCCAGGATAGAAATGTTTGCCCATGGCAATGCCTCCAATTCTTCACTAATCACACTGCTGCTGCTCTGACGGAAAGGATCAGAAAGACTGGCTAATGAACACAACTCATTACTGATGGCCTCCTGGGCATGGGATGACAGGGTTTCAGACAAAAAAATTCATCCTAGCTCCCAGCAATGTGACAGACGTTGCACGTTTCAGCTCCAAATAATCATCCTGATGGAGCTGCCAGTGTGCTGTGCTGAGGCAAGCTGTGTGAAAACTGCAAGTATTAAGAAAGAAGCCAGTTAATCCCATTACAAAGTTTGTTTTACTTCAAGAGGTCAAGCCAAGCACTCTGTAAGGCTCTTGTGTCACCTAAATCAAATCATCTGGCTGCAGCACTGACAGCTCTTGCCAGCACAAAGGAGTGAGATGGGAGATCTTGTACTGTGACACGAGGGATAAGCTAGGGAACAGGATCTCACAAAAGCTGCTTGTTTCAGTGTTCCATGGGATTTGTACTTGAATTCTAGATGTCCATCTATTTCACTTTGCCTCACTCCCTAGAAGTTAAATGATACTTCTCAGCTGAAGTACCATAAACTGCTGCACCAATGTTTGACCTCTGCAAAAGTGGTTTTAGTCTCACTTTTCCCTTCACCTTGCCTCCTGCTGTCATCATTTAGGATGACAGTTAATTATTGTTCCACCTACCAAGGAATTCACCTTGCAGATTCTGACAAAGTGCCAACAAGAGCTAAGTGACCCAACCCACTACCCAGTACTTTGGCTAAGAGAGAAGAGCAGAGCTAAGGTGCAGTCAGGGATCCTCCTACAGCTTCCAGAGCAACAGCTTGACATCACCACCACTCTCTGCTCCTTTCTGTCATGCACCATCATCCTCCACCTGGAAGTCTCACCCCTCCCCAGGGGAGCAGCAGTGGGAGAACCAGTGATCCGTTCCAGCATGAAGGTGGCTCTGCCAGCCAGTGTCACCACTGGTAATGGCTGGAGGCATCGTGATGAATGAGGAGTGGGCAGCAGCTACCAGACCTGGGAATCTTCCACTGCTTTGGCAAAAAGCAGCACACGCCCCATTCATCATCATCATCTGGTGAAACCTCTCTATTAGCAGGGGATGGTCCAACACCTTCCTGCCAAAGCCCATTAATCACTGGATGACTCCTGCCTAGACACTTCACATCTCTATTCCTTGGAACAGAAGCAGGGAAGGAGGCTCACGGTTTTCTCAGGCTTTAAAAAAGACAAATCACACCCCCCTCCACCAGGAGAAGCCTGTTTCTGCAGCCAGGGCTCTTTAGAGACAGCCCTATTTAGTTAACTTCCGTATTTTTAATTACTGTCAATTTCCTGGGCTGTTTAATGAGAAAGTGTGTGGTGGTTACATTATCTTAGACCGACCGAAGGCTCTCCAGGGCACTTCCAAGAGGATGGCAGCCAGTGTGCAGCACTTTTCTCTGGAGTACCTGGAAAAGGCGTGGGAGCAGCGTGGAAGAGGAGACGCTTACTCAAGTTTCCAGGCCACAGGGGATTAACTTGGGAATAATTCAGAGGTTAATAAATAGCTGGATGCTACCCAGACCACAAGGACCTCACTGACTAAGGTGTGTAAATCAAACTTAAAAAACTTGCATAAACCATCTTTCAGTTAAAGGATAAAATACCACATACTCCATTTAGACCCTGAACTTGTGTTTAAGCTCAGTCAACACGTTCCTGAAGAACACCAAGGTAAATACACACATAGACAATCTCAGGGCTGGAGCAGCTCTGTTATGGAGACAGGCTGAGAGACTTGGGGTTGTTCAGCTGGGAGAAGAGAAAACTCCAGTGAGACCTTAGAGCACCTTCCAGTGCCTGAAGGGGCTGCAGGAAAGCTGGGAAGGGTGTTTTTACAAGAGCATGGAGTGACAGGACATGGGGGAATACTTTCAAGCTGAAATTTAGAGAGATTTAGGCTAGACATTAGGAAGAATTTCTTCACCATAGGGGTGGTGAGACCCTGGCACAGGTTGCTCAGGGAAGCTGTGGCTGCTCCAACCCTGGAAATGTTCAAAGCCAGGCTGGATGGGGCTTGGAGCAACCTGGTTTAGTGGGAGGTGTCCCTGTCTGTGGCAGGGGGGTTGGAACTGGATGATCTTTAAGGTCCCTTCCAACCCAAACCACTCCATGATTCTATGATAATATTCATCTGGCTAGCTGCTCAGGGGGACCTCAGCCCTGGCAGGGAAGTTAAGGCCAGGAGCAGAGGCTTCTGCTGAGTTAAATAAAATACCACATACTCCATTTAGACCCTGAACTTGTGTTTAAGCTCAGTCAACACGTTCCTGAAGAACACCAAGGTAAATACACAAGTGCTCACCCTGAAACAGCACATCCCACAAAAGAAGGAAATGATGGAAGAGACCAAAGCACTTGAGAAGCTTTCTGTGGAGGATTCTCCCCCTCTACTCTGCTTTCATGACCCCACCTGCAGTGCTGTGCCCAGTTCTGGGGACCTCCAGTACCAGAAGGACATGGAGCTGTCGAAGCAAGTCCAGAGGAGGCCACATAGACAATCTCAGGGCTGGAGCAGCTCTGTTATGGAGACAGGCTGAGAGACTTGGGGTTGTTCAGCTGGGAGAAGAGAAAACTCCAGTGAGACCTTAGAGCACCTTCCAGTGCCTGAAGGGGCTGCAGGAAAGCTGGGAAGGGTGTTTTTACAAGAGCATGGAGTGACAGGACATGGGGGAATACTTTCAAGCTGAAATTTAGAGAGATTTAGGCTAGACATTAGGAAGAATTTCTTCACCATAGGGGTGGTGAGACCCTGGCACAGGTTGCTCAGGGAAGCTGTGGCTGGTCCCACCCCGGAAATGTTCAAAGCCAGGCTGGATGGGGCTTGGAGCAACCTGGTTTAGTGGGAGGGGTGCCTGTCTGTGGCAGGGGGGGTGGAACTGGATGATCTTTAAGGTCCCTTCCAACCCAAACCACTCCATGATTCTATGATAATATTCATCTGGCTAGCTGCTCAGGGGGACCTCAGCCCTGGCAGGGAAGTTAAGGCCAGGAGCAGAGGCTTCTGCTTGGCTGTGCTGCAAGCAGCAGGGACTGAGGGCATGCACTGCAGTTGCCAGGCAGCCTAGAGCTACAGATCTGCCTCATTTGCCTGTGCAAACACACCCAGCAGGGCTGGATTTACAGAGCTCGGCCTTTGCTTCCCATTCCTTTGAGCGATATAAAAATACTGAGAGCTCTTCCTTTGGGAGCTCAGCAACAGTTGCCCTTGGGTGGCTGCTGTCTTCCCTGAAATGTGGCTGGGCTCCTGAGATGGGGTGACACAGGCAGCTGTGTCAGCACTTGTTTGTGCCAACGCTGCCTGCTCCGGTCTTATGTTATGGGGTTGTTACTCGCACTTCAGCTTCACTAGTTCAGATGATGTCTCGAGTATCAAGGTGACAGCTTGGAGTTAACTCTCTAAATCTATTCTAGGACATAAAGATTGCAAATCCAGGAGAGAAAACTTTACTTCAATACCGTACTGGTCCAAAATCCCAACTGCAATTAGCACAGAAAAAAACGCATTCTCCATCTAAATCAAAAGGAAGAAAAAGAAATGGTTTCTCTGAGGGAAGAAAGAATCAGAATTACACACTGCCTGAGCAATATGAATTGTGAAACAGTGGTATTTTGGGCAAATTTAGAGACTATGGTACACTGTGGGGGAGTATAGTACACTCCTTCTCTACAGGAGGCTTGGAGAAGGGAGTACCACATGTAACTGAAAGTATATAACTTAAACATAATAAGGTGGAATTTGTACATTTCTCTAGTTCCAGTTTTCCAACACACACAAAAAAGCACAGCACAACAATGCTGTAAGTGCACTCTGGATGAATTAGCTGGCTTTCCACACCAGCAAACACTCCCAGCTTCACAATCCATCTTCACACAACCAGCAGACACAAGTTAAAAAACTACAGAGCAGGTACAGATCACTCAACGTGCGAACCAAGGGAGGAGAGCAAGCCTTTCCAGAGGGCTGTGATGTTCCCTGGACTCCCAAGTGGAACACAGGGGCTGGATTACATTACCTGACCTCCCAAGAAAAGGCCACCAATTACCCTCTTGTCCTGGCAGCCCAACACTGTCATTCCAGAGGTATAAGTCATAGGCTGGCGAACGCAGGCACAGAAGACTGTTTAAATAAAACCCTCATTACCACAGCAGTTAACAAGTTCGTTACCTACTGCAGTTCAGGGTCTAAGAAGCAAGGATCTTGACCAATCTGACACTTGTTTTGGGCAGTGTTTGCTTTCCCAACAACAGGCAGCAAGCCCATAGCAGGTGTTTTGTAGGTAAGACAAATGCATGTCTCTGCCATCCTTAGGCAGACACAGAGAAGGCATCTATTTTCAACAGGAGCATCAGGGTGATAGACCATCTGATCCTGAGTCCCAAAAGAACTGGGAATCTGTGTAAAGCACTTAGATAAAATGGGAATTTTATCAGGCACAGCACATCAGGAAGTGCACTTGTGACAGGACAGGAACAGGCCTACGGGGCTGACAAGACAGGGCAAAGTCTTCAGGCAGCCCTCTGAAAAATCACTACAAGCCCAGGCAAAGTGACATTTACAAAACCTGCACTAACATGCAATTTCCAAAGGCCACAAAGCTTCCAAATATTTACTTTTTTTCCTGTATGACACCAACCACTCTGTGCTCCTGACTCCCACCGAGCCACACGGACAGACAAAACCTGCAAGTCACGAACATCTCTCAGCAATTGGAACCAGCCCCGTGCCTGGATCGTAAACACCTCATTACAACCCACTCCCTGCCAGACTAGATGAGCAGACAACAGTGATGTATGGCAGCCATGAGAACCAGGGTCAGGGGTACTGGCGTGGATGCAGACTCCAAGGGGAGGAGGGAGAGGTCAAATACGTCAACAGGACATTTCAACAGATGCTGCTTTTCCTCTTGGTTCCAAAATCTACTCCAACCTTTCCACAGAAGGCTCTGTCAGAGTGTTCCCTTCCAGCAAGGAGAAGTATTAGTCAGCCTCCCCAAAGCAGGGCACTGTATATAAAAGCATATAAGCAGTGACTATAGTCAGGCAATAATCTGTATTTGCCTCTTCTTAGGGTTTGGCAGTGGTGACTAACTGGACTGCAGGGCTGGAACTGAAGAGCTGCAGAATGTCACTGAGCAAACAAGTTAAAACAGGAACAAGCTCTGAGGGCAGAGGAGAAGGAGGAGATGCACAGAGGGGCCTGGCACTGCATCCAGCACTAATGTTCCCACGTCAGGTTCGCGTGTGCCCAGCTCCCAGCCTTCAGCTACCCTCCCCTGCTGTTGAAATGCAAGCCTTGAGAAGCACTCTTGGTGTGACCTCAGGCTCAGCTACGTCAAAACAGCCATTTTTTGGCCACTGGAAGGTTTCTAATAACCCTACCACCCCTTGAAAAAAACAGCATGTTAACTGCAAGTATGCTTTGAACACTTCTACCTGCCCCACTACAATCATATTTCAGGAGAAGTAATTGCTCACAAGCATTTGTGGCTGCTAACTGCTGGAGATACTGAAGGCATATATATTTTCAAATAAAAGAATACAGCTTTTAGGACTTCAGAACAATGAAAGGCAGGGCAACTGCCTGAAGTGCAGAAACTAAAAGCTTTTTCCTTCAGAACAAGAGCAGAATCGAGTAATTGTCGTTTCCAGGGAGATGGGGGAACTTGAGGGATCAGAGCTCAATCTGCAGTTAAATGGATTGGAAACAACTCCTTACCAGCTGCAGAAAAAACATGGATAAAAACACACAAGAAAATCCAGAGAGAGCATTTTCCTGGAACTGTGCACATCTCCCCACATTCAGGAAGGATGGACCAGATGGACCAAGGGAGAAGTATTTCCCATGTTGTCCCCTTGCTTACACATCTCCCATTTAACCTCCCTTCATAGAAAAAACTGACAGGGCTTTCAGTTTTCTCCTTTCAAGAGAGAAAGCTGAAACATTCTCTTTCACTCTTCCCAAGTGCAGTTCTAAGCAAAAAAAACAACCTCAAAGATTATGTTGAAATGCTTTCTGCAAGCTAGGTCTTTGTCTTTCCATGGAGATGTCTCACAGGCGCCCAAAAAGAAAGGTTCATGCTTCGTGCCAAATTCTGAGCCTCTCCCATGTCAAAAGCAAATCCCACAAGCTGCAAAGACTTTTCCAAAATGACCAATACCTTTGTGAGTGCTGTAGAGGGCTGCAAATGTCACCACAAAGAAGGTGGTGGAATATTTTCCAGCATTAACCAGATGAAAGGCCCGTTTGTTATCACGGTAACGGCGCAGGCACTGGATGAATCGCAACCAAGCAGGGATGCACTGGACAACTGCTCTCACTCCGTAGGAGTAGCTGTAACAAATCTGATTATCTGGAAGAAAAAAAATAAAGGGACACAGAGTCAGCAAGTTTAGAGAACTCCTATTGTCTTTTTTTTTTTTTTGTAAGCACAATATCACTTGACATGTGTGCAACTCCCCATCAACGTGTGGTGCTGAGGGGCACACACATCCAGAACAGAAAGCATCCTGGAGCCCTTTGTTGCCTCTCTGAGGTACTCAGGTGACAGGACATCAACAACACATCCAGACAGACCAACATCTAACTCCTTCACTATAATTAACATCCAAGGAGATTATTTCTAATCTGTTTTTATATTCATTTTGTGCTGTTGGCAGCACGGAGATCAAGTTAAGGATGGAATGACAAGAGGCCTTCGAGGCTGCATTTTTGTACATAAATGTACATAACCTCTGCAGGAGGGCTCAAAAAGGCTATTTTGCCTAAGATGTCCTTCACCCATTTTTTCTTGTATATTGTAATAGGAAACAACAACATATTTCAGCATGTGTTCAGGGTTTTTTGTTGTTGTTGTTCTTTCATTTAAAAAGAAACAAACAATGGGGGCAGAAGGCAACTATATCAACCTGACATTGTGTCACACCTCTGGTGTTGGAAAGTTTTCTTTTTATTGAGGAAACAACCAGGAAGACTCCAGCTTTGCCTGGAACCTCCACACATGCTGTAATTCTTATGCTGTGTCCCTCAGAACATCTAAACCAAACACTCCACCAACATTTCTTTCTTATTCAGAATAATAGAGGCAAGTTATTAGGTGATATTTATCCCAAAGCACTGTGTTCTTATTCTCTTGTTAGGATTGGAAGAGGACAAGTTGTTATCCACTTGATTGCTATATTTACTTTATTTTTAATAAATATTTAGTTACTTGCAACACTGTCTGAAAGCAAAGATAAAGATCAGACAGACTGGAAGAACAAAGTGAACACTGATGCTTATTGAAGCACATTGCAAATCCTTTCAGCAAGAGTCAAAACCACCAGGCAACATGATTTGCCAGCAGTCACTGCTTAAAATGGAAAGACAGCAGCCTGATCCAGGAGCAGACAGGTAGGATTTTGTCACTGGGAAAGCCCACAGTCAAAACTCATACACCAATTCTGCAGCTGTTCTGGCTGGGAAGAAGAAAAGAAGCAGAGCACACACAACTCTGGCACCAGAGCATCAAGTCTAGCTGGATGAGGGGTGGCACTAATGAGCTCTGAGGAGGTTCCTCCACCCCCTCTGGCTGTAGGGTTCTGTGACAGAGGCTGTAAGACAAGACACAGAAAATCGTGGCTAACAAGCTCGTGCATCTCATTTTCATGCAGAGCAACAGGACTGGGCTGAAAGCAAATCCATGGATAAACCACTATGAAATAAAACAAGAATGCCAGGCAAGTGGATTTCTCTTTCCCATCAAGAAGTGCTGTGCCTAAATTCGGTGATGAATATACACACCAGGCCAAATGACTGGATTAGGAAATGAACATGGGTGTGAAATTCCATTTCTTTGGATGAAAAAAAGACAGGGCAGAACCTCTTTAATGCTGTGTTTACAAGAAACACTAATCATTTTAGTTTCCTAGGTCACTGGTAGCCCTCTTCAAAACAGAGAGAGATGATTGTGAAGTTGCCTTGCTCAGTGTTTTTGAGGTCATTCTGACCACGTTTGCATGGGTTACCAGCATTACTTTACCTGTGTTTGCCAGAAGTCCAGCATTGCTCCCCCACTGAACCTCAAAGCTGTAGAAGCAGATCATGTATTCCAGATCCATAAGTATCACAACCAGGCTGTTGAGCTGATCAGCCAGCCAGAAATCTGCAAAGCCAACCTTGTGGAAGGGAGCAGTGAACACTCGAAACTGTCAGGAAAAAAAAAAAAGGAATAATTCATGACATAGCATCAAAGACATCTAAATGCAGTGGCAGGACACCACAGCATTGGACAAATATGGAAATAACAGAAACCCTTGAAGATTTATTGCTGACCTTTCACTCCTGCTGACAGAAAAGTGTCTTC
>NW_009952720.1:544298-578953 GCF_000747805.2 Chaetura pelagica
ATGTCATCCCCCACCTTGCTGGTTTTTTACTGGAAGAAAAGCCCAGTCTCCTTCAACCAAGTTCCTTCCCAGAAACTCTCCATTTCCATGTGAGAGCTCTGCACAGCTTTGTTTCTCCTGTTGCTCCTCATTTTGATCAGCACTTTCTTTCAACCATTTCTGTCATGTCTGTTGACATCCCCCACACCTGCCTCTCCCTCACACTTACTGTCAGATTATAGACCCTCAGCATGGCCATCAGTCTGATCCTGGCTCTGTTTTTTAACCTTTAGTTGCTTTTTGGTGTCAGAAGCTGGAAGAGTGCAGATTGCTGCTGCTGGATCTGCCAAAGAAAAAAAAAGGAAAGAGTTAAAACAGTCAAGTAGACTCCCCCTCAATCCCAGTCCACTTTCCCTCTAAGCCTTAACAGCCGTTTTACTACTTTCAAACCAGACAGTTTTCATGCTCCATTACCCCTGATTACAACTCTCTCTCTACTCAGTTAGTTATAGTTACTAAGGGCCAGTTTCTCAAAGAGACAGCACCAGCCAGCAGTTCAGAGATTTATGTACCTTTAAATTAATGGAAGCACAGGCTAAGATTGATCTTTTATATTGCTCTTCTTATTAACCTGAAGGCTACACAGTTCCAGAAGCCTGGGAAAGGACTGACACATCAACTTGCAATGTCAATTTAAGGCCCTGGTCCTAAATTTCAAAGCCAAATAGGAGATTGAGACATAGTGGCATAAAGCATATATGGATCTTGACCCATAAAGGACTGTGCTCACACAGGACAGCACCTATTACAAAGGCTGTGACAGGACAAGCCGTTGGGGAGGAGGGACCTCAAAGCTGTCCAGCTGCACAACAGCTTCTGCAGAGGTCAGAAAATCCACACCAGCCTTCCTTTTCAAATGGTCCTTTTCAAAAGACCCAGAAAGGATACCATCTCTACCTGTTTCATAAACCTTTTTTTTCCTATAAACAAAGTCTAACTAAAACAAATGTGAAAAAAACTTCAGGGAGAGATATCTCTAAAAAAAAACCCAACAAAAAAACACAACATAAATTAATGTTGTTAATTTAGGGTGAAACACTTAAGCACTGCCAGAAGACCTCATCAAAGAGTAGAAGTTTTCCACCTAAAGGTTACAGCAGACGAGTGTCAGCAGAGATGTCCACGACCTAGCTATGTCAGTGAACCTTCTGTTTGAACCCTCCTAGCCTCACATGTTGGGCTCTGTGGTTCCTGCCTGCTGCCACACACTGCCTGGGCACAGCTGGAGTTGCAGCCCAGCTCCCAGAGCAGGTACCACTGGCACCTCCTCACTTTCAAGCTGAGAACTGTTTGCAACATCCCCCAGAGAAGATGGGCTGCTAGAATAAAAACCATCCCAAAAGCTGGAGTGGAACCTCAGTTTCAAGTAATTGGTTGCAATCACACATCACCAGTTCCAAGCACCGACTTCCTGGTGCTGATCGCTGCAGTTTTAATTTAGTGCTGAGACAGCAGACACTTGAACTGGAGCCAGACACTTCCTAGATTTTCACCTCTCCCAACCAAGCTCCCTGCAGCCAGTTTGCTGTTTTGGTGCCCTGCAGAGAGGGTGGGCATGCAGACACTCTGCCATTCCCTGTGCTCAGATCCAAATCCTGCTGGAAAGCTGCTCTCCTATACAAGTCCACTCAGCAGCAAAGGCACAAGGAACTACTCACCTAAGCATGTAGGCAAGAAAGAAGAGTCTGGCAGAAGAATTAAGCTTACTATGGGCTAAATAATTTTTTTTCACTCTGAGGGAGATAAATTCAGGAGCAACTTGCAGCATCTCAGGGTTTAGCTAAAGAGAACCCACTCATGAGTACCAAGCAGCAGTTGGTGATGGTCACAGGTGGATGCCAGTGACAGCCTCCCAGATCCAGCAGGAAATGCTAAAAGACACTAAAGTACACTCCTGGTTTGGGTCTAGAAAAATTGGAGGTGGCAGCAACACTCTGCTACACCTGATGAATCAGACTTCATTTTGGCTGGAAAGAAAACATACCAAGCAGGTGAAGAAAAACACCCACCAAACCAAAATGTGTGTGGAGAGCACAGTTCTAAGAACTGTGCTGTTTAAACTTCCTTTAACCCAGATAGCTGCTGGCAACTGCAAGCAGAAATAAAACACACCCACCCAGCCAATTACATACAATAAAAATTAGGAATGCATAACTTCTCTGTGTGGTTTGTCTGGCCTCTTTTTCCCCCTTCCTCCTTCCACACAACACACAGTCACATGAACTGTGTCATTTTCCACCATTAAGGTGATCCTGCATTTTGATGAAGCTTTTTTTCCCCAGGAGAGCTTGGAATGAGTTGGCCTGTGCATGCCTGAAGATAGGTCTGTATGGCAGGCTGCAGCATGGTCTAGAGATAGCAGAGACAGAGCAGGTCCTGGTAACTAGGAGCTCTGTGAAGAGTGAGAATCTCACTCTGTTAAAACATTAAGGTAAATTAGCACAGATACCGCTCACATCGCAGTACCAAGGGACAGCAGTAAGATTAATGAGGCTTGGGACTAAAGGTACATCTGTGAGAGATGGCTGAATGCTGGAAGACAAAAAAGGAAGAAACTGAAATAGTAGTAAGCTGTAAATCAAGTAACAGAGGTAAAGGCAGAGAGGTTAACTAGCTGTGTGCACACCTGCACACACACGCTTGGAGGATGCTGCTACTTTTCATCTTTGTCATGTTCCAAATACAGTGATTTGTTTTCATTGGCATTAAAATGATTTTGTGAACAACATCAGCCAGCCAAACTGTCTTCCACCCGATGCCCTCAGAGCAGTTCCAGCAAGAATAAGGTATCAAGGGAACCAGCTTGATTCAAGTCAATTTAAAAAGGCATACAGCGTGGGGATGAACGTGGAAACAGACTTTTGGGAAGACACTGGTGAGCCATCCAGCAAGTCTGAAAACTGTTGTTTGGAGGTCACAGCTCTAACTGGAACAGTGCAGCAGCATGCATACTTACATTCTGTTTACCAGATTAACCTTACCCAGAAAACAGGAGCTGTGTCTGAAATAGACAGTTTGCTTAAGACCACACAAAAGATTTGCTGAAAAAAAACCAACCCACCCAGGAACTTAATTTCATAAGCAGTAACCTTTGAACTCTCTCAGTGCTGGCGCTTCCAGTTTGGGCTGAGGAACATCCACACAGCTTTGCCCTAGGGCACTGTAACCACAACCAAACTGTTAGGCTACATTTGGGAACAAACAAGTGGAAACACTGGAGTGTTTCTATAAGTGCAAATGTACAGAGCTGTCTATAAGAAGCTTAGTTACCTGCAATACAAAGATAATGATAGACTGGCACAGGTTGCTTCTTTAAACCCAGGCTCAACCATCTGCAGTCAATACCTTAAACTCTTCTGCTCTAGGAATATATAGGGATATAAGCATCCATCGTTCCTAAGGATTAGTGATGCTTGTGTATCACCTCACTGCTTCTGCTCACCTACAGCATCTTATTTATTTATTTTATCAGAGACTTACCAATAGTTTGAGCAGCCAAAAACGGGACTTGTAATATAAGGTTTTGGTTGGGTTGATGAGAAAAAGCAACATGAAGCCGTACAAGATGAGTGGATTCACCTGCATAGGGATGTAGGTGAATTTGCCATATATACATGCCAGCAGGCTCAGGCACCACAAAACCCCCAGGAAACCAGCAATCTACAGAAAGACAGAAAAAAAAAAACAACAACACACAGATACGTTATGAAAATACAGCTCTGAAACCTATAATGAATTCTCATTACAAGGAAAGGGAGAGCAGTGTTCAATCCTGTAATCTAATCAGACTTCAGCAACTTCCTCTTCTAATTGTGTTAGAAGTCCTTGCCAGGAAATGGGGCAGGATTTATCCTCCCCATACACCACACGGCTCCACCACTCCTACAATTGCTCCTGTTTACCTCAAAGAGATGTTGATGGGACAAGTTGCTGCGGGGATTGAGTTCGAAGATGAGGACGTGATTCACTCCAGCCTGTCTCCAGCCATAGGTGTTGATACCCAGGAGAAAGAGGAATTCTATCAGGAGAAAGCCACCTCGATAGATTCTCACCAGCGGCCACACATTTGGTCCCTCTATAAAAGCCACACCTGGCCAAGGGAAAAACAAAATGGTTTTATTGACAGCACAAGTCACAGCACAAAGCAAACTCTCAGGTGCTTGGCTGTGCTCCTGAAAACATGGCACACTCATAAGCACCTGCACATACCAGCAACTGGAGGAATTCTTCTCTAATCTGTCAGAGGATTTGGGGTTTCCTGGGGAAATTCACCTTCTGGTGTAGTTGGGTCACCAGCAGCACCTTGGGTCCCCTGTCTCACACCACAAGCACCAGCATAAACGGTAACTACACACACTTCAAATGTTCTGGTTTGATGGAGATGAAATCCCACCAGGCAGATGCACAAATGCTTCAGGTCCCCACAAAACCAAAGCAGCACCATTCACAGCTTTTAAAACAATGCTCAACTGCATCTGATCACTGAAGTCAGTGCAACTGTAACCTAATATATTTACATAGCAATGTAATAACCAGCCAAACCCAAACAGAAAGCTCAACCTTAGGCAGCAGTACTGGAAAGCCTGCTACTTCTTTTTCTTAAATCTTCAGGGTTTTGGAAACAAACCTGCTTAATTTCGAACAACAAGCAGCCTTAGAGAGCAGCAGCTTTTTCCAGCACAAGCCCCTGTGCAAAATACTGTCCCCCAGTTGCCCAATATGGGTTTTATGAGAAAAAAAAACAGAAATAAAACACAGTTACTGGAGTTTCAGTTTCGCTGAGAGTTTCTCAACCACGTGCTTTTTAAGCAAGGGGGTAAAAAAGAACATGCAGTATTACAGAATTGATGCCGAGATTTTATTCCCACAAACCTTACTGTCTAAACTACAGCCCCGAGTTGCTCAAACTTTTCCTCAGAGAAAGCAGATCCACAAGAAGTTTCTTGTGTTCAGCATCTGTACTTTATATGATATGAAATTATGGAGGAAAACTGCAAGGAGCAGTGACACAAGAACTGTTGTTTTAAATTTAAAACTTAAATAACAGTAGTCAGGCAAAATTGAGTTGGAACTTGAACAGAAGAAGCTGAAAACAAGGAATAGCAAAAGAAGCATTTCAAATTTTCATCTGAAGTGCCTGCAGACAAAATCAGGGGAGGTGCTTTGAAACAGGACAGAGTAGTCCCAAAAATATTGCTTGACCAGACAGCAGGACAGATGTGCTGTGTGCTACTGGAGACAGAACACCCAGACCAAGGTTTATCTTGAGGTGAACACAGTTTAATATGACAGCATAGCATATGACTTCCATAGCTGATGTCTGCTAATCTTATTTCTGGACTCTCAGGGTGGTAGAGGACCATAATTATGTTGTGGAACAGCAGCAGTTTCTAGAGAAAAAGCAGATACTGAACAATACAATGAGCTGAGCTACTGACAACACAGAAGCTAAGAGTAATTCTGTGTATTTTCTCTCTGATACTAAACCCTTTCTAGCTTAACTTCAGCAGTATCAAGCCTAGATTTGATTTCCTCTCCATGTTTCCTAACTGCACCATTTTCATCACTAGAGCTGAGCAGTCTGACTGCAGACCCTCAGGGACCCAGCAAAGGTGTAGGAGGTCTCCAACTGGCATGACCCAGTCCAGGGCCCTGTACTACAGACCCGAGGCAAAGTGATTGTCCATTCATAGACTGTTTTCCACTTAAACTCAATACAAGCCAAGTCACCTCCTAGAGCCAGCAAGTATGTGACAGTTGATCAGCTCACCCCTTCAGCAAACGTGGGCTGATACAGAAAATTTGATGCATTAAAATTTGTTCACTTAAGGGTGACACACTCCTAGGATCCACCTGTGGCAGCCTTTGATGGACCCCAAGTTATCGTGAGCTCAACTCTATAACATGTTGCTGCTCTGCTTTGAAAATCAGGCAGTACAGAAGTGGTTTGCTAACAGAAGGCATGTTCTCATGCTGCTTCCCAGATTCTACATATACAATGCTAAAATCCTACCTTAATCAAATAATAAAAACGATTTGGCTAAAGTAATAGAGAGGTTAGCAAAGTCATTTAAATTTGCACCATTTAAAACAAACACTTTGCACTTAGAAGTTTTTGCCCGATAATCTGAAGTAACGTAGAGCCATCAGCTCATGTCTGCTGATACAAACACACCTATTATTCACACCAGGTTAGTAACATCTGCTTTAGACACATAATCACTTCTTTGAATTCATTCTCACAACTGTGTCACTTTTTCATTCTTAATACTGAGAGATAATGCAAACACAAATGGCCTAAATCCTATTTGCATCTCACACAGAGATCAAACACGTAAGTTACAGGGGAAAAAATGATACCATGAATAAAGAACAACTTCTAGACATAAAACAGACCCTTCACACAGACAAGCCAACTTTCTGCCTCTACCACTGCAAGACCAAACAGGCAGCACTGCAAACAGCTTCTCAAGCAGAGAAATTTTATCCCAAGAGATGACTGGATCCAATTACAGAAACATCTGATTAAAAATTCTTTTAAGTCAAAAACACAGACATGGGCTTTCCCTAATGCAAGAGCTCATCTTGTTGATTTATTAAGCCTTTTCCTTTGTACTGCTTAAGTTACAACACTACTGAAATCACACACACTTAGCAAAGCTGCTTGTGATTAAGCACTGGAGCTGGATCTACATGCTTTGGGCTTTATTCTAACCAGAGTCCACTCAGAAGGTGCAAATCAGAATAAAACAAAAGGCCTGAGATACACAATAATTCATTGTAGCTTCTACAAAATACTGCCAAAATTTGCCAACAAGAAAAATTCAATTAACTCATTAGGCACCATGCACTGAAATCCTAGAAAATTCTACATGTAAGTATCCCAAGTGGTGTGGTGCTCATGTGGTTCTATGTCTGGTCTCATTCTCTGTAGGGAGTCAGTACCAGTTTTACAAGCACCTTTCTCAAGGTGGGCAAGAGCTGTGTCTCCACAGAATGATAAGAGAAATCTGTCTTTGTACATGGAATATCCCTCCAAGAGTAAGAAAGAAACCAGGAGAACAAACCATAATATGTTATAAGTCCAAAACCCATGTATATAACACAAGAAAAAAAACACAACCTGTTACTGAGCAGAACTAATAATTCAGTAGTGTGCTATGATTCAGGCTGATTTAACCCAGAACATCCTGACCAAGCCAGTTCAGATCCAGGCCCTTGCTAAGTGAGGAGAACATATCCAAGAGCAAGGCATGGCAGCTGGGCCCAGCTGAGAATACCCACCTGACAGTATGACAGTGACGTTCAGTGCTATGAACAACCCACAGAACAATCCAACCCTGAAGGTAGTCCAGGCTGGCACAGGCTGCAAACAAAGCAACAGTGGAATTAAGGTGGGGTAAATAGGTTATCAGTAAAGTCAAATTAATTTGCAGAGTAAATTTACAATCAGGAATACAAGGTTTTGATCTCTAAATGCACTCTTATTCTTCAAGTGAGGTTTTTTAAACCTGAAAATGTGGCATAATATTCTTGCCTATGTTGTTGTCATGTTGAAATAGAGCTTGGGCATTTTAGTACCCTTTGAAAAAATATTTCAGACTGGATAAACATTAAACCTATGTTATTATTAGCAGAAATTTCCTTTTACTATGTATTTCATCCTTTCAACACCTTGTCTGCCTGCATTAGAAATAATAAGTACACTATTTTCAAACCTTCTGGAACTATAGCAGATTACGTGACCACGTCCCCCTCACAATTTGCAGAACATGCCCACATCAATTATTTTCACTATTTTGTTCCAATGTTGAATCTAATTTGCCACCTTGACAAGTTGGAGAAGCAGTTTCACTACACCACTTGATCTCTCACCTGAGCTGCTCCTAAGGGTGGGACACGCAAACGTTTCATAGCCTTCTGTCTGTCTCCATCTTCTAACTCATTGGTCACCACTTCCTAAGAGGATAAAGACACACCACAGAAGTTCATACAAATGATAAGCACATGGTACTGCACTAAACAAACATAGTGGTTGATTTCCAGGTTACATTTGAGACTCTTTTAATACACAGCAACAAAGACAGGAAGAGCTCATGATGCTTCATCAAGTAATCACACAATACAAGCCAACCCTGCGTGAGCTTTTCTGAGTGAAAAGTTCCCACCTGAAAAGAGCACACTCAAGTTTATGTAAGCAGTGCCAGGAATCAGTGGCATTTCAAAATCAATTACTAGGTGTCTTGGTGGTGAACACAAGCTCCAGAGAGGCCAAAACGTTACAGGAATCAGCAGTGAACAAGGGAACATTGTTTTCTAGTTAAAAGAGGAGCAGTGCCCAGGTTAGCAGCTTTACCTCTGTTTCAGAGATGAGCTGGTTGATCTTCTTGCAGGTGTAGAAGGGTGCCACCTCCACCTCAGCCACCCGCCACTCTGCCCCCCGGGCTGTCTCCAGGTTCTTGTCATGCTTCTTCAGGATCTTGCGAAAGCCAGTGAAGTTCAGGTTCTGCAGGTAAGGGAAAACAGTTACCAGCTTTTAACCTCAGGCTGCTCCCAGGTAAGTTAAGTGGCTGCATTTCCAGTGCTAGCAAAAATGGAGTAAGAAATAAATTATTGCCTCTATTGTCAGGAAGTTCAAGTTATTACTTTATTAGCAGTAATACACATCCCTTGCAAACAACAGAAAAAATGTGGGACTCAAGGGTATAAAAAGAGGTAACTTATTTGCATGAAACTACCTAAACCTCACATTCCCTGAAAAGCCAAATCCCTGCCGCTTTCCTCCTTAACTCAGGAAGCTATGACATTCCTGATGAAGGCTCATTGGAAAAAAATAAGCTTTGGACCTGCTCAAAACCCGTATGCTAGAAGTTATTTACAGACACAGTCCCTCTGCACTCTACACTGCACACATCCCAGGTTCTGCAACTCAGAGACCAGTCTCTGGATCAGCAGTAGTTGTCAGGAGCTCTTAACAAAAAAAGGAGACTATGTTCTGGCCCAGCTCCTACAGTCATTGCCAGTCCTCCAAGGGGTTTTCCTTCCTGAAACTAGACTACTGATTTCCAGCTTCTTTAAACTTTGCCTTGGTTTCATATCAGGTTCTCTGGATAAGTGTGTTATAGAAGGGGAATCTCTGTATGAAAGTTTAAAATGCTGCAGATTCAGACAAGTGCATCCCCACAGCAGCTTCCTTTCCCACTGGTTTGGACTTGCAGACTTGGGAGATGAAACTTTCTAGTCCATCAGGATAAGCACACAATGCTCCATTGGGGAAAAAAAACCCCACTCTGGTGATTTCCAAAGAGCCCTGACCCAAGACTCTTCTGATGCACAACAACTAAGACAGGACAAGCTCATCACACTGCATTATGCAGGCAATTGCTGTGATGAGATGCACTTAAAATCCTGTGTTTCATTATACAGAAAACATCACTCGAAAGGCCCAACGTTTCATTCCAGCAACAGCAGGAACACAGACCATGGCAAGATTGACTTCTGAAAAAGCTTAGATAGTAAACAAGAGAAAACAACAAAATCTAATGTCCTGGGGAAAGGCACCAACTACTCACTGAAATTATTTTCAATCTAATTATGCTTAGAGTGATTTAATACCAGACCCCTACTGTACAGGTGGGGAAATGAGGCTAGGGAGACAGGAGCAGGAAGCCAAAGCATTAATGATCTGCATTATTGCAGACAAGAGACTTTAATTACTTTCTATTAGAAATGCCAGCATTCCACACCAGGGAGAGCAGATCTCTAGTTCATACATTTGAAATTAAAAAGACACAGCAAAGCTATGATTTTGGGAAGAGATTTCGCTGCAGCCTGAACTAACAGCACTTGTTCTGCCATGTGTGCAATCACAGCCTGACTCTGGTGTGACTTGACTGGTTGGGTCATGGTTACACCACACACCCTAGAACCTCCCCAGCAGCTTTCCACCCTCTGGCTGGGAAAATTCTACAACCCCAAAGTGCATGATAAAAACCACTGTTGGTCACAGTGACACTGTTTTTTTAAGTGCTGTTAATTCTAAAACATAGTATTTAAAATAGATTTTATTTTAAAATGTACACACTCTAGAATGACATATTACTGTTGACAATAAATTAAATTTCTGATAAGATTAACTGTTGGTAAGGTAAACAAGTGACAGCTGCTCTGGAGATGAGTTGTAGCTTCCCTTGACATTTGGTTTGTGTTCCTTTGGAATGGACACATGCAACTTTTGCTCTTGCTTCAGTCCCTAAGAGACTTGGCATGGATTTTCCTTTCTTGCTAAGCCAACCTAAGCCTTCAGCACTTTATCAAAGCCATAGTTTGATATTTATAATGATGATATTTGTATTTATCTTGATATATTATTTTATATGATATTGATATATATGACATTTGTTATTTATAGTGACTTCACTTTAATTCCTACATTAAACTCTCAGCTATATCACCTTCCCAACAGGCTATGGTTTTTTCTCTCCAAAACTGCAAGTTTGAATATTCCTAGCTCTTATATTCTAAGCTCAGAAGCTCAGATTTGGTTTTATGTTTGGTTTAGTACTTGTACTCCTTGTCCTCAACTTCATGGCCAATTTGAACTTATTTTTCTCATTCTCTCTTTGAAGATGTGTTGTAGAAAGCAGCTTTGCTCCTTTTGGAAACTGTGGAAGCCATCCGATCCAGATTGGTTTTACATCAATATTTAATATACTGGATTCATGGCAACAAAAATTTAAGTGTGCAAGATGCCTTTCTTCTCTGATGCAGAGCAGAAAAATGATTGTTCTAAGGAATTAACTATTTAAATTCTTCATCAAGCCTCAGAAGTGATTTCTCTAGTCAAGGGTAAGAGCTTTACTTTTTTTTTTTTTAAATAAAAAAAAAGTGAAGAAACCACAGCAGGCAACAGTGCTTTGTTCCATTCCTGAAAAGCTATGGATACTCTGCCTTTCCCAGGACTTTGAACTAGGAACTATCTCTAAGAGTTAAAGGGCTTTATTGAGAAATCAATAAATAGTTTCCAGACATGTGTTCAAAGACATAATGACTCATTAAGAGAGGTACAGACACTTGGAATTTTGGAAGAATTAAGTTTTGATCATACTGCTGAGTGGTATTCAATTAATTCTTCTGGTGAATTTTGTTTACTAAAATTTTCTAGTGTGAATCTGGTAAAAATCTAAATCTGGTAAACATCTAAATGAGTTTAAGTTCAGATATTCCTATTTAATAAGCTAAAACGCCCACAATAAGACATATAAAAACATTTCAGTATTTGACACCAAAAAAAAAGAAAAAAGAAAAAAATTATCATAACAGTTTCAGATTTTTGTTTCCAGATTTTTTGGAACAAAATCAGTGTCTGCAGTATTTACCATGCTCTTTCATGCCAGAAATCCAAGTAAAGATTTGTTTTTTCATACTTCAAGGCAAACGAGCCCATACCCTACAGAACTAATAACATCTTTTTTTTTAATGGATGTTTTAACAAGAAATTCTGATATAGCAAGGTCACAGTCACTACCATGGTAACACCAAGAGGAAACAGTAGGTTTGTATTTCAAGTTTCATTACAAATATTAGATAAAAGAGCTTCTTCCCCAACTTGCCAGCTCCAGCCCAGCCCAGAACAACACATTATAGAAGGAGACATCAAAGTGACTTTGTGTCCTGACCATGGCCAAGGCTGCTGGTGTCAGCCAGCCCAGAAAAAGAAGAAGGTTCTTCTGCAGGTCAGCTTAGCATGTCTAGCTCCACAAAAAGTAACAAGACATATGCTGCTAGGCCTTTTATTTAAAAAACATTTAAGGACTCCCCAAAAAATCAAAGACTGGCCTTAATGAGGCAACTCAAGGATACAATGAGGCAACTCAAGGATACAAAAAGCACAGAGACATTTCGACAAGGAGCTTCGCAAAACCACCTCTTCTTGCAGGTACCTGATAGTTCTGCAATAAGATGAGGCTGAGGTAGAGCTCACTGAAGGCCAATTTCAGATCTTTGATATTCCTGTGCTGGACACGCTCTTCATGGGACAGGTGGAAGACTGGCTTTCGGCGCCGCTGCAGCGTGGGAGCCCCACTGGCTTCTTTCTGTGCATCCAAAGTCGATTGCAGCTCAGTCCGAAGGGTAGTAAACCTGCGCTGAGCTTCTGCAAGCTTTTCTGTCAGCAAGGAAAGGGAAAGGTCAGGTGAGAGGACAGCAACTTGGCTCATCAGCCTGTAAAAAGCACTAGATCTTTTGCCTAAAGTAATGTGTCTGTAGGTAAAGAGCATTGAGTGGGAGAAGGCCACGCAGTAGGTCACTAAGTGTTGAATTCAACACGTTTCTCCTTTGTTCTCCTTCTGGTTAAAGGTTTTAATGCAGTCCTATGTAAAACATCTACTCTCTCCAAAAAACCAAAGCTGTTATGTCAGACAGGTCTTGATCAATACGGTCAAAAATCAAGGGGCCGTCCCTCAGCACAGACTAAAGCAGCATTAAAAGTGGATTCAGACCTCTCAACATCCACCCTGGATCTGATTTCTTAGAATGGTTTTGGGTTGGAAGGGATCTTAAAGATCATCTATTTCCAACCCCCCAGCATCGGCAGGGACACTAAACCAGGTTGCTCCAAGCCCCATCCAACCTGCCCTTCAACACTGCCAGGGATGGGGCAGCCACAGCTTCCCTGGGCAACCTGGGCCAGGGTCTCACACCCTCACAGTGAAGAATTTCTTCCTGATGTCTAACCTAAATCTCTCCTCTTCCAGTTTAAAACCATTACCCCTTGTCCTATCTCTACTTTTATAAAGTGTCCCTCCCCAGGTTTCCTGTAGTCTTGTTCCAGGACCATATGAATATCCATTATGGATGGAAGAAGCCCAACCTGCACAGCTGCCACCTGGACCTTGGGGATATCAGGGAGGCAGGGTCCAACCACCCCATGCTGGCAGAGCTGGAGGCAGCCAGGCAACCGAATACCAAAGCTGTGACCACATGTCTAACTATGCATGCAAAGGAAAGCTGCTCAACTTCCTCAACTAAAGCAAGCACACAAAACACATTAGAAAAAAAAACAACCCTGTTGGAAAATCCTGGGGAACTGGACAAACACTAAGCAAAGCACTTTTTGCACTTGTGCACCCACCACCAACTATGTGTTTGCCATCTTTTTATGGGAGAGTGAGGAAATCAAAGGAGAAAAAACCTACACTTTAAACGTGAGGCTGAATTTCAGAGCTTTGAGACCAACACAGAGAACAAAGCTCCGGGTGACAGACAAACAGCTCCTGCTTTGATCAGGAGCTACAACACTAGAGGCTGCTGTATGTGATCTGCTGTAATCATTTATCCCTCTTTTCCTCCGTTTAGACTCATGCACATTAGAAGCACTGCCTCATAATTTACTGATGAAAGGGAAAGTCAACTTGAATTTAAAGATCATTTTGATGTATCTTTGGAAAAAGTCACCCTCTTCCTCACATCTCCAGTGTGAAAAAGCCTAAACATGCTGCTTTATGTCCTTTCAGAAAAGGATCTTTTCAGCTAAATAACCATCTTTTCATGCTAAAAACAGCACATCTGACACCACTATCTTTATCTTTCTTTTTGTTCTGTACAACTAGTTCCTTCCAGGCTTTTTTCCACCCTCCCTAGAGCTTCAGTCACAGCTTTGGCATCTCCTTGATAAGCACAGTCACAGACCACAGGCACTGGTCAGGATGACACCGAGAAGTTTCACAGACTTGGAGCAGACAGTTGGGAGCTGAAACCACCTCCACCCAAGGAGACACACCAGAAATCACAACCCAAAGCTCTGCCCGACAGTCTCCTGGTTGCCAGTTTAATTCTCTTCATTAGTATCTAATATAACAATTTCATGGTAATTCTCAATTGCTGCCCCCCTGCTCCCGACAAGTAGGATTTACTCTTATGGGAGCAATTATGACCTTTACCTCAGTCTTAATCAATTCTGGTTAATTTTAAGAGCAAAATATCTCTGTAAATAATTTTACAGTGCTCTGTGTATTTTCCAGGAGGAGAATGCCTTCCTGAACAAAGAACATGGGTTAATACAGAAAACTCAAGTACAGAAGAGCCTGAAACTCTCTATAGTTTTATTATTTCTTTTTATTAAAGAGATTTTTAAAAGACAGGAAAGGACAAGTCATCTCTGACAACTTCTACAACTGCAAGGTCTCCACCAAACAGAGGCAATGCAGCCCACAGTGAGAAGTGTCTGTTCACAGCCTACAAACACAGAATATTTAGCATGCACAAGGTTGGGCTACAAAAAACAATCTCTCTCCACTTTGGGAACTCTCTTAGGAAGAAGTAATAGATATATCTGTTAGAGTAGCTGTTAGAATCAAAAGTCTTCATATAAATAAAACTCAAAAGTTCACTTTCTACATTCAAAACCTTCTGATGATTCACTGAGATTTCTTTTGGATCAAATTATTAAATACAGAACAGCTTAAATTTTGGAAAGCACTGTTCCATTCTCCCCATGTCCAGAAAAATCCTCAAATCCATCAGCTTAAGAACAGTTTTTAAATGAAAAGATAATGCTCTGAAACAGTTATAAGACTGCTGCTGCACTCTTCCTACCTGTTTGCAAACCAATACCCATAAAAAAGCATCATCCTCAAACACACTCTTCTTAAATTATGCACTGCTGAAAAGTCATGTGCTGTTTTCTGTATCGCCCTTCCCATCCATTGGGGAGGATCCCAGTCCTCTAAGGATGAGGCTTTAAAGGGAACTGAACTAGCCCAGCAATGAACTGCCACTTCTGAGAAACACCAGCCCTGCCACCTTGCCCAGTCTCTTGCACTGACTCCAGTTACTCAATCCACAAATCATTTCATCGTGTTAAGGAATTATTTTATTATCAAGATTCATTGCAGAAGCAAAATAAGGCAAAATGAGTGCTGCTGCTCTCATAGCCTCCTAGGGAGCTGCCAGAGCAAAACAGGAATCAATTTCTCAATTTGCAACATGCTCCAAAATATTTGAAAACATATTCCCAACTAATTTACCATGCTGAAAAGTCACTTTTAAAATAATACGTTGCTCAAAGGAGTTGGAAAAAAGCAGCTTAGAAAAAACTGGAACCACTCCTGTGTTGCAGCATTTTGCATGACCCAGTACCCGCTAAGTCCTCAGCTCAAGTGCAATCTCAGGGCAAAGACTGAGATGTAAAACCAACAGAGACAGACTTCAACCATAAAGCTTGCAAAAAAGTAGCAGCTTCGCCCAAAAATTCCTTCTAAGTCCTGACTAAAACCCACCATCTAAAGTTATCACCTCAACTATGGAATGCCAAGTTGGTTTTGACTCTTTTCCAAGTTTAAAGAAAAGTTCACAGGTAAGGATCATGCAAAAAAATCCCTATCACACCAAGCAGCTAGTAAAATGCTCCCAGAAGTTGCAGTTTATGTGGTCATGGTTGTGTCAAAACCTGTCTCACCAGACAGGAGGTCATCAAATAGCCCATACCTGCTCACAGCTCCCCAGCTCAGGGCTCTGGGCATTTTAGGCAGGCTCATTTAGCATTTCATCCTTTTCCTACTTGTACATATGCTCAGTATTTTGCTTACCAAGAGAAAGCCACCACTTCCTACAAAATACTAAAACCAGCTCCTAGATTAACCACAAAGACATTACTAGCTACACAGTAGCCCAAGCAGATGCTGATGATGTTAACTTCAACTATAACAAACCTCCCCTCTAGAAATTCCCAAACACAAACCAAAACTGGCCACAAACCAAACTTTAGCACTTGAACAGGAATTCCTCTGTTGGAACCATCTGAAAATGTTACTGCTATTTTTTTTCTTTCTATTGACTACAGATTTTCTTGAGTAGAGTCCAAATAATCACAAACTCTCTATCAAATCAGCTCGTTAATGGCAGCTTTCCTTCCTACTGAGTTGAGATAATGGTCTGGGGAATTAAGGATGTGTTTGCAGAGAGCTGAGAACCTGAGCACACAGTGAAAGGCAAAGGTACTTTGCAGCAGGTTCTCCTACCCAAGTGTTTCAGAGCTGGGGTCTGGCAGCAGCCCATCCCCAGAGGATGGGGTTGTCCATGCTGTGCCAATCCCTTGTGATGCTCCCTGAGGATACCTCAGTGCAGGAAAAAATGACAAGGAAATGAAGCAGACATCAACAGAAAGCTTCACTTGGTTGAAAAAGGACAGTATTTATTGCGGGAAAGACAAGTGTGTAGTAAGTCATACAAGTCTACAATAAATAGGATGTACCAGGTCATAATCCAAGCCAACACATGCCTGAGTTACAATAGGGTCCAACGTGACATATTTCTGACATGATCAAGAAGAGGAACCACTGATGGAACATTTCTTGATGCAGCTTAACATTAATAACCCTAATAGAGGGTTTCCATACTATTGAAGTCACGTCACTCTTCTGCAAATAAAAGACTTATTATTCTTGTCACAGGAGATCTTCAAATGACATGTATTCTCTCCTGTAACTTTCTGAAATGACAGCAGACTGAAAAACCTTACCCTGTATTATTAATGCCATTTGAAATACTGCTGGAATTGGTGCATACATGTGGGTGCATGTGTGCTAGCAGGTCCTCATTAGGGAAAATTACAGTCTGCATTGTGCAGCTGAACTGACAGAACTTCCTCCACAGAGTCTAGCTCACAGTACATATCTAACTAGAAAAGTAAGACAAGTTTCTGAGCATAAAAGCCTCATGTCAGACCTAGGAGAGAAACACCTCACACAATAGAGAATAACTGTTCTGAGTTGGGTACGTGTCAATTGCATGCAGAAAAATGTCTATAATGTGTAAAATCCATCTGGCCCAATAAAACGTATCACTGCTGCCTACAAACTGTTCCTTATCCTTGCTCCCACTGTGGCTACAGCAAAACACCCCTGCTCCAGGGAGCCAGAAGAGCAGGCCCAGCCAGCCCAAAAGGAATGGACTTCCCTAGATGGAAGCTCTGCACAGGCATCTCTTATGCTTTCAGCTCGTCTTATGTCCACAACCCAGATCCTGCTAGCAGTAAAACAGCTAGGAATAAAGTCATTGCCTGATGGTTATTCAAATATTTTGGACAATCCAACTTTGTCTTTGTTACCAGATTAAAACACAAAATAGAAAAGGCTACCACATGGTGCTGCAAAGGCCTGTTTACAGCACCAAGCTAATAAATCAACATGTTAGGAGAAAGTGCAGCAGAAGACAATGTGCCATTGTATCCATGTTTAAATGCTTTCCCAGTTGAAAACCCATTTTAAACCTTACCAAGAGAGGCTGAAAAATCAGCTGAAGTGCAGTGATGGACGGAAATGGAGCATACTGTTACTACACCTTTTGTAGCAATGTTACCAGGTAAATTTCTGATTATCCCATTCTAAAGTTGATTTTAAAAACACAGGGTGGGAAAGCAAATTTTCTCAGGAAAAACAACAAACAATAGCACTTTGACATATAACCCCTAAGAATCCTCACTCCTACCACCATGATCTTTCTATTCAATTTACTAAAGAGGATTTTCTACACAGCCAATGGTGAATTGCTACTGGCTGGTCTACTCCAGAAAGTTGCAAGAGTTTCACTGAGAGTTAAGTGTTTGAAAACCTGTTGGATGCATGAAGATGGTCAAGTCACCATACACAGGCAAGTCCATGACAGCTATTCCTGCAGAAGCTCAGGGAACACCAGCTTAGCATGCACAAGGAGGCTGTCACCATGGATAGGATGAGAAACTGTGCCCTGTCAGCTGCCACTTCAGTTTAAGAGTGGCTTCATAAGGCTCAGCAGGATGCTACTGCAAAGGAGGGAAATTACCTGCCCTTCATCCTCCCTCCTTTCAAATACCACGGTTTAGTTTCACATCTGTGATTAAACCAGAGCAGTTTCCCACACAAACCTGCCCTATAATTTACCTGATGGTAGAACTACATGACCGCTGTGGTTATTCTTAAAGTTTGCGAGCTTCAGACTCTTTTTGTGTTGCTGTATTTTCCACAAATATACACAAGTAAGCACCTTACCTGAATAGAAAATGTTGATTTTGGCAAGTTCTTTCTCACAGGTCTGGAAGAACTTCTCTTCAAACGTGGCAAAACACCTTTTCACTGTGTCCTCATCTGTGTCTATAAAACAGAATGGAAAAAAAAAAATTATAACAGAAGAACATAGGCACAGCTTCCTAAATAGCTGCCATGGAAATATGTCTTCAGAGTAGATTAATCTTCCTTGTCATGAAGAGAAAGAACAATAAAGTCCAAAGGGCTCTGAGGGAACACATTTGGCTGTAAAAGGAACTAGACTAGGTTGCTCCACGCTCCATCCAACCTGGCCTTAAATGTTTCCAGGGATGGAGCAGCCACAGTTTCTCTGGACAACCCATTCCAGTGTCTCACCAACCTCACAGGAAAGAAATTCTTCCTAATGTCTAGCCTAAATCTCCCCTCTTTCAGCTTGAAATCATTCCCCCTTGTCGTGTCACTCCACGCACTTGTAAAAAGCCCCTCCCCAGCTTTTCTGGAGCCCCTTCAGGTACTGGAAGGTTCTCTAAGGTCTCCCTGGAGCCTCCTCTTCTCTCAGCAGAACAACCCCAGCTCTCTCAGCCTGTCTCCACAGCAGAGCTGCTCCAGCCCTCTGAGCATCTACGTGGCCTCCTCTGGACTCACTCCAACAGCTCCATGTCCTTCTCGTGCTGGGAATTCCAGAGCTGAACACAGAGATCTTCCAAACCAAAACAAAAGCAGATTAAGTAGCAGCATTACCACCCTCAACCTGCTACCATTGCTCTCTGTCAGGATTAAATGTGTACATTTATTCTCCCCAGAAGTTGTTCTGCTCTCCAGTCCTGGACACTGGCAAGCTCCCCAGCACAAACTTTAGTGAGAGCAAACCTCTTTGTTAAAGACTGGGCTTTATGATGGGGGTTTGGGTTTTCTTTCCTGGGCTTACCATGGCAGAAAGCCAAGCACAGTCAGTACTGCATGTTCGTACTGTCCCTTTTCCAACTTGTCAGTGCTCCAGAGCTCCTCCAGAGATCCAGAAGCTCCACCAGAGCTCCTCCAGCACTCCCATGATTGCAGCATGCTTTGTGCTGGGACCAGTACACAGCTTCTCAGCCAATCACAGGCACTGGTCTTGCTCTTGAAGAACAAAGCTGGCCATGAAAAGTATTCATCTCAGCTTAGCAAACAATTGTATTGAGAATGGAGGGGCCAAGCTTTTAAGTGAAGGTTTCATTTGACCTCCCAAGATGACTCACGGGCTTCAGTCATCATTCCCACCTTCTCATCACTATAAGCCTTCAAATACAAATGTAGCATCACAGCAAATTAAATTCTGCCCAGTGAGTAAATGGGAAACTGCCTGGAAACTACATTCTTCCTTCCCAGAAAATACAGTATCTCTCCCATAAGCAAGTTCAAAGGATCATGATCAGATCCACGCTTCTCCTCCACTGCTCTGCTCTAAATTCTTTTGGAATTAGTACAATTTTGTAGTTCAAGTAAAATTTTACAATGAAAGCAGCAACTTGATTACTTTGTTATTATAAGGAATACAGTAGAGCATCTCCAGAAGTGTGGAATTTCGAAGACAGAATTAATTTTCTAATAATTAAGAAATGAGCTTAATGAGTAAAAAATCAGAGGCCACACTAGAATTACAAATCTTAGCACCATCACCTGCCCCAAATGCTCCTAATGCTGAAATAGAGCAGAATTCATACCCCCCATAGTTACAGTTTCTGAATTCTCATGCAGCCTTATAGACTAAAAAAGAAAAGAATTATCACAAAGAGGAAAAACTAAGTTTTTTATTATTGTTCTGATAAGGTAAAGAAATGATTTTTTAAATACTATGTTATTAAATTGAGATGAGAAATATCTACAGGAAAGTTTGACTCACTAGCAGACAAACACTATGGATTGTCATAATAATCACAAATAGCACTAATTCCTAGGTAAAAACAAACTCGAAGTAGTATTACTATATATTAAATACAAACTTTTCACATTCAGAATTTCCTGATTTTCTTGTGGCACTGATACTAAACACCTTAAACCTACAGACACTATATTCATGTTTTTGGAGTTTTGTGTAGAAAGGGAAAATAATGCAAGCCTGCAGGGCCAATGTTGGAAGAAGTCTGTTTTCCTTCAGAATTTGACAATGCTTTAAAGAGTAAAAGAGAAAAAAAACAACCAGTCCTGCACAGATGACTGGTGTTTACAACTCCACCATCCAAGGACTTGTAGAAAAGAATTCACGAAGGCTCCAAAGGCTGTTCCAGGCTCCAAGTTTTGGCTCCCGAGGTTCCTTTATTATCCAACAATTATACTTGCAGCTCCACAGCTACTCCCAAGGATGAGGGCTGCCTCCCCCTTGTGCAAACAACTCCTGAAATGACAGAGCTGGGACTCTTCTTTGCTGAAGCAAAGCCACAGCAGCCCCGAGGTGTCATTACAGCCCTGCCCGAGGCAGATGTTGCCAAAGAACCATACGTCCAAGTGCCCCAAACTGCTCCTGCACAGCTTGGCACCTCCACACACATCTTCAGGCTGCCTGAAACACCGGGGGGACAGAAAATAACTCTGCTTTGGGGCTGGCAATTCCAAACAGCAGAGCCCCAGCAGTTGCAACATCTCACCCTGGGGCACGACACCAGCAAGGCCAATCTGAACCTGCCAGAGCCCCAGTCCTTGACCAAACAGCCACTAGCAAGGGTGGACAGAACACAAATGGGTGGGTGAAGTAACAGAAATTATTATGAAATATTTAATATGCAAAGATTTTCTTCACTAGCTACTTAAAACTTTAAAAACAGTAATCCAGCAATATCAAAACAATGCTGACTCTTACAAAAGGACCCAAAGGGCAGGTTCTTCAGCCCAAGGAGTTTAGGGCTCACCTACAGATGCCTTCATACATGGGATAATTGCCCTTACCTGCCTTCAAAAACAAATGATGTAGAAATAAAAACACAGAGGCTCATTGCTTTCCTGCTTCAGAAACACCAAATGACTTCTATCACCACTTGTTTCTAGGTTGCAGTAAGTTCACAAAGCATAAAGTAAAATCAAGCAAGTTTTTAAACTTCAGTCCCTGGAACTATCCAAGAACCAAAAACCAAAATCTTCTCAGGAAGCAGAGTGTACTTTTTGTCCATGAAGTCAAGTATAGATATTTCTACAGAACCAAAATATCTCCTTTTAAGACAGTACAAAGCTCAGCAAAGCAACATCGTGTTAAATTAACATAATGCCAATTCCATGAATAAATAACTTCTTTTGTACATCACTAACCACTTGAGGAAATGATAAGTGTGTTAAACTGTTTGACTACAGCTGAAGTTCAGAAGAGGAAAACAGCCTTTAAAACACAAACAAACCAATACTGGAAGACCTTCCAAAAACCTTGAGATTAGGAATCCAGTTCTCTATTTCAACCTTAAAGCATCTCTGACTCAGAGGAAAGCCAGTTCTATATAAACTATCCAAAATCCTTCTCCAAATGTCAAGCACCTTCCTACAAAAGGTATTTTGCAACCATGGTGGGTGCCAGCTTTAAAAATGAGAATTCTCTGTGAAGAAAAGATTTTCCTTTGGTCCTCTTCCCACTGCAGTTCAGTCATTTAGCTGCAATAATAGACAAGTGCTGCCAAGGCTATTGCCTTTATTTATTTCCCCCCAAGGCTAGGACAGGACAGCATTTTTTTTGCCATGAGAAAATCACAGTGCCAGAGACTGGCCTTGGATTCAGAAGCTCCATGACAACAGAAGCTGTTTTTAAAAGGCATCCAGCTATTGCTGCCAAGAAGGGCCAGTGGCAACCTTCCTTTTGTTCTTCTTCTATAGCCCTAATACACTCCATTTAGCCTAAGCTCCGTGAAGTTGCCATGATCAAGGCTGCCAAGAAGATAGTCTGATCAATATTGTGGCTTCCCAACCTCATCTTCCTATACAACTGCCTGCTGTGAATAAAAAGCACACTCAGCCTGGAAGGCTCTTGCTTTTACTTGCAAAGCCAAATGGTAAACCAGCAGCAATCTGAATGTTCTTCCCTAAAACCTAAAATTGAAAAATTAACATACAAGTGACATTCCTGCACTGTCCCAAACACTCACTGCTCAGTGCATCTGGCAACTCCTCATTTAAGTTCTCATTTTCTGCAGCTCTACTGTTCAAAGAAATGACCAGCAGCCCAGGCAGCTCTGCTTACTCCCTTCCATGTAAGAAAACAGACAGTAAAAGTTTTGTTTTCTAAGAGTAATTGTATAATAATAGTAATAATAATAACAACAACAATAATAAATCCTTCAGTTTTTATCACGCTGAATTTTCAGGGGCATTTAATTTAAAAAAGATTAATTAGCTTTGTTGTGAGATCAGCACAGGTGTAGTTCTCTGAATCACCTTCTGTTTGCCACAAAACAGCTTAATCTGAGTCAGGTTATTTCAACACTTCAGTAAGAGAATTTTGTTTGTTATAAGGGCTCTGCCATCTATTCAGAAAAAAAAATAGTCACATAGTACATCAGATCATACTAAACAGATGATCACAAGTTTAACACCCACACCACTTCAAAGACACTAAACTTTTAACATTTTCCCCACCCTGTTCTTGGTTTCTCACTAACTAACAGCCCTGTACATGGGGCTCAAACAGGTCTGTAGCAACTGAACAGTGCTCAGAAAAATTACCAAAATTTAAAAGACAGTTTTCTTGTTCCCAGGGCTATGAAGACAGTAACTACTTATACTTCCACACTCAGTGGCAGATTAGGGAAAAAAAAGAAAAGAGGTCACTTTTATTACCACACTTCAAGCTCTACAAAAGTGGGTCACTATAATGAAAACACTTTTATGCCTCCAAATCCTCTGTATCAGCTGCCTGTCTGCTCAACCAGCACAACTTCCTGATACCCCTGACAGTTCTACAGCACAGCACAGTTTCCCAACCCTTCACACAGAACAGTGAAAAAAAATTTACAGCTACAAATCAAAGTGTGGAGTTCATAAATGCAAGGACAACTATTACCTTCACACCTCTAGTGCGTCATCCTCCTGTTTATTGGGGTGTTTTTCCAAGGGAAAGGTGTTTCCGTGAGGCAACTCCCTCCCTCACCAGAGAAAGCTGCTCTTGGGTCAGCAAGAAACCTTCTCACTCACTGAAATCTCCCCATAAATTCATTACTCACTGTACATTTTCATGTCCAACCTTGTACAAATAAAATCCTCTATAATTTAAGGTGCTTAAAGGATACAGAAATGTCTTTCTAGGATATATTCTTGCTAATGGAAGATGGAAGAAACCAACTCTGCTTGCAAATAAGGATGATGCAAACATTAAAGCAGACAAGGAATATTTGCATTGATGTTGTTTCAACTTAACTTGTGCTGCAAATTGTATACACACCTGTAAAAGTGTGAATCTCTTGGAATTTAGTCCATCAACCAAGAAGTGGACCTCAGATTAAAATACCATAAAATCAGGAAGACAGACTCTTAATGCACTAGTGTATATATATATATATATATATATATGAATTTTCTTAGATTTATACAAAAACATATTTCATATAATGCATATTATATATAATATATAATATGATAATACCTGTTATAATCTATTATAAATATATTATTGTATTATACATAATAATAGGTTATATATAAGATATATAAGAAATATTTATATAAATCTAAGAAAATTCATAGCAGGCTATACTGTGCTGCAAATTGTATACACACCTGTAAAAGTGTGAATCTCTTGGAATTTAGTCCATCAACCAAGAAGTGGACCTCAGATTAAAATACCATAAAATCAGGAAGACAGACTCTTAATGCACTAGTGTATATATATATATATGAATTTTCTTAGATTTATACAAAAACATATTTCATATAATGCATATTATATATAATATATAATATGATAATACCTGTTATAATCTATTATAAATATATTATTGTATTATACATAATAATAGGTTATATATAAGATATATAAGAAATATTTATATAAATCTAAGAAAATTCATAGCAGGCTATACCTACTTTTGCCTACTAAGCAATCACTGATGGGCTGTCCACTTAATGAATGCTTTAGCCCAAATTAGTTTTGGTTATTAAATCATTTCACTAAATCCAATAAGATAACAACAACAAAAAAAGACCAGTCAGGTAGCAAATGAGGTTGGTGTTGCTTGCACACACGTGTTTATGTGTGAGTAGGGCAAGGAGAAGGGCTCTGCTGCAGGTCACCAACACAAGTTCTCTCTTGTTTTGGTTCACCATTTGGTTTTTAACAATTCACTCAGAATGAATGGAATCTATTCAAAAATACCTTTAGAAATTCAGATTGTTCAGGTTGGAAAAATTCTGTTTCCTTGTTTTTACATTGTGTCACTGAAATCTTACCAGGAAACCAACCAGATTCTCACAGAGGGTTTGTTTAACTGGAAAGAAAAAGCAACCTCCACAACATACCTACAAGCTGGATACCCAACCAACTGTCTACGATAAATTATTTATGTTTGTGACTTAGTAAACACAGATTCTAAAGTGTCCTGGTCCCAGTGTCTTGGTATGAGCTTCAGGTGCCAAAAAAACAGGCAATGCAGTAGCCAGATGTGAAAATACAGCTGTTACCCAGCTGGCTGGCTATCAGCTTTGCAGCTCCAAGATGGTCAGGTTTTGCAGCCTCCAGGTTCACTGCACAGCTGCTCTCCAGGTTCACTTTTTTTAAAGACTACCTGGCACTCATAAGAAGTCATTTTGCGAACCAAGAACACACTAGTCTGTGTCAGCTATTAGAGGAAAGTCACCAAGGTGAGTGCACAGTGGGGCTCCCACTGGATGCTCCTGCATCCCTGTGACAACGGTGCTGCAAAGCCATCTGGTACTTCAAAGCTGACCTTTCTCAACTTCTCTTGCTTCAGAGGAAAAACATTCTAACCCTTCAGCAGATACGTAAAAAGCATGGCTAGTTTAACCATGATGTGTCTGGAAAAGGCTTTAAATTACTACCTTCCAAGTATATGGGGTGGAGGAAGGCAAGGCAGGTGCAAAAACCCAACGAGGTTGGCCCAGCTTTGGAGCAGAGAGCACCCCAAGGCTCTGTAAGCTTTACATCCTGGCTGTCCCCAGCTTTGCTGTTAAAATTGACATTTATTAGATTGTTGTCTGCATTTTCAAACTGCCAGCTCTGTTTCTGCTTTCGAATTCTACCTCCATTCCATCCTTATACATGACCCTGATGCACCAGTTGAATATTCCAGGTAGACTAACAAAACCTACAGCTATGTGGTACCTCAGATTTGATGGACAGCTAGGCAGGAACAAAATAAGAGAAACAGCACAAATGCCTCAATTTTTCAAAACCTAGCATAAAACTATTTTTAATACAGTATGATAGACCTGGATGCCAGAAGATACCATCCAGTGACAGGACTCTCATTACCTGCCTTCCCTGGTTAAGAACAGCCTCTAAATTCCTACTCTTTTCCAGAAGTAAAGATTCACTATGTGATTTTGCAAAAGTTTCCCAATAATTTCTAGACCAGAAATACTGCCACACACCCTTAAAGTGTCAAAAAGAGACAGTCAAGAAGAGCTAAGACTCCAGATGAAACTTCACATTGACCATTCCCAGATTCAAAGACAAAGAATGAAGAACACCAGAGCCGAGTTATTTAGTTGGTGCATATTAGAACCTGTCCAGACACAATGGTTGTGTATGCTCAGTTTAGGCAAGTAACCAGTGATGGGAGGGGAGATACTGCAGTTTTGTGGCATTAGTAGGATCACACTGGGACAACCCCTGGTTACACAATGTACCTGCACATTCCTCAAGCTGTTCACGTGCTGCCTCAAGTTCTGGCTTTCATTTTAACAAGACAAGACAGCAGCAATTACAGTTGCACAAATAACTAGGATCACAGTTTATACATTTGAGGTTAAATAATGCAGAGATACTCCAGTATTGTCTTAAGGACAAGAGGCTTGAACTAGCCTGTAGGCCTCTGAGAAACAGTCTTGTATCATTAGAGTTTTTCCTTCCCAAGAAAACCATACATGGATGCAGTGATGGAGAGCTTTGCAGGCAGTTCAGGCTGTCCTCTCCCATAAAACACACTCGATGCCCCATCCCCAACCCTGGTACAGCAGCTCATCTGAGCCCATGGTGAACTGAAAAGCATTAAAAACTGATCAATACACTACTTTCTTGTGGTTTAGTGCTCTGAAACAGCTCATCACAGGTAAGGAGGAGGCAGTGAGAATGAAATTCCCCCTCCGGCAGCAGCTACCTGTTAGGCTGATTTAACTGGACTATCAAACCACTTCACTTCCAACTCACGGCCACCTTGTGAGGAGAGATGACAAAAAGCATTTCCCCACAGCTCAGCTGACATAGAGACACAGGTAAAGCCACCAACTCACTGCAGCTGAAATCACATGCCTATAGCCCTGATATGAGCACAGGAAATGTCTCCACTATTAGTTAAACAGACTGAACACATTGAAGCTTTGGTCTTTTGCTCAACACCACCAAACTTTCTGCCAACACCTCAGCAGCACATGTGCCTTTAAGTTTTCCCTTCTTCTCCAACTCTGTATGATCCATTTATGGGGAAAAGCCTTCCCTGCCTTGGATACAAACTGGCCAGGTTCAATGTACTCCAGTGAAACTGATGTTCTAAAAATTTTAAGATATTTTTGTACGTTACTATTTTGAATAGGAATAAAAATAATTCTTTCCATTTAAACAGGTTAAATGTTTTAAAAGGAATAAGTTGAAAAACAAAATTACATAAGAATTCACTGTAAAGTGGTGTTATGCAAGTGACTCCAGGAACATTTTGCTCTGCAAACGTTACTGGGACCTTTGAAGCAGGCAATGCCCCGAACAAAGTTCTCTTGGGCAGGATGGCCAGTCACTGTCCCCTTCACTTGTGTCCTTACAGGGATGTTTTCTGCTGGGTGACCCATGCTCATGGGTTTTATCTGTACTGAAGGTGCTCTGCACATGACTGGCTATGCAACAGGTCCAAGTTTCTTTACATTCCTTTGTGGACATTTTCCTCTGTCCACAGCTCCTGTGGTGCAAGCAACATTCAGTGTGACAGTGAGGTATAAACCAAGAAGAAAACCTTCTTCCCAGAGAGAGAAGGTTATAAAAGGTTCATATATGTATGCCATGACAGACTAAACTTGTCACCCTCTAATCGGAAGAACAAGATATATGCAGAGCAGAACCATCTGTAAATATAATCTACATTGTATTCCTTCAGTGCTTTCTCTCCCATGTTCTTTCCCTCTCACTCCACCACATACCAGTTTCTACGGTATATTTGTCTTTTTTTTTTAATCACTGGCTAAAATCAGGTTGTGCACGAGCAAGTCCTACACAAAAAGTGTTAATTAATGGTGAAATAGGCCCAGAAACAACCAACTTTCATGATAAAGCCATTCCTGTAAATGGAACCTGTCAAGCTGGATTGGTAAGTAATATAGAAGTGATAAAACCTGAGTTGGGACAACACTTCTTAGAGAGCCAGCCCTTGCACCCAGCAATCTCTGATGCTCTGGTGCAACCATGCAATCATGGATGTGCTAGAAAAGGTTACTTCCAACCCTCCTCAGTTCCCTGATGGACTCAGTCAGGCTGCTGTGAAAACAGCAACAGGAGTTCTGATAGAAAGGCCAAGACAAGGCCTAAAACAGGGTCAGTTTAAGGCAGAACAGGGAGAAAGGTAAGCTCTGACCTACACAGGCTTTATTTACAGGGCCTGAAAGTATTTCTTTTGAAGCACCCAGCTATTTGAACCCAGTTATTTCATCCTGTCACACATACCCCAGTATGTACATTGGCAAACCAGAATCAGCACTTATTTTGAACTAGGGAATCTTCTCCACATTAGGCAGAAGGCACATACCTCTTTCTCTCCATTTCCCTAAGCAAACACCATCCACATCCCCAGGGCTCCAAATCTCTTCAACAAAGCCTCCATACAAGTATTGCTGTCAGAAAACTCCTCTGCTTTCTCCTTATTCTCCTCTGTTGCTGCACATGGAGGTGGTAACCTCAGAACTACCTCAGAGCTCAGCGAAACATTTTGCTCAGTTACCAGCATCTGTTCTCCACCTTGTGTGGCACCAGAGAAATTGCCATTTCACATTTAGCCATCAGTCCATGTGACATAACATCCCACTTTGGTAGTTTTGGACAAAAACACTTTGCTACCTTCTATGACCTCGTACAGTAATGGAGAAAAATCTTTGTAGTCCAAGACAGTTATTTGCTTCCATTGCTGCTAATAAAAATGGTGAGGATCTCCAGATGGAGCTACTACCTTCTCCTATTGGTTGCCAGCATAGTAAAAATCTTCAGGGAAATAGTGTGATTAAGAGTATGATAAGTTTTTAAAAATCCAGGGAGTAGCAGAGCGCGATTTCTGATTCAAATGCTCCTGGGACATGACACAATTTAGAGGGGGAAAGCCTGGCCCTGCACAACACACTGGGGGCCCAGGAGGGCTCTGCTTGGTTGGGTTTGTCTGGGGGGAGGCAGAAAAGGGAATTACAGCTAATTGAAAACATTTTGCATAATTGGAGCTGATAAGAGACCTATATCCATCACTCCAGGAAACTACTTGCAACCTTGTAACAATTACAGCCCATAGAATATTCAGAAGTTCAACAAACAAATAGAAACATGAATTCTGGTAGTAAATGCCAGGTGAATGAATGGACCACCAATAGTAAAAAAAAAAAAAAGCTACTGATAAACCTCTTTTCAGACCCACGAGAGCATTTTGGTTGGTGACATCGAGGAGGGGGGGAGAAGGCAAGGGACAAAAGGAAGATTAACAAGACTGTGTCTTGGGAAAGACTTCAATTAATAGTAAGAGCAACCAGAAAGACAAAACAAATGATGCAGAACCAACCACAGGCTCCCCATATGGAGGACAGTGAACACACAGTACAAAGACAAGTCTACTTTAAACATGCTGTCAATGGCTTAATTTCCCCCCAGGGAGTGAACATGACTCAAACTAATTTTTCTTTTCTTTTTTTTTTTTTTATTTTATTTTTTTATTTTTTTTTAATTTTACCAGCTATTAAGAACAAACAGTTATCTAAAAGATAATAAGCAAGCAATTATCAGATGAAGAAAAACGTGCTTCTGAGGTATCTCACAGAGATGACACAGGGCTGGAGAGTGGCTCTGCAACATTATACTATGGGACCTTCACAGTCAGACCACATGCAGCTCTTTCTGAAGAAGAAATGAAGGAGGAAACATTACAGCTTTTTAATTCTCATCAGTGCTTACATCAGTGGCTTCCTAAACATTTTGCACCATTTAAAACCAGATTTTTCTTTTTAAATGATACACATCAAGCTCAAAAAACAGTAAATGAGCATTAAGGTAGCTGCTTATCTACTCAAGGCAGCAATTCCTCTGTTTTAATTTTTCCATTACAAGAGTGACAGATGCTGTAAGATCCTCACAGCATTACAAAGCCTACCCAAGGTTATATTCCTCCTCACTCACACACAAGCACAGCCACCCAGCTGAGCCCCACCCTGCTATTCATTAAAAAATAGGTATTAAAGCACGTCTGGAGACACTGTGGTAAATTCAAGTCTAGTAGAAGTTCTCCAGGGCAGGTCTGCACAAGTTCAGAGCTGCTTTCTTTCAAAAATACTTTCAAGTAGCATCCTTTGCCTTCTCTTACACTCAATCCTGAGCTTAAAGGGCTTGTTTAAATCCAGCTCAAGCAGAAGCAGCCATTCCTCAGACACTGTTTCACCATCGGAAGTTTTGAGGTGATTTAAGGACATGGAAGGAATAAGCTACAGTTAAAATGTCCTTCCTTCCAGGGGAGGGAAGATGGTCTTTCAAAGGGATTCATTTGAAAGCCTATGCTCACTTCAGCTCTTCAACAGAGCTACAGTGTTCAAGGGGTAATTTTAGTTTAAGATTAAAATGCAACAGAGACCAGGACTGCACTTACTTGTCTAAGCTAAACTCTTTCTTTTTGCACAGCACGAGTCCCAAGCCAGAAACCACAAGGCTTGGGTATCTCTTCTTGGAGCATCCCTGCCAGACTGGAACTGGAATCCTTTTCAAAAGGATGTTTACACCCCAAATGAGAAGAAAGATTTAAAGGCATGTGATTTCCCCCCGACATTTCCCCCAGGCTCAATGCACAGCTCTGCTGGCACTTAGTAAATAAAAAGGGAAAAGGAACCATTCAGTAATTTCTGTTGCTTACAGAACAAAACCTGGTGGGAAGGGAATACACAAACTGCAGAACTAACTGCCAACAGAAAGATTTTGCATCCAAACACAAACTGCAAGTATGCTGAGGGTAAAAAACAGAATGGCCCAACTTCCTAAGTCACCTCTTATTTACAGAACGCATTACAGAGCCACCCAAATCAAATCTATTTTACCTCTATTCATGACTGTGGCAAAAAGCCTGCATTTTAAGTCCCAGTCCAGTTGCAGTATCAGCTCTGCAAATGGTCAGCAAAACAGTATTTTCAATAAACCTGAAAAAATCTTCCCAAAGAAACCTGTGCCTTCAAGTTGGCACACTCACCTTATTTAAGGCAGACCCAGTACCACACATGATAACATTCTGCCACAAGGGCTGTAAACCAGCTAAACCAGCCAAGATACAGCACAGAAGTTCACATTAGGACAACAAACCTCAGCCTTAATCTGTAGTAACCCACACATCAAAAATCAATTAAATGACAACATTTTAGTGTGGTCACTGCTGTAGATTAAAAGCTGAACCTGACTGGGGAGTGTATCTCACAACACATGTCAGATACCAGGGAACTATTTCCCTCTCCACCCTACCTTCACATATGCCATCTCTAAATGTATTTGCACCACCTCACACCAACACTTTCTATTAAGGGTAAATCAAATTAAGCAAACTCTGCTGTAAAAATACCTGATAGTTCCTTTTCTGACCCTGCTGTACACAGCAACTTTTTCAAGCAGCAGTTGATAAAATATTGGCCACTTTGAAACTATGGTTGATTGAAACCTTGTTCCTTGGAAAACTTGTTAAATAAAGACCGCTCCTCATTAAAATACAGCTGATACAACTTGAACAGAGAGGCAAGCACTCAGAACAACTGCAGGAGCAAGCAGGATAGAACTCAGAGCTTTGTCCACCAAGTGTTTGAAAGCTTTTGCCATGCTCCAGGAAATCTAGACCCAGTGATGCATGTTCAAAAGCCAAATGGCCCATGAGGCATTCTCCTTCCAACTACAGCAAAACCCAAAAATGTTCTTCTTGCTCCCCTAACCATCCTTTTAGCTTTGTGGTTGTGTCCTCAGAGAAAAATTGTAACGCAACAGATGACCCTAATGTCCAGAAACACTGCTCATGTAGCTGGCGTGCTGCTAATCAACAGCCAGAGCAGATGGAATGCAAATCTCCTGGTGAGGGGAGACCAGAAGGCTGTCACCATCCTGCTCCGAAAACGTAAATGAGCTATTATCAATTAGGAGCTAAATCCAGACAGAAATTTGGTGAAAGGCAACACGTCAAGGTGTTTATGGGGAAATCAATCTGCTCCGTTGAAAAAAACCCACCGTGTATTGCAAGGTTATTCTTGTGCTGCTCTATCTTGTCAGCAATGCACCAGCACAAGTTTTTGTTGTCCTGATTTTAATTCCTGCAAGGATTTTAATTAAAGCTTTGGGCAAATTAATCCATTAACCACAAAGAGAGTGAGGATGGCCTTAAAGGTAACATCATTTTCATCTCACCAGAAAAGAAGGTGGGTTTTTTTGGCAAAGATTTCAGAGGCTGGAATCAGCTTCTCTCTTAACAGCAGAAGAAAGGGAGATTGGAAAGAGCATTACCCAAAAGTCACACAGAAATTAAGTTTTGCTATAGCTAGCAAGCCATGAAGAACCAACTTCAATGACTTTGGAGGTTTCTTTTAAGCATATTCACACATAAGAAGCATCAAAGCTGCCCTAGTTCACTCCCTCAGTTGATTCACCAACTGTTCTGAAACATGAATAAATATGTAAGTGGCTACTCTAAATTAGTGACATTCAGTGAATCTAACCAGAGAGCCTGGACCTCCAAGCCCCTGCATTTAGCTCTCAGTGCCTCTCCCTTGGGAACTGAATAGCAATCAGGTATGTAATGCAGGGATGGTTCCTTTTTTCTTTCTATTTAAGGTGGAAAATGAGGAGGGAGGGGCAGGAAGATAGTCTGGAAAAAAAAATCCTTAAAGCCAAGCAAATGGTCTAAACATGCTTCAGGAACTGCTTTAACAATAGACAAATAAATTAGAAAAACAGGGAGAAGGAATAAAGGAAATATAAATCTGACAGCAATAACAGAAAACATGAAGCAGATGATGCATTTCCTATGTGATAGCTTAAACAAGTCCCAAGGCACACCTCCTGAGGCCATCAAACACCAGATTTACATAAAATCATTAATTCATTACAGTCATAAAAGAAAAGAGGGATGGGTTAGGAGGGACAGGTTGGAATGAAGTGAATATTTAAGCCAGAGACACAAGCACAATATCCATGCACGCAGAGCTTCCTGATTGAGAGACATACAACTAACCTCAAAGAAATTTCTCAAACTGAAAAACCTTGAGGTTTGCCAACACTACACCATCATGGCTTTGAATATACAGAAAAATATACATGTGACAGAAACAGCACTTGAATGCCCACGCTCTGCAGCAATACAAAGGGAAGCTGCTGATGCTGCACTTGTTCTTACCACTGACAAGAGCTATTTGCTTCTGCTTTGGTTTCCATCACCCCAAATTAGGAGCATGGCCTCTATTCCTGCTAAAGCTGCCTGAGGTCTGCTAAGGCTCAGTCACCTCTTTTGACCCACTGGAGTCAACTCAGCTTTTCATGAAGCTTCTTGCCATACCCCTGAACTAATAGTTAACTTTTAACCGAAAAGCAATCCAAAAGATTAAAGCCACCTGCAAGCTCACATATAACATATGCACTAATTTTCAGGTTTCTTTGCTGTTTTATCACTTGATTCACACAGATCCCAAAACTGCAATTCTGGAGCTATCAATCTGCCTTAAGAGACAGCATTATCACAGCAATCCCCCAACACAACACAACTGGTCTTACAGACGGCTGCACTATTTTTAAAGTGGAACATGGAAGTATTTTCCTCTCTTTTGCCAAACAAGTGTATGAAATGTGCCACATGGCAGGTAGCATGCAGATGACAAAACAGTCAGAATTCAGCAGAAATACAAGATGGGGCTGCCAGAAGGGTGCCAACAACTCTTTGTCAAAAGAATAGACTGATATCTGCTGCAAGAAAAGCTTTGGCCTATCTTTGCTCTCCAGAGCTGCTATCTTCCACAATTGTTGTAAGCTCTAATTCAGTTAAGAAAAAGGGAAATGCATTTATGTCCAAAAGATTGTGCTGGGTCTCAGATGCAAACTTACCCAATTATCTGTTGACGTGTCTGCCTTAACCTCCCAGATAAAGAAAGAAGTCGCCACAAATTTTGAGACTATGACAAAAGGAACTGCTGACACAAAGGAAATAGTCTGCACCAGAGGCCAAGATAGCATGATTTCTGTAACAGATTCAGACAGCACACACAGTTCATTTTGGGGAAAGAGACCCACTTTGGAGTTTACCTAAGAAGCATTTACAGACTGTCACATGCACCTAGCACTGATCAACAGAAGTGAGTCTGAAAAAAGAACTCTCTGGGATGGAGTTAAAGTCTTCTTACGGACAAGGGGTCTAAATAACATTTCAAATTTGTGGCCAAGACCAAGCTGAGCATCTGCTTCAAGCATCCTATAATCTATAGGGTTCATTTATTGTTAATACACTCAACAGCCATAAACCAGAGGTATCCACAAGACCTATAAGGCTTTGTATGCATGACCACAAAATAACACAATAACACAAGGTAGCAAAGGCAGTGAGGACAAAAGGTACATAATAAAATGTAAATACATTCAAAGGGAGCTGTAATAATTTATTGGAACAAAAAAATAACCTTTCCTTTCTAAGGGCTGCACGGAAACCTGTCCTTAAACTGAGATAAACTGCATCTAACCCAGAAGCTGAGTCCTGTGTTGGCAGCATTTGAGCAGCCCCGGTGCCACGGCTGGGCTGACAGTATTGATTACAGGGGCTGTTCTGAGGCACTGGAGAACACCCACAGGCACAAACTACAACTACACACTGGCAGCCTCTCCACAAAAAAAAGTCACTGATCATTAAATCAATCTTGCTTTTTAAGAATAAGCTTGAAAAGACCTGAGTGGCTGCTGCTGAACTAATGGGTATCTTTGCTTTTGTGTTTGTTGTAGAAAGCAAGTCTAGGAAATTTATAGCAAGTGACATTTGTATGAGAAGGTATCTTTGCAGTTAACTCTAAAGAATTTTATCATTTTAATTTCAAAATGCAGACATGAACCCGAAGATTCACTAACACATGACCTAGCACATGCATAATTATCATGCTGTTTAATTCTACTTAATAAATAACCCATGAATTGCTCTTTGGATACCCACGAACTATGAGCAGCTCCATTAGCACTGAAAGATGGAA
>NW_009952720.1:579381-603921 GCF_000747805.2 Chaetura pelagica
CTACAAATTAAGTATAAATGTCACCACTACAACAACTAGCAACAAAAATTTAACAGTCCAAGTGCAGGTATTTAAAATATTCACAACATAAGGTTTCAAGTAGGCAAGTTTGACAAGAATGTAACCATGTTCCATAACGGGGATGGTGTATTTAGGGCAAGCTTTACACTTTCAGGAATGCTGGTGGAACCTAAAAAAGGCTTGTAACATTGTAAAGAAGATATTTTGTAATTTTAAATAGTTGCTTTTCATTTTAAGTGTTTCTTATTAACTGGAGCCTACTGCCCTAGATTCCTCTCTGCAAATTGTAATTTTGTTCCAACAAAATAGGTACATCATTTTCAGGGCCTGGATTTGTAACACTGTCAAAAGACAAACTGATGGGCATCCTGTGCCATCAAGTATGAAGTCTGACTTCCTTTAATAAGTCTTTAACAAAGTCTCAATGAAACAACCTCTCTATCCTGGCAGTGTTCATTATGGAGCTGCCTCTAACACCACTAAAATACAGAGAAGCTCTGAGCACCTGCAGAGGAAGTGTTTGCACCTGTTTACTTTGCTGCTCTCCACAAACCTATAGGTAACCACAGAGCTCCCAAAATTCACATCACTTATTTCACCAGAAGTCAGGAAAACAGTGAGCGAGAAGAATTGGACAGGAATTAGCTTCTAAAGAACCAGAAACAGTATCAGTGAGCTGCAGTCCTTCTCCTGGCAACTTTCAGAAATGAAATGCCAAATCAGTCTGGTGACATCTTTGACCTATGACAACATTGCAGGTTCTTGGAAGGAAATTCCTGGATGAAATCAATACGGTGCTATAAAACCCTGTCAGCTTTGCTATCACTCAAAATAAGGACTGCATCAGCTAGACAAAAGAGACAGAAAATTTAGCCCCAGGATATGGGAAGGTATGGAAAAGGCTGGACTATTGCAACTGCATGAGTGGCAGTGGCTGAAAGAATAAAACCCTAGTGGCACCTGCAGGAAACATGTACTGTAAAAGAAGGCTGCAAGGCAAGCCCTACTCTGCAGTTCCCTGAATTCCCACAGTTCAGAAATGGGCAAAGAGCTCTCTTTTGGAAAAGAAACATGACACTGTAATCTATAAATAAAGAAATACATCCTCTCAAGGGTCACTCTCCTCTTATTTTACCTGCCCACTGCATGATTTTCACACATCCTGTCACTGATGACAGATAATTGACTTTTTTAACTGAGGACACACAAATAGGGATTGTGAATGCCTAAGACTTTCCAACACAGAAATCACTCCCATCCATGTGGGATAGAGCTATTTTACTACCATTTCCATGAAAACAACATTCTCAATGCTACAGTATGTTGCAGTGGGCTGTACTTGACTCATGCAAAGATGTTTTGTGTGCACTGCATCCATGCGAGCAGGATCAGCACGCAGCTAAAGAGCACTATCAGCAATTTCCCCTCTTTTACCTTTCAGTGTTATTCCACACTGGCAAGTCCTGACTCCTGTCAATTTGGGAAGGCCACTCATACTTTTTATGAGATGTTTTTTGGAGGGCTACAGGCATCCTCCCCAAGATCCCAGCAGCACAACGCACTCACAGTCCTCTAATTCTCCCTATTGTCTCTGCTCCCACTCGTTTAAAATTCCTAGAGGATACTGCCATCTTTCAATGGTGCTTTAATAATAGCCTAATAATTGCTCCAGACAATAACTTACATTGTATTGAGACCTTGCCTGTGGAGGGGTAGGTAGGAGGGGTTGCCTTGGTAACAATGAAAAAAAATCATACAGCAAATAGACAGAGGCACAAAAGGACACAATCTGATCCATTTGCTCCCTGCTTGGAAATTCATGGGAAACAGTAACACTGGCAGAGAAGTAAGGTTTTTCTGGCCAGAATGTGTAAATAGCACTAAAAACCCACTTATATGGAGGTTTAATTAAGGCTTAGGTAAAGATGCCCTTATGATTTATGCAGTAAGGGCTAAAGGTAGCAGACACTGCCAATTTAGTGTGCTATCAAAAGCAGCTCTCAGTAAGATGTAAGTTGCCTGTCTGAACAGCTTAATTTTAAAGTCCTGGAGGGAAGGTAATGAGGTCAGTAAACTCAAATGCTCCAACCTTGTGTTTTCTCTTTGCTCTACTTTGATCAAGTTGGCAGCTTTCAAAGAAAGACATTGATATTGTAACACATAGCAAGTCAGACTCAGCTTTTAAGACATGGCAAGGATTGCTACTGCATGGCTGAAAAGATACACACACACAGAGACTACACATTCTTGCATTTCTCCTAAAGAGCAGGAAAAAATACCTCCTGCAAGAGCAAGCAACCTAGCTCATCTTTCCATGTTGTTTCTGTCCTCTAAGTCTGCAGAGAAACTGGCTGCTCACCAGGAAAAAGCAGTCAAAAAGAGGACTGTGATTATTACTGACATCACGGCTCACAGGTTCATGCTCCTTAAAGTCTGAGAGTGACAATACGAGACAGAGCAGACTGGCAGCCAGCAGCTTGCTCCAATTGGACATCACATTAATGGATACATTAAGCCCAACATGCCCAGCAAATTGCAGAGGCACAGCTGCAGCCCAGAGTTGGGCAGCAAAGCCACCCCTGGACAGGCTCCCCTATTCATTAGTTATTGCAAATTAAATGCATTTTCCCAAGCCTGAGAACAACAATACCTAATAAAATTCCAGTCCCACGATGCCATTTTACATCCATCTGTTTCTGAGAGACTATCAATGGCTGGACACACTTGCACATCCCATAAAACATCTACAAGGGAAAGCTACGAATTCCCACAGCTCTATCTGGTGATCACTCATTCATTGTTGGTGAAAATTTGAGCTGATAAAAAACAGGGACATATCATCTCTACCTGTGACAATGGCTGCAAAGTTAGGCCAAGATGCTCCATCCCTGTGGATGAGAAGGCCACACAGAGGATCAGAAAGCTGAACTGGGAGGATGGGGAGCGGGCAGGAGTCGGAAGCGCTCCCATGTTCCCAAGGGAGGAGGCAGCTTTTGATGGCAGCTCAGCCCTGCACAAAGGCCATCTCAGCCCTGCATGAACAAGGCAGCTCAAAGAGGGACACAATAGGCAAGAAAAATCACTCCTAAGAGAGGCAGAAGGCTCTCAAGCAAAGGACAAAGAGCTCCTCTTCAAAGGAAAATGGCACAAACTGATAAGATGGATTCCTTCCAGCACTTGCTTTTCTTCCCAGCAGCCAAGTAAAGGGGTTGGGCTTTCTTAGTATTGCCTTTGGAAATGGGATCAGAATCTGGGTATTTAAAAGCATGTTCTGGCACAGACCCAGCTTCCTTGCCAGCAAGATTTTCAACCTTTAACACCGAATAAAATCCTACTAATTGCAGAATTGTTCAGTCTTCAAAGAGTCATTTCTACAAAGCTTTGCAAAACCCAAGATGTCAGATGAGGCCAGTACCATTTGTTTATTCTGCAAAATACTTAATGGCAGAAATTTAAACCTACAGGGATGAGAAAAGAAACAACATTCAGTGCTAACTCTAGAGACCTCATTTGATTTTGAATTTCACATTGCAAGCTGCCTGCAGAAAGCTGAAAGAGAAGCTGTTAGCTTTCACCATGAGCTGGAAACATATCTCCCCGACTGAGGAGAAATGGAAAATGTGGATAAGGAAAGGGCTGGAAAGGTGAAAATCCCCTGTGACATCTGAATCATGTTTTGCTGCATATCACAGGATACCAGACCACCTCAAAAACGGAAGCAACAGCCTTGTCTGCTATCAGGAGCATTTATCTGATGCATTCTCAAACCTGAGAAGGGAGCAGACTGATGATACTGCAATTGAGTTCAGCCATCCAAATTGACTAACCAAATCTATACATAGGGTTAAAAGGTCTAGTTTATCTACAATAACTGTGTGCAGATTTTTTTCTTCCAGACAACTGAGGGGAAAAAGCCCACAACAGTCTTATTATCTGTGTTTCTAGGTAAGTATGTAATCCAGTCATCTCTACCTTTGACACCTCTACTCTTAAATTATAGCTGTAAGACCAAGTGTTCCATACATAACAGGCATTTATTCAATTAAATGTTTTGTTTCCAAATAAGCCATCTTTTCAATACCACTCTACATTCTTTCAGTATCCAAATCAAGGAAGTGTATGAGGAATGAAAGATCACTTAGAATAAATTCCTGAAGATAGGTATATATATATAGACATATAACACCTTTTTATAAACTAGAATCTCTGAGAATAGTTTAGACCAAGGATGGGAATAGATGAGAGGCACCAGGACTATGAGAAACCATCATGGATACTGAGCATATACTAACATCACAGTGAGGGAAAGAAAGGTTAGAAGCAACATGATATTTTAATAGGTTCAAAGCTCAATTGACATTACTAAGCACATTAAATAGTAGAAAACCAGACAACAGAATATAGGAGTATAATGGTAAGATTAGCTAATTACTGTGCTTTTGCAATGACAGTAATGAAGCATGCTGCAAGGCAGCCTGAAGGAAAACCAGGACCCCTGAGGAAGCAACACCAGTTGCTTGAATATCAGGCAATGAAAGAAAAAAGAACACAGGGACAGAAATGATTATTTATGAAAGAATTTATGCTAGAGCAAGTCTTTGCCCTAGCAGTAGTGTATCCCAGTGTAAAAACTATAGAAAAACTGGCATCTAATTGATTCAATTACAAATTTCACAAGATTTGCCTTGGGGTTTTGTTTCTGTATTGTTAAAGCAGTATTATTTAAAGTTAGGTTATCAAAAAAATAAGATGTAGGTTAAAAAAAAGGACCCAGTGCTCTGAGCTGGAAAACATACCATCAGCAAGTACTAGAACTCCCACACCTTGTTTGCAAATAAACTTGCATTATAAACTTTAAGCAAATATAATTAACACCACAACTGGCAAGGAGCTCTAGGTAGGCAGATGTCTGAACTGGCCACTGTAAAGAAGCTGGTAAAACCCCCAGTTTGACCTTCCTGTCTCTCCACCCTGTGCCTTTACCCCAGTCCCTCCCTCTTGCAGTCCAGCATCTGCCCTTGTTATTGCAGCTCACCCATTTGCAGGGCTGAGCTTTGAACCAGGGATCTGACCCCACTTTAGAAAAAGTGAGCATATCCCACCCTTTCACTCCTCCTTCCCCTTGCTCCTGCAGGAATAAACTTCTAGATTACAACAACTGTTGTTTTGGGTTATTTTTTTGTTTCTTTATTTATTAAAGGCTTTAAGCTGGATCCACTCCTTTACTTTGGTGCTCTGGATAATTCACCCCTAGCTCCTTGGGGTTTCTTAAGCTCACATGAGCAGTGACCCACACACTGGCAATGGGAGTCATCTTCAGCAGCTGTCCAGTTCTCCAACACAAATAAATATGTGCCGTGTGCCAGGAGGAGGTAAAGAGGGAAGACTTTTCCCTCTTCAGTGTCCCCCCTTTACTTCTGAAAGTCAGAGTAGTACACTTAAAACCACACGAGACTAAAAAAAGTATTTTCAAATCTGTCTGAACTCACAAGGAACTCTCTTAAAGCAGAACTCTCTATCCACCCATACAGACTGAATCCAGTGGCAATAATCATTTTGGATCCAAACCACCTATCTGGCAGGACAGTGAGTTGGACTTGTTTACAAACAAAGCAAGTCTACCACAAGGTGTATAATGTCTGCAAAAGAAAGCTGTTGAGACTTGCACCTGGAACAAGCAAAAAAGTCTCAGCAGTCTTTCACCAACTGGTACTATTCCAGTGAATCTTGCCTTTCACCTCAAAAAGCATGAAAGCAGCTTAAAGGCCAAAAGTACTCTAGACAATCTGCATCTCTGACAAAAATGTCCAAGATAACCAAGAGGAGAAAGACTAAGAAATTGGATTTGCTCGGTATTAGGAAGATAAATGTCAAAGTCTTAGCTGAAGCTACAAGTCAGAGGGGATAGTGAAGAACAAGCCAGACACAATCAAAGAAAAAGAGCTAGTGGACAGTTCAAACATGGGAAAACACAACTAGAGAAAATTGTTTCACCACAACAGCTGTCAAGCACTGAGTGTGAGTCCAGGGAGGTGGTGGCACTTCCACTCTAGGAGATATTCAAGACCCTATTACAAGAGGCCCTCACCAAGCTCATCTAGTTGGACCTGCTTTGAGATAATGCCCTTGGACCAAAGACCTCCCAAGGCTTCTTCACATACTTTATTCTATGAAGCTGCAAGGAGGACCATTCACCATGAAAAGTAGCACATGTTAAATCTCTCTCAAAATAAACAAAAAAATAATAAAAATAAAACATTCCTGGAGGCTGAACAGATTGCTCATCATTACTTATGTCAAAGAAACCTAATAGATGCAATGGTCTCTGAATATATACCATGGCACCTACAGAAAGAAAAACACCTACCCACCTCCAAAAGTGCCTGTTGTACAAAAAAGAATGTGGAAAAGAATGTGGAGTACCATTGTAGTCATGAATTGAACCAGGTCACCACTGTTGTTTCAAAGTTGCATTTGCCTGACTTCAAAGTACCTTATCCAAACAAGGGAATACCACAGGGGAAGAAAAATTAGATCATTTAGGCTCAAAACTTGCAGCTCAGAAATCTACGCTGGAGGTTTTAAGTTACAATAAGTTTAATAATTAAGAATATATATCTACACTGTAAGAAAATAGCCAGCACAACACTTGAAGCAAGTAAAAAGCCCTTTTAGGGAAGTATAGTATTTTGTAAGGACAAGTGTTACAACTTATTTTACCAGCACATTGCTGCCAATTCTCCATGTGGGGGCTACTATGGAGCTAATCTTTGCATTTTCAAACAACAAGGATGTCTTTGCTTTTTTTTTTTTTTTTTTTCCTTGATTTTTTTTTTTTTTTTTTGCATTTTGCATTGTTTTGTTTCCATGATGCACTGAACCATCTCAGCCTCTTGCTCTCAAAAAAAAAAAAGGTTTGTTTTGTTTTTTTTTTTTTTTTTTTTTGGGGGGGGGGGGGAAATTAGCATCCATTTGCCTGAAAGTGAGGTAGAAGGGGAGAAGCAGAGTTGAGGGCCTCACTCACAGTGAGGAAGACATCTCCACAGATCGTTGAAGGAGAAACAATACACAACCAAGCAGTATCAAAGCAAGAATCATGTTAGAGAGTTGCAAATTTGCAAAACAAGAACTATTTATCCTTTACGGTTAACAAGGGACAACAAGGCTACAGAAACTGAATATAAACCCCCCCAACATTTTAATGTGTGAGAGGAGCAGCAGTGAAGGTCTGAACTGCAAGCAGAGGAAACTCTGCCAAGTATTCATGTGCCATATGAAGGCTGTAGCATCAAGAGCCCTTGAAACCAAAAAGAAAGATGGGAAGGAGAAGGCTTAGCCAAAGTACTATGCTTTAAAGCTGTCATCTTATCATCACAATGTCATGAAATGGAGCAATAAACGTGTTTGAGGCATACTGGAAGCTATGGGTTTAATTAAATAAGTTATGGAGAATGCTTCTGATGCTATCAGAGTATTTTTTATGGTCCTAATGCTGTGGGAACAAAGGAAGTGGTATTCCCATCAAAGACTGCACCCCATCCACAAACAGAATTGGGTATTTGTGTGTGTTTGAACAGTAGGGTGACTCAGGTTGAGAGTCAAAACAGAAGAAAGAAACAGGATTCATATGGAGTGAAGAGAGGGGGAAGCAGGAAAGACAAAAAAAAAACCCCCACTTAGATACAAGGAGCAAGGTAATGCCTAAATCCTCCTAGGAACATCAAGGTCACCACCACCTCCTCCCCTGCCATTGGTTTAGCCTTCATGTTCAGTCAGACCTGTGATAGTTTTACTAAGCATTGCTGCTCTTCTAACCTCCAAAGAAGGGCTGGCACGTGGGAAGTCTGCCTAATTCTGAGAAGGGTGCAGGAGGAATGAGTGTGCATGCACAGAGACCTTTCCTCCAGAATCCAGCATTACTGCAGAATGAATCATGGGCAACATGGTCAGGGGCTTTTCCTGGCCAACCTTTTGGCTGCAGCACGTGCAGTACTTGTATGGATGAAGCAAAGAATATAAGACTGGGGTTGCCTTGAAAATTTAAGTTAGACAAGCCACCTACCTAAGCCATCACCTAAGTGGGAAAAGTTCATGAGTTAAAATATCAACTCTTAACACCAAAAAGATGCAACTGAAAAAAAAAAGAGCCCCAAATAACCTAGGTACCAGAGGTTATTTGAGAATGAGAATAACAGAATCATCCTAGTTGGAAAAGACCTTCCAGATCATCAAGTCCAATCACCCACACTACAACCCCTAACCACTAAACCATCTCCTGGAACACCACATCTATCCATTTTTTTAACACCTTTGGGGACAGTGCTTCTACCACCTCCCTGGGCATCTTGTTCCAATGCCTCATCACTCTTTCTTTGAACAAATTTTTCCTAATATCCAATCTGAACCTCCCCTCTCATAACTTGACTTCATTTCCTCTTGTCCTATCACTGGTCACCAGGGAGAAGAGGCCAACACCTGCCCCACTACAACCTCCGTTCAGGTAGTTATGGAGAGCAATGAGTTATCAAGGTAGAAAGGATAAAACCCTGGATATCCACAAACTCACACGGCAAATGCATATTATAGTTCAGCAAACCAATTAACAAAGCACCATGATGGTATAGGTGTGAACTGGGAATATCCCAAGCTGGTTTGGTATTTTTCTAACATAGAAAAATAAAGTAAGAAGGGTATTGATGCAAGATGCCTCTACATGCTTAAATTTGCAGCATGTGGGGACTTCTGTCAACACCAGAAATGGGTAAGAGCTTAAATACTTAAACTTGGAGGAAAAATTCAGATTAATCTAAGAGATGTGCTTATTTGTGACACTCAGGAGAGGAAACTGTTTGAATACATAACATCACCACCTTTTAGGTAACATACAATTGCAACCTAAAGACTAAAATACCAAAGTTTTTATTTCTTTTATTCTCTTTTCCAAGGCAAGCACCCAGTTCACAGGGTGAGATGTGTTAAGTTTTATCAGAACTGCCACATTGAGTCAATACTTCAAAACCACAACATCAGTTGAGTTTCTCAACTGTCAAGCCACAACCTTCTATGAAGTTTCCTTTCCTTCAGAACCAAATGCTAATGCTAAACTTTGGTCAAGAACAAGGAAATCAGTCAGAAAAGGACACCAAATGCCTCTTCTGACAAATATTTCACAAGCAGAGAGGTAAGGTACATGCTGTAGCATGCACCATGTTTGGTAAGACATACATAACTGCCATAGGTTTGAGGTTCAGACCATAGCTTCCCACTGCCTCTTAACCAAATCTTTACACATTTTTCTTTTTTCTTTTTTTTTTTTAAATACATTTCGAGTGAAGGAAGTTATAACCAAGGAACAGCTCAAACAGCCTGACTCCTTTAAAATCCTGAAGCAGCTTGGAGTCTGACTTATTTCTGAGTAAACAAAGTCTTTATTTGGATCATTCAGCAAGTGACATTTAGTTCATGTTCTGTGTAGGTGGGTAGAATTCAGGAGGGAAAAGGCAAGCAGTGCTACATCAATGGAAATATGACCAGTTAAATACTGAGTTAGAAATTTCAAGCTAAACAAACACTGAGGTCTACTATGTTACCTAAATAACAGTCAATTGAGAACTGTTAAAGGGAAGAAGAACAAATGCAATGAAGTAAAGAAGCACACATCATTAGCAGTAGCAAAGAGCTACCTAATAGCAAAGAAAAAAACATATACATTAAGATTCCAAAATCTCCCCTGAGCTTAGCTAATTGCTATGATCAATACTGGCTTGTTCACAAAAGCCTGGACAGCTAGCCAGAGGGGAGGGAAGGAAAGAACTAAGGAGGGGAGATGCAACTTTAATGAGCTTTTAAACAGTTAAAACAACATCCCAATCGACAGGCAGGTGCTCTGCAGCCCCAGAGACCATCCTCACCCTGCACGGTTCCCACCTGACAAAAAGCTGCAGAGAACATGAGGACATTCATCTCTCTGTGCCAGTGCTGCTGAATTACAACTACCTCATTCATACAAGTCAGCACCAAGAAAGACAGTGCCCTGATTGCAGGCAGCTTCCTAACAAGTGCCTGATTAGACAAGCCAGAAGCACCCAGGCATACATCATTAGAATTAAGAGGAATAACAGCTGTCAGAGACAATTGGGAGCATATTTTGAATATTTAAAGCCAGATATGCCATCTCACCTACATTTCACCCAGCACATTGAGAGATTTTGTACCATCAGATTTTACATAATCAGACCAGACAAAGACTATCAGCAGCCCTTCACCCTTTGATGTCTTGCTAAGAATGTCACATGAAGAATGGCCTGGTAGCAAGACCTGCTTTGGGGGCCTGCTTTGGGCCAGAGAGCCAGTTGGGACAACTGAATTTCTACAAGTGACAGTCTCTCACTTATCAAATGTTGTAATAAAACAATTCACTGCACACCAGAAGCAGAGAACTGCCATCAGTACTTATTAAACAACACCTAGGATAGTGGTACTTCTTTGAGGAACAGGTGCATTTGGTTTCTGAGCAGTATTTACAAAGATCAGGAAACAACAAAGCATTTGGACATATCCTTTTCAGTTCAGACAACACAATCCTCTTAAGAAATAGCTGTCACAAAGCATGGATGAAGGTTCACTGCTGGGTCCTCACCCTTTTCTTCACACACAGTCTGGGTGAATTGAAAACCAAAGGAGTAAGGTGCTACATACACCCTGTTCACAACCACTTCTCACAGCTGACCAGTATCCTCATCCCAGTATCACATTTCCAGCACTGCTGGATTCAAAACCAGACTTTGAAGTACATCCTCAGAGGTAAAACACAAATGGATTGTTTTTAACACAGGATTGTTGTCAATGAACATCCTGGTTACCTGAGTTAGGTGCCAGTATAAAGATTACTTGGTAAAATAAAACTTTGTCAAAGAAACTTCAGGTCAAGCTAAAAGAATAAAATTTGAAAAAGAAAAAACACCTCACAAGAACTCACAAATTTCATGTAACTTGAGGTAGGAGAGCTTGCCATGATAAGGGACCTCTAACAGAAGGTTTCTACAATATTTAACATACCTTTTAAAAGATGGGACTTCTAGTTCCTGGTTTCAGGAAACACACTAAATGCAGATCACAAACCAACACAAAGTAAACCTGTGTCTGTAGAAATGTCTATGTCTGTGTTTACTTGGTCTCTTTTCCAAAAGGCTGGGTAGAATTAATGTTCCATTCACAGAAGCAGGGACTGACACCTGCCCCACCAGACTCCTCTCTAAATTAAACCAAGTGGAAGGGGTGTAACAATCCCACCCCTTTCATTAATAACTTCCAGTAACTCTAAAAGATCTGACTTCGAATTTGTTTTGAACTAACAGATGCAGTTAAATCCCTTTTTGAGCTGTAAAAGAAAGACTGCCTGTAAACTAAAATACGCAAAAAGGGACATCTTCAGAGGTTTGTATTGCCAGGACACTGTGTTAACCAGCAAATGTTATATACAGTTCATACATGCTCCACAAAGATTGCTACAAGTCAGTTTACAATAAACTTACAACTACAAGTTGTAGTTCTTTACAACTACTACAGTTTGCCTTGAGAAAGCCAGGAAAATGCTGCTTGAGACTGAAAGGATAACCCACCCTGCTCTTCTACTGCAACAAGGCAACTCTGTCCCACAGTGTGTCTAAATGAAAAATCCAGAGTGGATATGTTTAAAGATCCACTATTATGTCCTAAGAAAATAATTTAAAAGAAGCACTTGTGGTCATAAAAGTTATGTTCATTTCACCAGCTGTATTTGCAAGACCTCCTGTACCAAGTTAGGCCAAAAGATGCATTAACTCAACACCATCCAATAGAGGTTATCCAGGAAAGAATGCAAAGACAAGACAACTATGCATATGAAGCTTCCTCTAAATAACCCCTCCCAAAGTAGTGATATGTGGCTAAGGGGCTTCCTGACTTTGTATTTGGAGCTTAAATATATTTGTGTCCTATGGCATTTTTTGAGCTCACAAACCCCTAGCATCCTCCAGACCTGTGGCAAGGAGTTAGTTACATCTCCTTCTGCTTTGCAGCTGGCATCTGCTACTTCCATTTGATGTCCCCTAGCTCTTTTTTCAGAAGAAAGAGTAAACCTTTCATCTTTTTTAATCACATAGACCTCTGTCAGATCTCTTATTCAGGGCTGAATAGTGCTAATGAACACAATCACACGGAAGTCATTCTACACCTTCATTTATCATCACAGCCCTCCTTTGTACCTTCTCCTGCTTTGCTATAAGCCTTTTGAAGCAAGATATGCAGGTGGGGAAGAGTTGAAACACCAGAGTTGCACCATCTTTACCTAACAGCCTTGCCTTCATGTGATAAAAGTTCTTCCCACGCTCACTTTTCCAGCCCTTCCACCAGCTGGGTCTGCTTCAAGTCCAAAGCCAAGGCCTGTGCATTGAGGCCAGCTCCTAACAAGAGCTCAGGTACATTCACAGTTGTACATTTCAACACTTCACTACAACCTACATGCTTCAGACATGCAACATACAACACTCCAGATGAAACACACAGCAGCTTCATACAAAATATAGTCAGGCCAAAAAACGCCTGTAGATAAATCCAGAGGGACTTATTAATATCAATCTCCTTCATGTACTGTTAGTTTCTAGGGGTCTTTTTCAACCATGAGTGTGCTGTCCTTGATAAAACATCAGCCCAAACTGTGAAAATAATATGCAAAAAAGTCGGTATCATTTCTTGATCTCAGTTCCCACAGTTGGGTAGCTATTATAGCAACATTTTGTTCTTTCGTGGGGATGCGAGAGACAACCGGCATAAAATTCAGCTTAGTAAGATTAATAATCAAAGCAATAAATCAAGCAAGCAGACAGAAGGCTGAACCCACTCTAAATCTGCATGTTAAGTCAATCAAAGCAAAATGAAACACACAGATTTTGTTATTTATTCACAGACTCCCCATACACACACACCTTGAACACTCAGCACATCAATACAAAGTGTTGAGGCATTACAAAGCTGTAGCATCCCCCCAGTGCCACCCTTGAACTTTCAAGTGGAGTTCTTGTCTTTTCCAAAAGACCTTTGTCTGGCAGATAAAAAGAACACTAAGAGTTATGAAAAAGATAGGTATTCAAATAACCAATACAGCACAACATTCAATGTCTCCACCAAACACTTCCCATATCCAAGCCTGCGTTTTTCAGTGAAGTGTTGTTCATGTACCCAGACAGCAAGGAGACTTCAAGGACACACAGAGACAAGCTCTTGCATGGGTGGGAGCTCTGCAGACAGCTGGATGTAAAGCTCAAGGTAAAAAGTTTTACCACGATGATCTCAGAGCTGAAAAAAATGCAGCTGGAAGTGCTGTATTAATGCATGGTTAGAGTAAACAAAGTCTATTCTTTTTCAGGTGTGTACTAGCTATGCAGCCAGATAACTTGCCCAGCCCCCAATAAGCTTCTCCTAAATCCTGCTCCTCTTACTTTTGTGTCTGCTGTTTTAATTCCTCAGTTTCCAGGGAGATGAGAGCAGCTCTATAAGAAAAGACACGTAAAAAAAGAAAAATAAACTGCAATTTCAACCCACACAAATGTCATCCTCACAATTTACCCGTGCCTGGTATCCAGCCATTTAAAGATTTCCTACCTCCTTTTCCTTAAGGATTGGTAACAAAAAAAAGTATAGTGAACACTTCCACATTTCACTTGCAAAACCAAAATTAAACTTAGAAAGCCAAGGCATTAACTCAACTCCTTATTCTGATGAAATTAATCATCTGTGGCTGCAAAGGATAGTGCAATTAGCTACCTGCATCTCTGCTCAACCCTGTTCTCAAAATTATCGTTGGTACCATGAATTGTTCTCAGCATTTCTATTAGATGCCCTTCTTCCCCCCCCACCCCCAGTTGCACAGGGATCACATCCCAGTATGTAAAAAACCCCATAACATCCCTCTTCCCTTCTCTCAGATTATTAGCTGAAAAATTTTACATCTGAAGTCAGTCTCTTCACTTTACAGCATTAACTGGTTTGGTTTATTGGAGCACTTATATAAAATCACCTTCTCCTACAACCAGTAATAGAAGAAAACGGAGGCAGATGGTGACATCTCAGGGCCACAAAGTTATCTGGCTTCCTCCCACCCAGCTGGAAGAATGACTGAAGAAAAGCCATTCAGAGTTCATATGTTCTACACTGAAAAACAGTGAAATTATGAAGTGACAGAAAAAAACAATATCAGTTCAATTTTATTATTATTTAAACACCATCTACTCTGGCTGCTCTGCAAATTTCAGCCAGTTACCAGCAAGAACACCTACAAGGTGTGAGGGAATGCTAAGGCCTCCCTTGGACCTGGAATTCTCATGCTGGAGTCTCACATTTGCAGCCTTACCAAAAGAAAGAACAAGCTTTCCTGTTCTTTGGGTTTATCCTCAAACTACACTTCTGCCCTCTGACTGTATCAGAGGGCTTTTACACACAGTTGTGAGTGCACCCAAGCGCATCACTACATAGACACACTCACACTCTTTTTTCCCAAGGTTGCAATGGATTAAATCCTCATGGCATATTTAAAGCCACTGCTAAGGTCACCCCTGCTACGTGCTCACCAACAAAGCCTGCATTTTCTAGGAATGCAGCCAAACACAAGTATATGTTCTTCCATAGCTTCCCAATAGAAAAGTTCTTTGAAAAGCCTTTCCCTGTTCTTGACATTGGTTTTCACTAAGCCTCTCAAAGTCTGGCTTATTTTTCTTTTCTAATATCTGGAAAACACACTGATGTAATTAAAAGTCATGCTCAGTAGCATAAGTCAGAACAATTTCTTAAGGTATTTCTTCTGTTTCTTTTCCAGTGAAACTTAGTTGGGAATTCCCCATTCCTGACACTTTCCAGTATTTTGGAGCCAATTCAAAAGACTGAGATCCAGAAATAAGCTTCCTTTGCTTCTGAGTTGAAGGCATCATGGAAGTATTGATTTCACATCTGCTTTTACAAAAGATTTCAGTGACATCTGTATCAACAGTGACAGGATATTCTGGCCATGGACTTATATACAATTACATACAACCCGTTTTTGTGAGAACTTGACTTTTCCTGGTCGAAAGGAGAGCTGATGTGGCAGTTTTAACTAATGGCTCCTCATGTAAAGCTCAGGGTGTTTGAAAGAAACAGCTCTCAGGAAGATCACCAGAAGAATGTTTCAGGAAGAAGGTCACCAGGACAGATTATTTTGGCCTGGACACAAAAGTGGCCATGCATTTCTGGCTTGAGTTGTGTCAGCCAGAGCAGAGGTAGGAGAAGCCACAAAGGAACTTTAGCTAAAGTAAAGAAAAAGCCATAAAAGGAAAAGGGAAAGCTCCACACACTTTTTCTGAGAGCAAGTCAGATACTTAAGCTGCATTAGATTCCACCTCCAGCACTACCCCATTCTGGGTTCCTGGGGACTTAATTGGATGATGGAAGTTCATCATAATACTCCCAAAGGTGGTTTTAAGCAAAAACATTACCAAATTTTGAGGACCCTCTTCCACACCCTCCAGAGCTTAGTACCATGAGCTGGATGAATAAGCTCCCTTAAACTTACAATTTACTGAAAAATATCTATAGAGAAATGTTTGGTGAAGGTTTAGTTATAGAGAAATGTTTGGTGAAGGTTTATTTCCAAAGGTCACACCTTTGAAACACCATTTCTGGATAGCCCCTTACCTTTCTTCTCCATTTTTCAGGTTTACAGAGAGTGGAAGGAAACAGCCTTTTGGGTTAGATATTAGTGTCTCAGCCTTGACAGAAATACTTTAAAAAAAGTCACCATTTCTGAGCCTACCCACCAGCTCTGGCCAACAGGCAGCAACCAGGAACTGCCCCAACTGTTATGCTGGAATAACAAACATGAAGTTTTGAAATGCTGCACAGCCTGAAGGGTCTCCCTGCACTCATGTCCTTCAAATCCTCACACTGCACAACTTCATGTAACCCACAGACAATGAGATAAGTTATAAATAGCAGTAGCACGTCGTAGCTATTTGCCTCAGTAAATTCCAGAGTGAATAAGACCGAGTGACTCAAGGATAAACAGCACTTGATTCAATAGTCATGGGGAAAGTTTAAAACAAGAAATGAGATATTGCTTTTCCACCCATCCCTAAAAGCTGTGTCCCTCTCATCTGTCCAGAAAGGACAGCTGAAGGACAACAAGGAAGCTCAGCACTGCTGCCAGGGCCTTGTTACAGCCAAACCCCTTGCATGGTTGTTTGATCTGCCTCTTCATCCCCCCAGACTTCCAGATTTCATAAATCCAAAGCAAAGGGGTTCCTTTTTCTGCAGCTGTATTTTCTTGTTCCTGAACCAAAGATCTAAAAGCTTTAGGGAAATCTTTGCCACAGAGCTAGAGTCAAGATGTATTTCAAGGACACAGCTATTCCTAGTTTACCATGGAGAAAAAGAAGAAGACCACTGCAATGATGTGCAAAAGAACCAATAAAGTTCCCACTAGAGCCACAATCCACCTCAACTCCAATAGTTAATGATTAAATATTTTCCATTTTCACTTTTCTTTTAGCACAGTACCAAGCACTGGTGTTATTGAATCCCTAGATCACAGGATAAGAACAAACAAGCTAGAACAATAAGACACACTATTATCACAACATCTCAAATATAAATTTCAATCTGCACTATAAACACAAGCATTGTTAACTTCTGATCCATTTCTGTGCTGAATGCTATAATTTACCTTCATTTTGGTTATGGAGGTCAGCCAGACAGCCACAAGAGCACTACAAAATTATGCAACTAGCCAAAGCCAGTAGCAGTAATAGCTGTGTCTGAGTGGAGGGCTACAAGACAAACAGCCAGTTTGGAGGTCTTCACATTTAGTGGCTCATAGAAGACATGCTTGTACCTGCTACACACTCATATTTTGCAGGTGAAACTTGGGAATATTATCCCTCCAGTTACTACACAAAAGAGTAACTCAGGGTAATGGTACTCGGGAGTAGCAGTGCCTCCCTGGCCTGCTCAGGTAGCACTTCTGAAGACGGCCCAGCACACTGACCAAAGGCACAGGGATGATATAAAAATACTCTAGAAGTAGAGCAACAAATTGATTGTAGCTGTGAACAAAGAAACTTTGAGGAACTGAAATTCAGAGAGGAATCCCCATCCTTTACAAGGGCCTCAACAACACTCTTGACTTGATGGTTAAGGACTTCCTAAAGAGCTAAAGAAATTCCTGTGTCATAAACACCAAGGGCTTAAGACACAAATCAGCTAAACACAGAGAAGGTAAAACTACAAGAACTTCAAGGTGGTAAACTTCAAGAACAGCACTGCTTGGTTAAAATATATAGGTCTGGGCTCAGAGAGGTCATGGTCCATACCAAATCTCACCAACAGCTTTCACAGCTAGTATAAGCAGTCACACCTTGTAGATGAAAACCACATCATGCTGCCAAGTCTCAAGGCAATATCTTGATTCCTAGTTCCAGCACTAATACAGGTGCAGACCTTAGAAGACTTCATTCAGCTTAACAGCTGATCTGGAGAACAAGGACTTGGATCCACAGAAGAACTTCATGAGCTTCATGTTATGAAGCTCATCAGAGTGAGCTTCTTAACATAGGAAACACAGTGGTATTTTATTTCTGACAAAATTTACTATAATTAAAGTAAATAGGAGTCAAATATAGAGAACTTTTACTCTGCTCTATCAATTAAGTGAAGTAAAATTACTAGGTGGGAGACCTAGGTGGACAAAATGGGCAGCTACACTTTTGAAGCCGGCACCAGACCTGACGACAACATCACAGGGCCACGTTCAGAACTTAAAGACCATGCCAGCCCAGAGAAACAGCACTGCAATAAATACACCAGCAGTGATGTCTGCTCTCTGTTCACTCACTTTGCCCAGAATTTTATCAGCTGCTTCTCAGAAATAACCACACAGAGTTTTGGAAGTAGCACAGCTTGCACACTGTGATAAGTTAAAGGAAAATTATTTTTTCCTTTTCCATTTCTGTTTTATAACTATTTAGGAAAATCCTCTTGAGTAATATTATAAGGAGAATATCAGGAAGGGGCAGTTAAATACTGACTAACAAGCAGCTTTTGGTTGGAATATTACATTTATTATTATTCCTGATAATGCACTCTCTAGGGGCTCCTAAGAAAAAACAGCAGCTTGTGTGTATCTTGACACGAGTACAGAAGGTCAGAAATTTCTAAGGGGTAACAATTACAAAACTCTTTCTTTTTCTGCATTAGAGTCAGACACCCTCAGGCAGAAAGAACAAAAACTTCACTAAGCCAGGAGAGACTGCTCCACATTTGCAACTGTCTGAGTTACAAGCATTTGTTCAGAAACACTGTGTTCCAGTCTCGCAGAAACCTCTGCAAGATTGGGAAAAAAGGCTATAAATGTTCTTAATATGTTGCATTGTCACTCAAATGATTTTATATTGTGTTGTACTACATCCAAAAACACACATCTCCATCACAGTGAATCTCACATTTTGTTGCTTTAAGTTGTGTTGCATGGCCTATCAAACACAACAGCCTCAAACACAACGTCTTGAGTAAGTGGGAATTTTTCCACATCATCATCTGAGGCAGATTCACAACTAGCTTTAAAAAGGTCTCAATTGAGGGGTTACCACACAAAGGAGTCATGGCAGAATTAACAGCCAGTGCTTGAAAAAGGGGAAAATGTCTCCAAAATGTTCAACTACTCTGTTTAAATAAAGCCTCTCTATTTATTTTTTTTGTTCTTTAATTTCCTCCTATGTAATCTGTTCTTCAATCCTGACTGCTAGAACTATTTTATGTCTAGATGTGACATTTAAAGAAAACCACAACCTTGTACCCAAGTCTCATTTCATCTTCCAAGTCATGCCAGTTCCCTGGAGAATGTGCTACTGCCTTAGATTCTTCTGTTTAGTTGTTTCAGAAGCACGGGTGGCTGGCATAAGTGAGGTCAGGCTCCAGTGACCCATCAGGAAAGTATATGAAAGCAGGAGACAAATCTGGGTGATGCTCACTCATCTGTGTCAGTTCTTTAAAGAAAGAATTCCCCTTGTAAAACACAGGTACTTTTTATTCTGTGAGAGCATTTGTAAGGTTGGAACAAGAAAAATCAAGAATCAAGGAAGCCTTGAAAAAGAAAGAAATGGGGAAGTCAGAAAACTTCAAATGACACGAACAGGCCTCCCACAAAATGCCTTTATTCTCTAGTTTAGACACCTTTTCTTAATTACTACAGGAAAATCAACAGCTATTGCAGAATACCCTAAACTCAACTTTGTGAAGTTTAAAACTGTTTCAAATGATATTTGTGCTGGACCTGTAAAAAGAAATGCTAGCAAAAATACATTAAAGAATCATCTGTTGTGTAAAACAAATAAATAGTAGATTTCTGAAAAAATACTAATTATGCCAGTTTCTCCAGATGAGAATCATTTTGACAAAGCCAAACCAAATTGGGTAATTGTCACTAACACATCATGCATCCTACAACACTTGTGATATCTCCTTAGAGAAATGTAGGCATCTACAGCTGATGATATATCAATGCTTCAGCAAGTCTCTAATTCAACAGCCCATTTCCTTGCTAATAAAGCTGCTTCAGTGTAGCTGTTAGAAATGAATCAATGTTGCAATCAGTAAGTTGGGTGTACCATAATGTGCAGGTGCACAGATCTGAAGATAAGCTAGAATGTGGATACTGAGCCAACATGTCCAAGAGTGCAAGGAGATGGGTTTTTCCCCAGGGAGCATGATCATTTGAGCCCAGTTTCTGCATGTTTGCCTTCCCATGCCACCTCTCTCACCCCAAAGTCTCTGAACCCATCAGCAGCTTTGAAAAATAAGACAAAGTAGTAGGTAGAGAGGAGAAAATGAAACTCCTTGGAAGCCTGTTAGATGAGTTTCTGTCGTGAAGGCATTTTAAAGAAAATCTTTTTTGGTCTAAGCTTGTACAGACACCAAAGTTGCAACTTCAGAAACATGGGGAAAATATTCCAGCTCTAGAGCTCACGAAACAGTTTGCTCATGAAATAGGTATTTAAGACTTGTGTAATAAGATATCAATATTTAGAAACTGGAGAAAAATGGCTATACAAACACACATGTTCTATTTCCTGACAGACATTGCCTGCAAGGCCATCCATACCCTGCTGAGACAGCAACAGTTGATGCACAAGTATATCACGCAACTCATTCTCATCAGCCCAACCAGTCAATGGTTTTAGCTAATAAAATCTCCAGGGTGACTTGAGTTCAGGGGAAGAAGCATAAGTGACCACACTCAAAGGCACAGGGAAGTATAAATAATTATTTATGACAAGGCAGCATAGCTGAAAGCCAAGAGGCAGGTAGGTTTCCATGATGGATTAAGGCTATCAGATAGCAGGGGTGGTGACCAAGCAAGCGTACTAAAATAAGGCACCAAGGCTTCAAAACAGATTTCACCTCCTTACCTCTTAGGCACCCAAGAAATGTGAAATGCTGAACCTCCAACAAAAGAATCCAAAGCTTTCTTCAAAGTCTGAACCAAGGAGTGCCAAGAGCTTACAGAAATTCTTGTTTACTTGTCTTCAGCTACATGGGGTCTTACTGCTACCAAAGCAACTCAAAAATGGGAAAAAAAGGCAAGACTTGGTCTATCTTTGAACTACAGCATAGGTTTTTCCCTCTTCCCCCTCATTTCACTCCACAGTTAACATTAATGTGTCCTACTTAAAACAGCAATTTTATGTCCAAGCAGGATAGCTATGGCAAAGACACTCCAGCACAATTGCTTTCGTGTTTTTCTAGAAGTTACTGAAGAAGATGCTCTTCTCCTCACCAAAAAAATAAGATATTTCAAGCATCAGAACTGTTCAGACACTATAGGCTAGAAAAGACCAATTTCCAAATAATCCTTTCTCATAGAAAAACATACACATTTCAAATTATCTTGCATTATCCATCCAGTCCAAGTGATGAACCAAGTAGAGAGGTTTCCCTTAAAAGAGTTGTGAGATTTTAGGATCTTGTGTAATATTCAATAGATGCTAAAAATCCATCACTACAACTGCTGCAACAGAGGATACATTCTCATTTTTTCAGCAGCTATCAAGGCTCAAATGATCAGAGTGATTAACTGGAGATCATGTCAGCAGCTTTCCTTAACTTGAAGACAGATAGATACAGCTGATTGCTCAGAGACATGGACCCGAAACAAATTATCAGCCATAAAAATAGAGTGGTTGGTTCCATTCCTTCATTTTTTTCAATGAATAGCAATCTGTTTTTCTTTCACCATTCTAAGTTAAGCTGTTCCAGTTTCTGATGTCTAAAAAAAAGCCATCAAACAATACATGTTAAAGTTAGAAAATGCATCCCATTTAATTATGATGTTGTGGCAGTATGAGCTTCAAAACAGAAAGAGGAGTAACCTTATGAGATGTCCATCTAAAATAAGATTAAAGTTGTTGTAAAAATGCATTCCGACTTCTAAAGATGCCTAATTTCTATGTAGGAAACAAATTTAGATTTAAAGTCCCTTGTCTTTAAACCTAGGCAAAATAATCAGTCCCAAATTCTCAGGCTACAAACAACCAATAGATCTGCCTGCACCAGACCTGTAACCAAATATTGCTCTCTGAGCATAGAGTTGGCAACTCTGAAAAGCCCAAATATCCCAGAAACAAATTCATTCTCTGACTATACAGCACTTAACAGGGGTGATTAATCTTCAGTAGGATTAGCCTGCTGATGATGCTCAGAAAGCTTACTGGATATGTGAATAACCTCCAAGAATATCATGGAGGAATTGGAAACTCCAGTGGCATTTTCAGAACATATATGACACCCATATTTATGCAATTTTTCAGTAGCAAATAAGCTAATACATAGGGAAGCAGGTTCCTCATGGATATCTGTTACCTCTCTCCAGTACCACAACAAACCAATCTCATCTTCCAGAACTACCACAGGCCTCCTCTGCTTTCTCATGCAGGCCCAACTATCAGCAATGAAGAAACCAACCCCACTCTTTCAACTGCCTTTTTCTGCTAAAAAGATGAAGGCACTTGGCAACACTAAGGCCTTCCACTGTCCTGTGGAAACCAGATCATTTGCTCAAAAACTGAGGAAGAGAGAGTACAATCATAAGCCTCACACAATCAAGAAAGCAGGCAGTAAATCCCCAACTGCAGCAGTGTTGTGATTCATTTGTAGCTAATTAGCTTCACCCTCATTTTGTAGACTCAGTAGCACATATGGTCAGTGTGTAAAATCAAAGTTCTTATTTTAACCTTAACTCTAAGTTTAAAGACACCAAAATAGTGTATAGAGTGCTCTTCAATATATTCTTGATTTCTTTTTCCCCTGTAAGCTATAAAAAAAGTAACCTACAAATAAGAGTAGGTTACTGACATTTCAGTCAACCCATTGGAAGTGTTGTTCATTTCTGGCTGTCTTTTTTTAACTCTTTCAATGAAAGACAGTCCAATTGCTAGTAGAAAATTAACAGTTTTACTGTTTTATCACAGAAAATTCTCACATGATCCAAACTTTCAGAAAGTTACAGAGACTCCTATGCTCTGCTGCTAATACAAGCCATGTTTTCAAAGTACAAAGTCCCTTCAGTTGCAATTGTGCAGAGTGGAGGGAAATCCCACATTTTTCTAGATTGGAAAAGAGTCTATGCATTCCTCAAATAATACTTTTACAGAGGCCAACTGATTTTTTAACTTCACACAAAACCTTTCAGGCTGCCTTCTACTCAACTTTTTGCCTTCTTCTCAAGTTACAAGACAAATAAGTGGTTTGCAAATGTACAGCAGAAACATAGCACCGCCTCAAGTACTTGGGACAGCTTTTGCTAAAAACTGCCCACAACACAAACAGAAACCTCAATTATTTCATGACAATCTGAAAATAGCTTAAGTGAAAAGACTATACATCATCTCAGTGGTAACATCCTCCCCACCAGACTCCATTTTTAATCAGATTGCCTAAAAGCCAAGGGGTACAGAACCCAGTGATTTCAAGAAGGGGAACCCCGGAATTATTTCCCTACTTAAGATTATTAAACAGTCTAAAAGTTCTGAAGAAACACCTGTGGTGGATCTAGTGAAGAATAAGTCTGTGTGCAAAGTTAAAACAGTTTAATGAAGCCAAGACATGGTGAAAGTAATGCTGGTCCTCACCACAGACAGCACCTATACACAAGTGGTAAAAAAATTACTGATGTGTTAAGAGCAGTGTGAGACTTTCATGTCAGTTTTTAGCCAGCTGCAGGTGGCTAAATTCTGATTTAAAAAAAGCAAAAATACAACTGCAGCAGATATTATGAACCATACCTTCCTGGAACTGAACAGCATGTTCTGGGGGTCTCACTAGGAAGTTATTCTTCTACAAGTATTCTTTACACACACACACACAATAGGAGTTGAGGAATGTCAGCACAGGGTGAAATTTTGACAGAATACACCTCATCACAGTCTCAGGGGTCCAAATAACTTATTGCCTATGTCACCATCACAAGTGCCAGCTCTTCCAGCCAGATCCAGCTGGCATAAGAACACCAGCCATCATTTGCGACAGCACAAAAACCCATTTCCGTTATTCAACTAGTTGAAATTAATATAGTTTTAAGTAATTTTATCATACAAAATTAAGATCAGCAGAAGAAATGCAAAAGTAACCAAAAACTGACATAAGGCTACTTCCTACCCCCAAACCTCTCCCTTCCAAATGCCCAAATACTGCAAGTGAATCCTCAAGCCTGGACTGCAGAGATAAGAAAATTGGGCAAATGGATGAACATCACAAAATTAACTTGTTTGAAGATGGTAAAGCAAAAAAAATGCAGCACTGAGGGAAGCACTTTTTTTTCTTTGAATGCCAGTAACTGAAGGCTGCCAAAACAGATAACAGATGCCTTGCATTGGATAAATAATATTCAATATCCATTGAAGTTGGGAGACGTCTGAAGAAGTTTCAAAAAAGTTTTTGTAAAGTTAGAGAGACCAAAAGCATCCAAAGAAAAATCAGACAGATTCAAAAAGAGTATTGTATCACAGCATCAAGCTTCCTGCCCTGGCAAGAGCAGATCTTGGTCTTCATGGATGTCCAGCAACATGATCCAGCACTTACAGTACACACAGCACCAGCAAAACTTCAGGGAGAGATTTACAGAGTCTTAAAGTAACTTTTTTGTTACCCTAAGAAGAATTCACCACTATCACACAATCTAAATAGCATCTGCTTAACAGCAGAAAGTCTTCCCTTACTAAAGGATTTTTAAAAGTTAATCTACAAGCTAATCTACAATTCATATCCTTTTTAAAACAGGTGTATAAAAGAGGTTTTGGGGTCGGTGGGTGTTTTTTGGTTTGGTTGGTTTGGGTTTTTTACCTGAATTATGAGTTCACATGAATTTCTTGTAAGAGGAGGTCAGCCTCATTCTCCTGACTGACTCAAACGAAAACACACTGAGACTATGAGTAAATTGTAGCCATAAATCTTTCTCCTCCA
>NW_009952720.1:603990-638372 GCF_000747805.2 Chaetura pelagica
ACAAGGTGTAAATAATCACTTTTGAGACAATTTGGAACATAAAGATAATCACATAATTCTCTAAACGTAACTGCATGGGATTTTATCCATCATTTTGAAGATAAGCATAGCCTTCGATCAGTGTTTCAGGCACTGCAGTCATCTTAACCTTCCATCATAATTCTTCCTGAAGTTCAGGTACTGCCTGTCTTTTTAGGCATATCATATTTTTACTTCAAGTAGCTAATGATATTGCTACTGTAAAACAGTAAAATAATAATTCTTGTCTATGTAGCTCCCACTAGCACTTTGACTAGGTCTTGAAAGACTGTCTAAAGTTTGCAAGTCTAGTTGGACACTTCTTTCCACTGCACTGGAGTGTCACTCAAAACACAGTCACATGAAACCCATGATTTATGTGACCCCTTGACTGTGCTCTTTTTTCCCTTCATCTTCATTTTCCAAAGCCAGTGAACTGTATGATAAATAGTTTAAATAAACAAGTTTTAAATGAGCTCTTTTATGGATCAACCTGACACGGGGCCAAGGTTGTACATGATAATGCACCAATTTTCTCCCTTCCCATCATCATGTCTTCCCGATTCCTATAAAGCATTAATGACATAAGTCTTCCAACCACTGGAGAGTGAGAGACCTAGCATTACCATCTGTTTTCTCAAATTTAATGGAAGAAGCCATTCTTGCCCTTCTGTAATCTACATGCATCTATCTCAGTTGCTAAACTGTTCAAAGAGATGCAGTTTAACAATTAGCGCAGGGTCACAGCGTGTTAATGGACTTAACTGCATTTTTTTATGCATATATATTGGTGTTCAGAAAGATTAATGACAGAAAACTGCATTAATTAATCATCTTAATGAGCCTGATTGTTTCTCTAGAGGGAATGCAAGAAAAAACAGTTGCCTGCAACTGGAGAACTTGTGCTGTCTTCCACATACGTCTCCGTATTGTTCAAGTACCCTGTGGCTACTAATCCTCAACAACACAAGACTCACTCCAGAATCCTACAGCCTCTAACAGCAGCATTCCTTCCTAAGAGCACTCTGCATTTGAGAAATGTCATTATGGACTTCTCTATTGCAGAGTGGCAAGAGGAAAAAAGCAACAACAATAAAAATAACCCATTAGCATGGAGGGGGTGTGTTGGTGGTCCTTACTCCCTGTAAGTACCATTCAAGACTCCAAACGATCACTTTCCAGGCAGGGTAACAAAGTTTCTTTTAAGTTCAATTTTTGGTTTCATGTACCACCTAAGCCACTGCTGTTTGGAAATAACAACGAGCAGCCTAACTCTGGCATGATTACCATTGAGACAAATCATCAGATACTTCCCTCCCAAGAAGCTGGTTTCTCTGCTCCTGACATTATGGCTCCTGTCACATTAAGAGCTCCTTTTCTACTGAGAGGAAATAAAACTTCTGTTATTCTTAGTTTCAGCTAATGACCTTTTACCACTCCTGAACAGAAACTGAAATTAGGCTGGAAAGACCCAGACCTACTGTTCTTTAAAACAGAATTTCACAAATTATACCGTCCTTTTATGATTGCTTCAAGTTACTAATGTTAATAAAAAAAAAATCACATCTTAGCTCAGCTTTCTGGCATTAAACAATGCAAGAGACATACACACCAGCCTTATCTACAAGTCCACCTCAGAGGAGCTACCTGCAACACAGATGTCTGAAGCTGCCTGCAGTTTGAATTTCAAAAGCTGTCTGTATCAGCCTACATCAATCACAGGAAAATATAGATCTGTTTTTGCCTTTGGAGCAGGTTAAAAAGAAAAAAAAAGGTTTTTTTAATATATATTTTTTTAAAATATTGATTTTAACAAAAAGCAAGGACCACTAAGAACATCAACAAACCAAATCTTTCATCAACCCTTTGGACAAAGTCCCGTGGTAAGTTTTTTAGCTCTTCAAATAAGTTCCTGCCAAATAAAAACACCCATGCATGGTGGCCACACATCACCTGACCAAGCATTACATGTTGTGGTGCTGCTTTTTTATTTGCTAAAATTTTACAGTCACACCAGATGCATTTAAGGAGAAGCCCCCATTTAGGCCAGGTATCTTGTATTTGTCATTATACCTATTTGCCCTGAAGCATGCAGACATGTCCTAGAAGTCACATAATTAGAACAGTTAATGAATCATTTTAATACTCTAAATCCTTAAGGGTCTTGGAACCTCTACTAGATTTCATAAATTTCCAAATAGGTATGAGGAAGCAATGAAAAAAAAAATATCTAGATGATTAAAGTTTCTTTTACAGGATAAATTTACTCATTATAAGAAACCACTTCCAAGATATTCAAATGAAGTACCAGCATCACCAGGGAAAGTTCCAACACACTTTTGTACACAAATGTCAAGAACAGAGAGAAGCCAGAAAGATCATTTTTTAAAAAAAAAATCCTCAAGTGTGTTCTCAGATAAAGTTCTTAACAACATGTAGCTGATTAAAGCTGACCACGAAGTCCAAATCAAACTAACACAATCCCTCCCCCAAAAGGAAACACTTTAAATATGTAAAGTGGAGCCTTCAAGAGGTTAAATATATAAAATTTAAAATCTGATATACGGTGAAATGTCTGAAATGCCTTTAGACCCATGGCAGAGCCAGAGTGCAAAACCTAGAGGCCTCACACCACTGACAACAGGCAATATCAAGCACAAAGCTTTAGGAGGACAAAACTCCCTCTTGCTATCTCTGATGAGCAGACCATCATGTCCTTGCTCTCTGCCAGCACCTACTGCTAGGAAAGCTTAAAATGAAGTTCATTATAAGTAAATTTTTACACAAAAGCCAGCTGTAGCAGTGGATTGTGGGATGAGGTGCAATCTGGCTATTATTTAAGAGGTCCTCTTCCCAGCTGGAAAAGTTATTCTGATTACTAGTATGAGATGTTCACAAAATTAGTCCAATTACTACACTGAAAGGATAAATTCAAGGGAAAAAAACACAAAGAGGAAAAAAACACAAAGGCTGCTGAGAGAACAGCCCATGGAAAACAGAAAACACTGGTGGGTTAACTGATCAAGCACCACAGATGATTGCAAAGCAGAAAAGATTAAGGAAGACAGCAAGTCACTCAGAACCCACCAGCAAATCTCTTCACAATTCTCAATCATGACAAAAATCACAAGGCTCTTTCTACAGCCCTGGTGGATGGTTACCAAGAGATCCACACCAGCATATGTGTATCCTTTCCAGTAGCTTTCACTTACAGGCAACAAACTAAGAAACACAAGTGCCTAATCCAGCAAATGTCAACATCTACATTTTTCAATGTTACGGAGTCATATCCAGACTTTCAACAACACTTGAATAAAATCCTGCAACAAACATAGAAGAAACAGCCCATTCACCAAGCTAAGTAACTTAACCTCTGAGACAAGGCAGGACAGACCTTTGTGCCAGATAAAAGACTTTTGCTTAGGAGATAAGCAAGTCAAGACACCTTTGAAGTAACATGGCAGAGCCAATTGAACAAGTCTAAGTAAAGCAATGTCACATATAAACCATGTGCTGGAGAGCAGTAGAGACTCTGAGCTTGCTCACATGATCATATTTTCTTCTGTAAGAGAGTCATGGTCCCAATGGCTTTATCAGATTTAATGAACACAAGGAGTGAAATAGCTCAATACCCCCAATCTTTTTTCCCTTTGCCAAGTGCTCTCTGCAGGAACTCACTCCCTGCCCAGAAATCAAACCACAGTTTTCTGCTTCTTCCTCTTCCTCTCCTCCTCTCCTCCCTGGCAGTTGAACACAATCTGAGTTAAAAATCTTGCACTAAAGTTTTATGGGATATACAAGCATCTTCGCTTACTGAACACTAAATTAGCTACCCATAAAAGAAATATTGTAGTCTATAAAAGCATGATATAGCCAGACTCCAAATCAGCTCGTTAAAGAATCAGACACCAACTCCTACTTCAGCCATAAAATCCTTCACTAGGCAGGAAGGAGAAATTTTGAATAAAAATAGTATAACAAGAGACTGCTATGAAACAAAATCTGCCTTTAAAAATTATCCAGTACTACAAATACTGCTTGTACTTGGTGAATGTAACTAATTTGACAGGAGCAGTAACTGGAAACAGTCTGTAATTGACACACTGATGTATTTCTACTCTTGATTTAACATGGAAGTCTTCAAATATTTTACTAGTTCCCTAACTGGAAATAAAATAGCAATGAAAGAGAAAAGACCCTCACTGTTCACAAAGAAGGGGACACAGATGGGTTAGCTCTTCAGCCAGCATTCCAGCATTTCCTAAACCACTAGATCCAAATTTGTGCTAATAATTTCTTTATTATAACAGGTCATATAAACTTGAAGGCTTCCATGAGTTTCAACTGAGGAAAAGAAGGGTTTTACAATTTACAAATTTACAAATGTAAATTTACAGCCATAGATTCATTACAAACAAATCACAAAGTAAAACACTTCAGTGCAGAACATATGAGAAAAATTATTTGCTCTAAAAGTGATTTCTTTTTGAAATTAAGAATATGATATTGTCTGACAACTACTTATTATACATACAGGTGCACTTTGGATGAATAAGAAGCTATATTATCCAGAAAGCAAAAAAGATTGCCTTTGAACACAGCTACCTAAAAGAATGCCACTTAGATGAGAATCTGGTAAATTCTAAAAACTGATGCACATGGAGAAAAAAGACACAACCTGACTGCCTACCTATAGCAGGAAAGGCAACTGTAAACTGTAACAGGTTGCTAGTTTCATATACTTTTCCACTTCTAAGATAAATATACCCTTTGATGAGAGGCATAACAGCCCTCATGCAGCTTTTACATTTAGAGTATTAATACATGTGTACAGAACAAAAATCCCTCTTTTCTTTGTAAGAAAAGTTTTGAAAACCCCACGTCCCCAGAGGATGCCCTATAGCTAGGTGAAGAGAAACTGCACTGCCTATGGAACTAGATGCAATGCAGATTTCTGCTAAAAGTAACTCAGTTGCTTGGGCTTTGAAATCCAAGAGTAAATATTCCAAGAAAAAGAAGAACATTTCTGTTTAATAAATAAATAAATAAACAAACAAACAACAAACAAAAACCACCAAAACCAAACAACCAGAAAACACACACCACAAATTATTCATGTTATCCTGTTGACAACAAAGCCATCAGTTCAGGTAGGCCTGCTTCAGAGCTGCTATTTATTCCCCCTCCTCACCAGTTTAGTTCCACGACAGCAGCATAATCCTCCCGCTTTGATCAGCTGCAAAACTGCTTGTTTTAAACAGACAGACGCACAGAGCCATCAAATTCTGCTGTCACTCATCTCCTTGCAGCCTCCCCTGCCTGAAAGTGAGCACTGAGCAGCAAGTAACTGAGCTGGATTCCTTAATTAAAGATCATTTGTAAATAAATATATGTACAGAACACTTATTAAATAGGCCACTTTTTTATTAGGATCCGAAGTGATAAATTTTCTCCCACACACTGAAGGAAAGCATTGAAGATGAATTTCAAGTCAGCAGGCAGATGCAGTGCACCACAGAGCTACGTAACCAGAGCTGCCTCTTCTCTTCCACCTCTTCTCAGAGACAGCCACGGTCTCTGCAACTGAGCTATCAACTTGCCTCTCCATCAATAGTTCCACTAGGCATGGTGTACCAGAGAAGGCACTGGATAAAAACCAGCAAATTCACTCTCAGGCTGCATGCTGCCTGCTTTTTTAGGTTCCAAATACCCATTTTGAGCCTTTGCTTCCAGTTCAAATAACCTTATCACCCACCAACATGGGAAAATTAAGATCTAGATAACTTTCCAATGAATATCAGTGCAACTTTATGCAAACTAGACAGAATTAGGGGTGAGCAGTCCAGGAACTGCAAGGAAACAGCAGCTGCATTCACTTCTGACATGGCAGAACTGAACTAAAAATCAGAAGCAGGACCTAGTATTTTAAAATCTCATCAATGTATGTCTTGAAAAATTAAAAACAGAACATGACCAAACGATGACCAAAACTGAATTTGAACAAACAAATAATACTCAAACACTTTATATAGAGAAATTGCCAACTCTGACCATATCCAACACAACACTCAAGCAACTAACCCCAGTACTTCATGCCCTTTTTAATTTTTGCTATTTTCTGTAAAGAAACCTAAAATGAAAAAACACAGAGAATAACAAAATATGGGTTATTGAGCAGTCCAAGATATATTGGCTTAGCCTAGACAAAAGGCTGAAAAAAGTAAACACATGAATGGGATAAGAACTCCCAGTGGCAGTTTTCTTCATTCCATTAGAGCCAAATATTGTCATCCTGAATAAATAAATAAATAAACAAATAAACATGAATACCACCATCTCTTTGGGTCACAGTTAAAAGCTACTCCTAAAAGATTAAAACCTGTATGGACATTGGGCAATATTCTGAGAGATTTATGGTTTACTTCCCCCTGCTTAGAAATGTCACAACAGCCAGACCCACGTGAATACTGTGAGGTCTGATGAGTATTTGCAACAGAACTCAAGGAAGTTGTGGTATTTGACACTATGTATAAGCTTCTTCCTTTCACTCTATATATATTTATTTTTAATGAGTATTTCAAGTGGGATATCCTGTAATTGGTATAAAGGGATTATACAGCAACATTACAGGACTAGAAACTGACTGGCTCCATTCTTCAGTCTATGCTTTGACAAAAAGACCATTTTCCAACTCCAACATGATTTTGCCAAAGTAACTGCAAAATATTCAGAGAAAAGAGTACAAGCATAAAGTGCAGTTTCATGCCAATCCCTGCTTCTCGCAATATTCAGAATAAATCTCACTGCAATATTTTGATTTTGCACTTCCAGCACAGTTCAGTATAGGAGTTAATAAAAATGAAGCCTTCAGCTACCAGAAAGTTAAGGCAAACTGGAAGCTTATGATCGAAATGCTTTGGCTTCAATATTCAGTATTCAAAAAAGAATAAATTCAAAAGCCCACACAGCATCAACCACAATCTTGAGGTTCTTGTGCCACTTCCCCTCGCTGGAGCAGAAATTGTTCATTTATCTGCTGCTGCACATGGTGTTTGTCCAGCAAAGGTAACAGAAAAATTGAGGTATTGGCTGGGAGCCATAACGGCAGCTCTCCAAAGGATCCATGTAGGTGGAAGTTATGATGGGGAAATTCAGAAGGCAGGATGAGAATACCCACCCTAGCTTTTTTTATCCTCTTTAAAGAGTAAAGCAGTGCACCTAAGTGAAATTCTCAGATGTTGATCTAGTTGTATACAAAAGAGCAGACAACCCCAAGACTTCTCTTGCATATTTGATAGGCAAAAGCTTCAACACATCTTAGAAAATAATTATCATACCAGTCACCACAGAGATCAGAGACCAGTCACCACAAGCCACTTGCCACAGCTGGACAATTTTCTCTCACAAGAGAGAAAAAAGCCAAAACACAATGAGAATTGAAGCTAAGGATAAGACAGTGATGAAGCAGAAACATCTCTTCCCAAACTGAGCCTATTATCACCCATACACCTCAATAACCATGAAATCACTCTCTAAATGGATGGAGGGTGGCAAACCCCTCTGACATACCCTGCCTGCCACATAAACTGGATTCAGTACAATTGGCTCGCAAAGTAGGAGACTGCAGATTTGCTGCAATTAAGGTCTGCTGCCTTTGGTTTCAAAATAGCCAGATAACATTTTTATGTAAGTTAGGTAAAGAGACCAAAGCCTTTAAGCACATGGCTAAATACGGAAATACCAACCTAAAGGATCTGGCAACCTAGCCTCACTGTATTAGCAGCTGTGGGGGGAACTTTGTCATCTGGCCAGAGCTCCTGCATCAGCAACTCCTGACTGACAGCTGAGCTGTACCAGCCTCCCTCTCCGTGTCCCCAGGGAAATGAATTGCATGTCTGATGACTAATTCATTACTGGGATTTGTGCTTAGACAAGCCCGAGCCCAGATCATGCACCTTCCAACGCTGAATTCCTCCTCAGCCGGAAAGCGAGCGGGTGCACATCTGCTCCCTCCAGAGCACGGCATTAGCATGCGGCCACAGCAACCCAGCTCCATCAGCTGGGAACAAAAGCTGGAATTGAATCTGTAGGAGATGGCTGAAAGCAGGAGAAACTGAAAGGGAAATTGGTACAGATCGATTCTAGCTGAGCTGCATGGGTATTTCTGAAACTGCATGTGCAGGCTTGAAAGCTCTTCTGTCTGTACCTTTGGAGCCTCTGAAAGTCAAGCTCAAAGTCCTATTTAACACTGACAGTAGCAAACCAACCCTCCACTGAAAGAAGACACGGGTGCAGCTAACACCAGAGCCAAAGACACCAGCTGGAAAAGAACAGTGTCCACATATACACCAAAACGTGAGCCAGGAACCAAAAGCAGCCTGGCAAACTCCACTCTATGTTGCAGCCCCTCTGAGAGCCAGGGGACCAGCCCCGACCCTGCTCCTGGCAGGGTACAAGCAGGCACATGAACCTGTTCACCCCTTCACTACCCTTCTTGGCTCTTCACCTTCTGAGACTTCACCACAAAGAAGGCATCTGCTGAAGAGAACAGTACTAAAGCTGTGGCAGGGCTCCCCGTTGCTGAGGTGTTGCTGAAACTCACACCTGATACGGGGTATTTTTGCAGGATCTGAGGTGCTCACCAGAAACAACAGCCACCTTCCAGCCAGGATCATTGCAGCAGATGGGGCTCATCAGGTGTGGCAAGCCCTGCAAGCTCAGCATCCTGTCGCAAACCTCTCTGCCTCCAACTGCTCCAAATTTCATTCACAATCCATATTTTACCAGCTGACCCTGCGAGACATGAAGCTTTAACAAACAAGTCTTATTGACGTCCTACTAATTAAAATTACACCATAAATGAAGACTGTGTGTTAAGAGCATCAACTGCAGCATCTGAAAACCACGAACACAGCTTCTATACACACAATTATCACTTGTGAGCACTGATGTTGGTCCAGTTTGATCATGGAAATGCCAAAGAAATTCTGACTTCTCTTTTCTTTACCCTCCCTGGGAAGCCATCTTGTCCCTAGGCAAATTGAGTGAATTGCAATCTCCTAAAGGCTTCAAAGAAATCTTTTCCTGCCCCTGTGTTCACTGAGGTCTAAGCAGAACTAAGCCTTGACCCAGGCTTCCTAATGAAGAAGTGTATTCTCCTGTGGCTGGGCATGGGAGAAACTGAACCTTCCCCTTAGGCTGCTGCAGAGCTTAAGGACCATTTGGCAAATATAAAAGACTACGAAGTAATATGGAATGTGGTATCAGGCTCTCAGCTTATTTATTTCCTTGCTTTCTAACTGCTACTTCTGATTAGGGAAGAGTCAGACCAAAACACTGAACAACAAGCCAAATTCCATAAACCTATTTCATACTATTTACCTTATAGCTGATATACCTTAAATCAGCTAATCCTGCCCATTATTACCTCATTTTAGTGCATCGCCTGTGACTCACCCCTACAGCTGGGCTCACCAGGGAGCTGCCTTTAAAAAGCATACCTGGGTTCACAGATTAGCCACCACACTAAATGTGCATTAAAAACACAAAGATATTCACAATGAACTCATAGAAATGAGTTAGAATAGGAAAGGATAAGAACAAAGAATGGGGGCTTAGACCAACAATGCCCTTTTTTCCCCTATAGCTGACATGTTAGGGGACTGGACACCAGACAGAATAGTTGATATTGAACTGCTCCACCTCTACAGAGGTAAGGGGTTCTGCAGAGCCACCCTGGAGAGCTGAGGGACGACAGGACACCAGCAAAAGACGTACTGGAATAGCAGCCTTGGCCACATGTCAGAACAAGTCTGACACTGTGGGACAAGATAGATCCGGAGTTAACAGCTCGCACCCATCTTTTCTGCTTCTCTGCACTTTGCCCCACAAATACGTAACAAGCCTTTATAAAGGCAGGCGAAGCAACTACAGGAAAAATAAAACCAGTATTATAAACACAGTCTGGATGCCAAAATTGCCTCTTTTTGCTATTTAGAGCACACGTTTCAGCATGAAAAGAACTCTCACACCCCCCAAATGTGTGCCTGAAGCTATAAAGAACATGCAAAATAAATTGCATTTATATTGGTATGTTATGGCATCCAATTTCTCCCCTCCCAATCACACTGCCTGCCTTTCTTGTTAAGTCAAATAGCCTGTCAGCTTCTCATCAAGAAGTAGACATTGGTTTTTCGTCTCCTAGGAGATAAACAAGGCTTCCCCTTCTGCAGAGGGAAAGTTGAGCTGCTGAGTGAACCGTCAGTGCCCACAAATGGGCTTTGCTCTGTGCCTGTTGCAATGCCAGTCACCTTCCCAGGCAGAGCAAGAACTGCTTTAAAAAACATCTTAGTGTTATTTTCATGTAGTTTTCTTTGTGATTTTTAGCTGAACAGACACAACTCTGACTCACAGTGCTGCTGCCATACAGCCAAGGAGTGTTAGGCACTCTTGTCATACCACATGTTAGTAAAATATTCTTTGTATCTCTCTACAGTTTTCTTGAAGCTACATCCCATTTGAGTTCACAGGGGAAAAGAACCATAGGATCAGACTTTTTTTATATTTAGGCCATACTACTTTCGGGGAGAAGGGTTTCCACAACCAACAATAACTAAATGGCCATATAAAAACTGAAGAAAATACTGTTGAACTTAATTTTTTAACTTTGGCTTTGTAAAACTAAGGTGCTGTAAATTTTGCAGTAGCTAAAGATTATATATTTACAAGAAGTAAAACTATGCTTTAAAATTAATTCCTTACCTATATAAGGTATTATAAGGGGTCAAAGCTGCAAGGCTACAGTTACACTGTAAACAAAACAGGTGAAATACACAATTAGCCTTCATTTTTACTTCAAGAATCAGGAAAAAGAAACATGACCAGGAGCGGGTTGAGTTCTTACCAAATGCTTGCTAATTTTTAAATTACTTCATCAAAGAGACAGAGCTTCTCATGTTCAAAGATCACTACTGTGATAGCCACTGCATGACCTTACAGCAGGTTAAGGTAACTCAACTGAAGGGGCTGATCTAGCAGGAGGGTGCCCAGGGACAGCATTCACTCCTACACTGCATCACTCAGAGGCATCAGGATTCCATGCGGTACTGGCAGGTTGGCCATTTTTCACAGGCATCTTCTAAGCAACTCCAATGTAGAAGAATGAGTTTTCCTTCCAGGGACATTCTGCTCATTCCCTTTGCCCACAGCATGCATTTTTAAAGAGAGAGAAACCAATCAAATTTAATCCATATTGTATTATTCACCAAGTGGCTATAGTCTCATCCAAAATCTTAATTGTCTAATAATTCAAGTCACCTATTTCAAACACAGCTCTAAAGGAATGACTAGAAACCCAGAGGCTGTCTCCTACACACACACACTAAATCTTGCTGTCGAGATGTCTAGCAGAGTCTTTTCTTGAAACAAAGCAATAAATACTGAGCTCTTGTATATACATGTGCAGCACTTCTTAATGTCCACAGCCAAAACACTGCTTGATGTTTCACCATTGTCTCAGGAGTGCATCAGTGAAGGCACAGCTGTCTGTCAATCTTCCAGCTTTGGGAATCTTTTCCTGCTCTCTAACCCTCAAATTTTGACCACTAACATGAAACCTGGCACAGACCAGTGAAATGACGAGTGCTGTTAATTCCTCTTAACCACTAACAAGGTAACAGATTGGCATTTTTAAATTACTGGGAAGCAAATGCAGGAAGGAAAAATTAAAAAAAAAAAAAAGACAGAGTTGAGCATTTCTGATGTTGCTGTTGCCCTACGTACATCATCAAGGAATGATCTACAGCCCTTCTGCAGCTGGACTGATAAGCTGTTGGCAGGCTCAGAAAAGAAGCCTGTCTCTATGTGCAGTCCTTTCATACAGGTTGGCCTTGACTACCAGCTCCAGCTTTCACTGTTACCTCCTGAGCTCTTTGATTATCCCAGGTTTAATAGCTCTTAGGACTCAACACCAAAGGACGCTTAAGAAAAAAAGAAAAAGGGTACAGAACACAATTACATAGCAATTAACTGCCCATCCCTAAGCCCAGAAACAGCCTTGAACCTACGGTCTTTGGTACACTTTGAATTCAAGTTGTTCACCTGATGTGAACACCCCAAAGCTCTTTGAGCTGCTGGGGAAGTCACCCAGAATGCATCAGAAGACAGAGGAAAAGAAAAAAAGACTTGCTCAGCAACAACACAAGCTTCCTGGCTTCTGCACACAGATGAAGCAGCAAATCAACCCAGGAGAAGGCCACGAGGCAAATGGAAAGTGTGAAGAGGCTCAGCCTTTCCACCAACCACAGTCACAAACTTCAGAAAGAAACGGTCATCTGCACAATCCATCTTTTAAACCAGGTCCCACCACAAACTTCTGCATGGCGATCACTTCACACCAAAGCACCTCTGAGGAAGACACCCTGTCACAGCAGAGTTGGGGCCATGCTGCTCTGAGTGAACAGAAAGCAGCACACGTGGGGACAAAGCAACCATGGCCAGTCTCAGTGCTGACTTGCTGTGAACACTGCACTGCTTTTGACAGGGAAAATTATTTTTACATGAGAACAAGGTACTCATCAATAATTTTCATGTAGACGTCTATGCTTCAAAAATTTTGGTGGCCATCCAGCTATTCTCTCACACAACTCTGCACCCCACTCCAATCATACACACTGTTTATCTTTCAAATTTTATTGCCCAAGGGTAAGAGAAACCAGACGTCACATCCTTCTTGAGATGCTGGTATGTAGCCAAGTTCTCCTGTCCACCATTTGCATGCTCTGGAAGCTGATGTTTTAAACAAGATCAAAAGCCTGTTTTTCTATAGCAAATCCAATACCTGGCATCAGGTCTCCAACTGAGAAGAAGACTGACAGGGATTGATTTATTTATGTTTACACAGTAGTTATAAATACAGAGGCCTCCAGACTGAATTACAACCTGCACAGAATCAAGGACCAGCATCTAGGGTGTAAGACACCAACGGTCGCATGTACCCTTCAGAAGGACCCTGGTCCCCATGCCCTTTGTGGGTGTGCAAATAAAGTGAAATAAAGACAAAGCATTCATCTGCTTGTAGCTGCTCCACAGGAGGTTCATGTGAAGCAGTTCTGCTGACGATGCCCTCAAGCCTAAGCATTCAGTTGTAAACAAAACCTCAACCTGCTATAAAGTAAGCTTATGCAAATTGAAGTCAATGTTTATTTTGAAATAAAAAGACATCTGTACACATACAGACAAACCTGAAACCTTTTGTCAACCCTAAAAAGCCTGTCTGCACATGACAAATGGAAATCATCAACCTCATCACTTTCTTTGGAAAAAAAAAATGTGATTTCCCACATTCTGCTTGTTCCCCAAGATTACTTATCACCCTAAAAAATACTATTAAACTTATTTAGTAACAGAAATAAATTCAAACTAAAGATTTGTAACTGTCAGTTAACATGGTATGTGCTTTACAAATGAAAGCAGAAACTAGAGGGTAACCACACAGGACATGCTGCCAGTGCTGGCACTCTCCACATGTCCCAAACTTCCACCTCTTGCTTTTCCAATCTAATGCAAGGTAAAGAGGTGAAAACACAGATTACAGGTACCAGCAGAGGAACTTGCTTACCACTGAAGGTTTTTCCCTACCAATCAAATGTTATTTTAATATCACCTATTCATTACGGGTTTGACTTCTGCCTCCAAGCAACCCCACTCCCAACTCCTACACCGTTACACCATTCCAGCCCCTCAACAACAGTGATGCCCATTCAGAAGGTGCTGCTGGAATTCAGGATTGGGGTTAAGCAGAATAAATAATCTCTATAATAAAAGGAGATAACAAAATGCTCTCGTACCATCTGATAGTACACAGTTTGTTTACACAAGTATTAAAAGGAAGGTTAAATTTCAATATCTAAAAGACAAATATTCTAGGAAATAATATTTAAGAGCAGACCCTGTCCATTCAAGCAGATAATCAGAATGAATAATTTACAGCCACACTTTCATCTCCACTGCAGCTGAGAAGAGCTGCATCATAAGGAGCTTGGGGAGATGCCGACACATCTGCTCACCAAGTGGAATAATCAAAAGGACTCCAAGCAACAGTGGTCCAGTAACCTGTTTTACTCAGGTAACAAATGGGACAGGAAGCAGTGGGAGGAATGTAAAAAAAAAAAAAAAAAAAGAAAAGCATCATGCTCATGGTGAGGTCAGTATTACATGCTTTTGCAATACTGCACACTCTGTCTGGGAGGAAACAAGCTCTATGCTGGGTTTTCACTTCTAAATTGTCAGTTTCTTCCTAAGGGCAGGGTCAATGAAGGGTACCTGCTCACCATGACCTAGCACACTTCCATGTGGATCTTCTTGCTGTGCTTCAAGGACTTGGAAACTGAGAATAACATCACAACAGCACCAATTAATCCAGACTGCTCCAGTAACAGTAAGCAGCATGTAACAAACAGCTAACAAAGCAAACATGCATCAAAGAATTCTCCAGAAATTCAAGCAAGTCCCATCATACCACTGGGAATCAAGCATCATTTGATACTTTATCCAGTGATGTGTACAAGATTGAATTAAGAAACTACACACTAATTTTGTACAGATGCTGCTCAGGTGGAAGGATGGTGTGGTTTCATCAGGGAATACATTGTAAAAAGATGATGAGCATCTGGAGGAGTAACACTGGCATATAGAAAACTGTCATTACAAAGTAGGTAACAGAGGAAAAAAGTATCTTTGAACAGATTAAAGAAAACCATGTACAGCTGGTAACTGCCACAAAAGACATGCATACTGTCTGGTATCACTCATGAAACACAGGGAGCCATGGCACCTTGCAGTAGTGTCAGGGGATGGCTATAAATAATACCCTCCTACCATACAGCCTTGACAAGTTTTGTTTATTCACATCTACACAGCTTTTGGTTAACAGCACAGTCTGTGTTTTTTACCCAAAAATAGAACAAAGCAGATGGACAGAGGTATGATTCAATGCAGCACAACAAGAAGGGTCACCATAGAACTAGATCACCAGCAGTGCAAAAATTGCACCATTTAGATCCATGATCCTGTTCCTGGCAATGCTTTATCCTCTAAAGTAGCACAAGAACCATCAGCCACAGAGCTTAAGTCATTCCAGAGTCAGCTTTGTTTATCCACATCCCAACCACAAACAGGAGATTCACAAAAACAAACCAAATGAAAGCTATTAATGATGGACTGCTCACCTATTACCTGCCTTGCCTATTACTTACACCATGCCTTGGTTTAGGTAGCACTTTCTTGTGTGTTTAAAAGAGTTTCCAAAATGCTTCCAGCATACTACTGCACAAGACAGAGCATTTCTGTATGCATACAAATCTTACCAACTGATAGGGCAAGCAGCCTGCAGCAGAAATCCAAAACTCATTCACAAGTCCTGAATTACACAGCCAGCTGAGCAGAAGAGGAGCTAGGAACAGCCTCAGCTTTGGTACACAGAACTCCCTTTTCTTCACAGTTCAATGTATAGGTAAATAAAATACAACTTTGCACGTCTACAGTATGTCTATGATAATTAGAAAATGGATTTTAGAGAGGCCTAAAATGAGATGACATTAGGACCACACTGGGAAGCTGGGTTTCAGCAGCACATAGTTTCTGTTTTAAGCCCAAAATACACAGGAGTATCCATCACAAAATCAGCATTAAATTGGAAATATGCAGACCAACAGGCAGCCCCTGGCAAAGACTGCTACTTCCTCCGCAAAGTTCAAGGGACACGCACAGTTTTCAAACAGGAACCCAGAGACTAACAAAGCAAAACAGTCTCTAAGCAGTGAGAGAGGGAAAGAAAACACTGAAAACAGACTTTTAAAAAAGCCAAACACCAGGAACATACTCAAAAAACACTCAGTAAACAAAAGGTGAGGGAATCGGTGTAGCTGCTCTCTACTTAAAGGTGGATTAGGCAAGACAGAGTTAAATATGAGTGGTTCAAAATGGTTCTGATTATTTCATTCTCTACAGTACACACAGAGACCAAATCCCACCCAAAATTAAGAGAAGATACTTTTCCTACAATGTTAGGTCCTTTTGCAGAGGTTTTTAAACCATTGAAGGTGGAAAAAGCACAGGTTAAAAGTCTGTAAACATTTAGAAGAGCATAAGTATAACATTGTATCATTCTATTCTTCACCTTCTCTCCCTTTGCCAAATGCATTTACACAAACATCACAGCAGATTACAGAATGCCAGTATACAACAAGCACTGAAAAAAAAGAAATCAAAATGCTTAATTATAACACTTCAGAGATAGCAACTCAAGTAGCAGTAAACTCAAAGCTAGCAACTCAAAGCCCATCTTGAAATTCTAGGTATGTAAAATCCAGTAAGTCACATTAAAACATTAGACTACAAGATTTTATTAGCACAGACACCATTAACTTTCATTATCAATAATAAACTGATAGATAGAAGAAAAACAATCTTGTAAATGCTCCAGTCTTCCATAAAACTAATGTTGGGCTTTCAAGCAAATTAGTAAATTGTCTTTAAAAGTTAATAAAGATAGTTAGTCTGGCCTACACAAAACACTTTAGCTCCTCTTAGCTAGAAAACTGACTTTATGCTGGTGGGCAGAAAGGTTTGAGTGGTATGTAAACAATTTTGCCACTCAAAAAATAAAGGAAGATTTCTCTCTTTTGCCAATGTATTGCTGGCAAGTTCTCCTCAGTTTCCCAAAGATAACCCATAAATCTTAGATGATGCTAGGACCTTTAGAAATCTAGGACTAGGGCTTTAGAGAAAAGGTTGATTGACAAAATTAGCAGGCTGAGTCAGGTGAGCAACCAAGTGCAAGGTTGAACCTAGGTATTATACTTGTCTGAGCACTGCTTTCAAAGAAGTTTTCAGCTTAGGGATTATGCCTCTGAAGAGTAAAACTAAAGACTGGCCCATCACATTTAGTCTATTAACTATTGCAGTTTTTGTTTAAAATTCCAATGAAAGAGCAGACAGAGGTGAATAAAAAAGCCTAATATATCACATTATTTTAACTATGTCATATCTCATTTCCCAATTCTAATCAACACAAGAAGGTAGTTAATAAGCTAACATTAATAGTGACTAGCATTATTCATGTTACCCAACAGACTATACTGGAAGCAGCAGTTGTTCTGCTCTATAAATACACAAGAAAGAAGCTCAGAGCCACAGGCAAAAAGGTTAGGGAAATTAACATTGTGCTGCAATCAAAGTGAAAATAATAATGGTAAGGAGGTTAAAAACAGTTTGAAATCCACATGAAGGGCAAGAAAGTAGGGAGTGAAGCAACATAAAGGCAAAAAAACATTCAGTACTTCAAAGACAACTAAAGGATGAAGATAAAGAAAGTAAAAGGCTCTACTGAGAAATTTTGAACAGATCACTGCTTAATTAAACAAATTATTAAAAATACAGAGAGCTTAAAGCCAAATACTGAAATTAAATAATCTAGAACGCCCAGTGGCAATAAACACATGCAAACAAGAAAATATACTCATGTCCACATACGAGAGGTAGCACAGCATTCAGGGAGGACACAGAACGAAAGAATCAGACTCTTCCAGCTCAAATCACCAGTAACAAACCAGGGACCAGTATCTCTCTAGCACACTTATCTGCCAAAGTGACTGTCACAGGGAAACAAAGGTCTATTCTCAAGTGATGAAGGAAGAACTTCTACCAGTGAATGTCCTTATAAGCAAGAGGAATCCAGCTGTTGAAATCCCTAACTATACAAAGACATTTATTGTCCTAATGACAGAGGACAAAGAGTTCTAACAATCAAAAATAGCACGTAAGCTGTGAAAGGCCAGGCACTTGCCCATCAGTGTATTAAGTTTACCAATTTAGGAGGACTGAGGACAGAAAAGTAGCAGGACTGTGTGTCCAGCACCCAATGCCAAGAAAAACATGATGCTCAGTTACAATTTGCTTACCTTCTATAGAAGGGGCCTGGTCCACAGCTGCATATAGCATTTCTTTCAAAGCCTGCAAAGGAGAAAACAAGAAACACAGCTAGCATTAAAGGAAAAATAAAATACATTGTTTTGACATGCCTGTTTGAAAACAAAAGCAATTAAAATCCTTTTATCCTCCAGACTGACACAAAAAGCTATGGAACATGACATCAACGCTATCACATGTATTTCTGTTAACAAGAGAAACACAAGTTCGTATTTACTGACTACTTTGTCTAAGGCCTGTTAGCTTACCAATCTAGAAAAATTCTCCTAACTGTATTTTTCAACATCTTCCTTTAGAAAAATGTTTCCCGATTGGTAGGATGTTGAAGGTTTACATTAAAACAAAACCAAAAACTGTTGTGTGACACAGAAAGGAGTTTGTCAAGGCAATCGGAGAAAAAGCAGCCTCAGGGATTTATTATCACTTATCTAGGAGTACCAAAATACACATCCATCTAAAAGATGAAGACAACATGATGAAGGAGATTAGAGAATCAGAGGTTGATAGCCTTCTCTTGAGGTGGAAACTGAAGGACAATATTAACAGTGGACAGAGTTATTAAGCAGGTCTTCATGTCCTAGAGGCCCTGTGAGCTGCCTTACGGATGCCACAGAAGCAGCCACTCACCCATGCTCAGATTGCTGGTGTGAGAGCTGAGGAGTGCAGGCAGCAGGACCTGGAGACAACGTGGTACTACAGCCAAACGCTGAGCACCCCTGGCAGGAATCACTCCCCTTACCAAAACCAGGAGGAAGGCATGACACCAGAAACCTCATCTCTTGCAGCTCCTTTTCAGATGGACCTTTTTTCAGACAGTTCTTAAGCTATTAGTATTGTTCCAGTCATAGACTAAAGATTTGCTCTCTCTCACAGCACAAGTGCAAGCAAGCACCACACAAACTGAATTCAGATTTATGGCTGAAGTAATAACTGAAACAATAATTTTGGAACTAGAAGCCACCAGGATGAGCCCATTCCTACTGGAAAGTGGTTTGTTTGCACACACCCCACATGACTCGACAAAGATGGGCATCTTAATGCACATAATGAATGTGAATAGGCTGCTACAAGAACTACATTTTGTTCCCTCAATTTTAGGGCCCCAGAGACCTAACCACAAAAGTAATTCAGGTCTTTCTAGTTCCTGTCTCTTCTGCCTGTTTCCCAACATATCCTATCCTTCCAGAATCCTATACCCCTGCACACGTGTCATTGTCCCCCAGGTCAAAACACCCCAACCTAAGTAACAAACATCCTAATACCCTTAAGGTAAAAAGCACAAACTCAGCAGCTGGAAACTGAGCACTGTTGTAACACGATGGTTACAATCCTGTTAAGTAAATACAAGGTCTAAAGAACATGTCTGTTTATCACAATGTATCTCAGGTAGCAGGCTACACTGGCAGCTCAGACAGCTCTGAAAGGTTTGGCTTCTGAGTCCAGAGGTCTCAACAAAGGTCACTTGCATAATTGTTTTCCCAACTGAGCCACTGCCTAGCGATCCTCGTTCCAGTGGCACAGCTCTCCTCCACACTCAGTGCTTTTTAAAAATTCCTCCCAAACAGTGGCCACTTCAGTCCTTTCCCCCCCCATGACTCACTGGTCAGCAGCACATGAGCAGCCTCAATGCCAATCAAGTGGTCAAAAAGCCTTCCCCCTTTTTCATTCTTGCCGACCTGGAAATTTTTCCATGAACTACATGGCATAGGAAAAACAAACCCAAAGAGATATCAAATTGAGAGTCACTGTGAGAAATTACTAAAGTGAGAAGTTCTGTGGTAAGAACTCCATCCCTTAACCCACCCAGGGGTAAACTCTCACAGGGTACTTCCTATCTCTGGCTTTTTCAGTCATTTTAAAATACAAACTTAAAAAGACCATAACTCTACCAGTCCTGCATTAAACAAGGTTGAAAGCTGAAGGTGTCAGCCATCCCACAGACCTCTTCCCAGGCAGACTGACATATTACAATCTGGCAGCTGCAGGGCAGCAGATTATGTTTCTGCTTACCTGACCTATATAAGTAAACCAATAACCTGAAAGGGAAAGGCTCAGTGCTCTTTCACACCTAAAGTATTTAGTCTTTGAGATGACAGAATTTTAGAAATTGTTTCCAAAATTTATCCATCAACTTCAAACATTTAAGAATTACTCTTTCTGCCCTCAAGCTAGACAAGAAGGGTTATTTCCTCACTTGAAATTATGCTAGTGACACACCTTGCACACACAGTAAACTTGTATAAATGTGTATCAGAGAACCGAAAAAAGGCAGAAAGAAAACACACTTAAAGATGAAACTGTCAGACCTCAACAATGGACAAATTCAAGGACAAAAAGCTTAAAAAGCTCCAATGAAACTGTTGTTTGAAATGAGTCGTTTTCAAACCTCTTACACTCTTCTAAGCTCGTCCCCTAACAGGCAGAAGGACAAATAGTGAAATAGCACGACAGATTTGTGTCAGGAGGTGGCAAGCCGGAGTGTGAACTGCCTATCATGAAGCTGGGTTTGATGAGCAGAATTGGCCCCCTCCCAAAAACTGAACGCCTGTTTCTGGAGGAAAGGCTCCGAGGGCAACCCGCTACCTCTGCTATTAGTTTCATTTTCCCCAACTTCCTGCTGGAGGTTGGGCCTCAGAGAAATAATTTTTCTCCCCTAAAGGCAAAAGTACTTAAAACACAGTCTGCTGAAAAGGGAAGTCACCTGCTCGTACCTTTTACCCACCTCTCCTAGGAACTTTGCACCTGGAATACGCTCTGATTCTCCTTCTTCCACAGATGCTTCCATTTCAAAGGTATTAGGCACTTTTGCTTTAAAAATACCATGAGACTTCTGCATCCAGATAAACAGATGCAGGCCAGACTAACTGAAACAAAATTGTCACCTGGCAACTGCAAAACCACCAAATTTCCATCAGCCAGATATGCAGGCATACACTTCTGGGCAGAAGTCTGGGCAGCCAGAGCACCACTCTCCTCTTTCTCCTAAAAACACTGCAGAGATGGACACGAGAGCAAAGGAAATCTGCAGCTTGATTTATAGATAAACAGAGAACTAGCAACCCAACAATTTCACTGCATCTAAAAATGTGAATAAAATGTAGTTAAGTACTTCAACATCAAAACTGTCCCTTTATATTGGCTTTATGTATTGTGTTGTTGCCAATCACAACAAAGCCTGACCATTCATGCTGGCTGAGGTTTTGAGAACCACCAGCTGGGTTGAGTTTGCGTTGTAAATGTGACACAGAAAATTTGCATGTTTCATGCAATCCTTAGAAATGAAATTTGGAATGGAAATTCAAATCAAGTTAATGGAGGTTTATGTAAGGCCCTGTGTTAACGATGATGCAGTCACGGCCAACGTCTTTAGGAAAGGCTGAATGAAACAGCAGAGCATACGTCATTGTTTTTCCTCTTTTCTACAAGCCAAGTGCTCTTTCTCAGAAAGCAGACTGACAGTAATGGTCACTGCAGAGCTTTTGCTAAAAGAAAATCAGAATCTAAGCCATAGTTATCAAAGTGTATCTTCTGTTTACCTGTTTAATGAAAGCTAATGGGTTTTTTCTCTAAAGCTCTTCTACTGAGCAGGTATCTGCCCTAAACCCAGGCAACTCTCATGCTTTCCACAAGAGCAGTTATAACACTTAAACAGATTCTTGCTGGAGGGAAAGATCACATGATTTCTGAGGACTGTAAATTGTTGAAGACCATCTGAAAGTTAAACTACATTTTTAGGTATTCAAAGCACAACAGTCTCATTCTTCTTCCTGATATTATCAGCTACAGATGACACCCTCCTCCTAGTCTGATGGTGAGTTTATGCAAGGCAAAGCTCCCCGCAGCCACACTCACTGTGCATCCCACCAGAGATACATCACCTGGTGAGGATCTCACAACTTACCTGGGTCTCACCACAGTTCAGGACTGTCTGACTGCATGAGTCACCCACCCTCCAATAGAAATAACTACAAACTTCAGAGTAGAAAAAACAAGACAACTACATGTAACCTTTATGATACAGAATGACTTCAAAAAAGCAATTTCTAGACCATCTTCTAGTCCTTTCATCAGCATCATGAACTTGACACGGGAAGTCCCTGTAACCAGGAATAATCTTTTCAGAGCTAAAAACCTACACAACAAGATTTCTCAGATACAGTGCTTGATTACTGTTTTAATTAAGAACAGATTTAAACAGCCATATGAAGAAACACAACGCTATTAAATGCACATTTTTATTTAATTATTTTACCATGATGCATGCTGTAAATCACATTGCACACAAGTAACAAAAGTGGCATTTGGCCTTAGGTTTGCTCACCAACAACTCAGAATTTGTCTTGACAAAGGAAGGCTGCAATTTTTTTCCCTCAAGTACAACCAACAAGTATTCCAAGGTAGCACCAGCCTTTTATGCACCACACCCATACGACCCCCAGTCACTGAATAATAAATGCCAGACTATTCCACTACTGTAATATGCATGAGCAGGAGGCTGACTCACATTCAGCCAGCTGTAACAAGGGAAACAAAGAGTTTTGAAACTTATTACTGAAAAGGAAGGTGAGGTTTTAATTTTTGTTCACTCTACATTGAGCTATCTATCCAAGGAGGAGGTTGCTTGAAGTCTAGAAAGAGTAACAAGCTGGAAGAAGTTTTTACTGAAATCTATCTCTATTTTAAATTGGGATGGGGGGAGGGAGAATGACATAATGACACTGCCCTAGTTAAAATATCTGAAAATTAACCTCCTATAATGAAAACAGGAGCTGATAAGCAGCAGAGTTCTTCACACATTAATCAAGGTGCCATAGTTCACTGGGTCTCCTTTACCCACCTCTACATCTGTCTGGTCAGCAGGCAGCCAAATCTTTTGCCCTTCTATTTCTGCCTTGCTTTCCCCTCCAAATCTTCTCTTTGAAAGATTTGCAAGTTTTCTGCTTCCAGGAACAGAAAATAACTCTTGCACAGACAACCCATCAGAGACACAATGCAGAACTAAGCTGGTATTTTACTTTATCAAGACAATGGATGTCCTCCTTCACAAAGACTGCATCATTTGGTCATTTAATTCTACCCAAGGAGATCACAATTTTGTTCAGAAGCCCAATCTGGCTGCAGCTTTTATTGAAATGTCCATTCCTTTGCAGTCAGGTAAAGGAAGACAAAGATACAGTCAAAAAGGCAGATAGAAACTTTTCAAATTCAACCTTATAGCAAAGCTATACCTAAGCATAAATATATAGCTAAGATAAACATGACTCTCCTTGCAGATGTGTACAGGTTAATAGGGATACTAGAAATAAAGCGCTAGAAATAAGCCTAGAGAGAAAATACAGGCTGAATAAACTGAATAAGTGATAAACCTGAACCTAAGCAACCAGCAAAAGCTGGCACAGTCAAAACTGAAAAGCTCTGTTCTGCAAATAATTCGCCATGAACGCAACAGAACTTGTTCAGAAACGCCCCAGTGCCAGCGGTTCACCTGCATCAGGTACAAAAAACCCCCAACCCTCCACAGAACAACAAAACAAACCCGAGGCAATTGATGCTTTTGAGTCCCTGGGGGAAGCCAGGAGCGTTCCCGAGCCCTCCCTGGGGGAAGAAGCCAGGAGCGTTCCCAAGCCCTCCCTGGGGGAAGAAGCCAGGAGCGTTGCTGAGCCCTCACTGGGGGGAGCTGAGGGTCTGCTCTGTCTCTAGTATTAAAGCTTGGGCACAAGGATGACCTGTTGGGGGTCAATAACTCACCAGCAGCCCCACAACCCTGGTGCACTTTGCTGACCACTGAGAGTTTGGCAGCTTCTCTGAACTTTGGGCTCCCCAGTGTCCTGGCAGGATGACAAGCTGGGTCAGGGCAGAGTTGTGAGTCCTCCCAAGCTCCCCCAGCACTTGCAGTCACTGATGGTTTCTCCTCTGGTCCGTGCTGAAGAACGGGAGCAGGAAGAAGCTGCTAGGAGGGCAAAAGCCCAACTCTGGGAGGTGGATGAGGAGGAGTATGATGCCCTCCCTGAGGAGAAGAAGGCTGAGCTGAACGATGACATTCGACGAGCCCAGAGGGAGAGGAAGCAGAGGTTTGTGAGCTTCCCATGGGTCCCTGAAGGGTCTCCCTGCCCTGGAGACCTTGGTGGAGCTCAGAGGGGTTACAGAGCAAAGGCCAGAAGTGTCCTTTACAAGCAGCACAAGGATGGGCAGTTCCACCTCCCTGGTTCCCAGTGGAGGATGGAGCTTGCCCTGGTGAGCTGCAGGGAACTGGGCTCTGTCCTCTCCTTGCCACCATGTCCCTGAGTGAATGATTGTGATTCTCCTTCATCCCCCTTCTTCACCCAACCAGAGGGGTTGTAGGGTGGGTTGGTGTGAGGTGAAGCTGTGCTGGCTTGGTTTAGATGGTGGTCCTGCTGGAGGTGAAGCCCTTGCAGTGCTCAACTCCCAGGGTTCTCCTGCTGAGTGGCTCAAGCCAGAGGGTCTCAGGCTGCAGCTCATCCTGGGAGAAGCTCTGACTCAGCAAAGCAGGAGCACATGTGGGATATAAGGGTGATTCATCCCTGCTGAAACTGGGAGGAACTTCAGCCCTTCTTCAAGCCCTGGCTGCAGTTGGTTTCTCCTGGGAGGAGATCACCAGGGCTGCTTCAAACTGGGATTTCCAGGACAGGCAGCATGAGTTCCCCATGGTCACAGCTGGGTTCCTGCAGGAAAGAATGACATGGGGTTAGGATGAGATGGGGGTAGGAATGAGGGTAGGAATGAGATGGGGTAGGAATGAGATGGGGGTAGGAATGAGATGAGGGTAGGAATGAGATGGGGGTAGGAATGAGATGGGGGTAGGAATGAGATGGGGGTAGGAATGAGATGGGGGTAGGAATGAGATGGGGGTAGGAATGAGATGGGGGTAGGAATGAGATGGGGGTAGGAATGAGATGGGGGTAGGAATGAGATGGGGGTAGGAATGAGATGAGGGTAGGAATAAGATGAGAGTAGGAATGAGGGTAGGAATGAGAGTGGGAATGAGATGAGGGTAGGAATGAGGGTAGGAATGAAATGGGGTTAGGAATGAGATGGGAGTAGGAATGAAATGCAGGTAAGAATGACATGGGGTTAGGATGAGATGGGGGTAGGAATGAGGGTAGGAATGAGATGGGGTCAGGAATGAGATGGGGGTAGGAATGAGATGGGGGTAGGAATGAGATGGGAGTGGGAATGAGATGCAGGTAGGAATAAGATGAGAGTGGGAATGAGATGAGGGTAGGAATGAGGGTAGGAATGAAATGGGGTTAGGAATGAGATGGGAGTAGGAATGAGGTGCAGGTAGGAATGAGATGGGAGTAGGAATGAAATGCAGGTAGGAATGACATGGGGTTAGGATGAGATGGGGGTAGGAATGAGGGTAGGAATGAGATGGGGTCAGGAATGAGATGGGGGGAGGAATGAGATGGGGGCTGAGCTCTTTTTCCAGGCAACTAGCAACAAGACAAGAGGACAGAGCCTCAAGCTGCACCTGGGGAGGTTTAGGTTGGATATTACGAAGCACTTCCTCACGGAGAGGGTGTTTAGGTATTGGAATGGACTGCCCAGGGAAGTGGTTGGTGGTACAGGCCCTGGAGGTGTTCAAGGAAAGGCTGGATGTGGCACTTAGTGCCAAGGACTAGCCCATGTGGTGGTGTTGGTCACAGGCTGGGCTTGATGATCTTAGAGGTCTTTTCCAGCCTTAGTTTTGTGATTCTGTGAGATGGGAATGGGATGGGGATAGGAGTGGAATGGGGATGTGGATAGGATGGGGAAGGGAATGGTGATAGGATGGGGATGGAGATAGGAATGAGATAGGAATAGGAGGGAGATGGGGATGGAATGGGGAAGGGGAGGTTAATGGATGGGACAGAGAGAAGCGCAGCAGGGAGAGCGATGTGCATAGGAGGAAGAAGTGAGGGAATGGGAGGTATCAGCCAGGGAAAAGAGAGAGAGTGAGGATGGAAATAGAGGGCAAGAGTGGGAGAAACTCAAGAAAAATGAGTAAGAATTGAGGGAGGAGGAAATTTGGCTCACAGACCACAAAAAGCTGGGGGAAAGGGAAAGGAAAAGACGAAAGTGCAAAGGAAAAAGAGGAGGGGAAGAGAACGGGGAGGGAAAGGGAAAATTCTCCAAAAGTTGCAAGATGAAAAAATCCTTCCCCCTTGGACAACCTGTCCTGTTTCCCAGCAGGGTGCTGTGCACACTGGTACCCACTGTGTTATAGCCTGAGAGACCACTTTGGAGCCATTCAGAAGGGGCTGCAGCCCTTGGTTGTCTCTGGATCTCCCTAATCCTGCCCCTCCTCATCCCCCAGATTTTCCACCATTGGGATTCACCTGTGTTCTCCAGCCCCCAGCAGGCGTTCAGCTAACAGTTTTCTGCTTTTCCCAGCACCCATGGCGGGGCTGATCCCCCCTCAGCTGCCAGCATCCCTGCAGCATCCCTCCTACCCACGCCTGGAGCAGAGGCAAAGCTCGTTTGCTGCCGTGATTTATCAGGCTCCTGTGACAGGCCCGGGGACCTCTGATTTGCAAGCATTCTTACCCACGCCAAGATTTACCCGGCAGCGGCAGCGGATGCTGGCTGATACCATCTCTTAATTATGTTTGCAGAAAACCTCTTTAATGAACAGAGCTCCAGTGCCCTTCATCTGAAACTTCCCACTCAGCAGCCTGCCCGGCGCTGACCTCAGCGCCAGCCACCCGCTCGGTCACAGCTTGACTTACATTTAGCAGGTCACCAGCTTTTCAATGTGTTACCTTTGCAGGGCTTGTTTCCGGATTCAAATCACCGGGGATCAGAGCCTGCTCCCACCACCCTGAGGGAACATGACTGACTTCAGTGGGAGCAGACATGAGTGGGGAGGGAGGATTTGCAGCTCGGATTCTTTGAGTGCTGTTGGGCTCCCAGAGATAACGTGCAGCATGGGGGGAGGAGAAGAGCTTAAGAAAGGAATATTCTCTTTATTATGTGCTGGATGCGTTGTGTGAAATATGTACCATGACGTGGTAAGAAGCTATTATCTTCTGATACAACAGCTTGCAAATTCAGGGACTGGAAATAACTAGTGATCCCTCCTTTGTACCTTGGAGAGGTTTCTTTTACCCACCAATAAATACTATTTATTTCATACTAATATATGTTCTATATGCATTTAATTCCACTAACTGCTATTTATACCAATAATCATCTCACCTCAGAAGAAATAATGCCTGAGCCTCTGAAGCAGTGGTGTGCTATTTATACCAAGAAATGCTATTTATTGGTGTTAAACAAAGAAAGACAAGAGCAGAGGCTGGACTCCTTACTCACCATGGCCATGTTCTCTAGCAGCAGCTCTGTGTAAATATCTGATTGGCAAAACCCTTCCTCCTGTTATCAGACACTCTTTGGGACCATGCTTGGCATCATGACAGTGTTTTGCTGCTCTGCTGGGACTCAGGGCTTTCTGGCTCCTTGAAATGTTTCAAAACTCTCAGCTCTGCACATCCAGGGACTAGGGGAGGAAAACAGGAAGGAAAAGGGCAGGAGAAGCCTTAAATGCAAGAGTGAAGGCCACAGCTGCCTGCTTCTGCTGCCAGCTGCCCATGGCCAGGCTGGAGGGCAAACGGGGGGAATGTAGGCAATGCATCCCAGTCAAGGAGAGACCTGCATCCCAGTTGATCCTGGTCTCTGTGCCTCGGGTCTGGAGCCATGGATCTGGATCCTAGTCCTCAGTTCTAGATTTCTGTCCCCAACCCTTGGGTCTGGATTCCAGTCCCCATGTCTTGTGTCTTGATCCTAGTCACTATGCCTCAAGTCTGGCTTCTGGTCCCCATGCCTCAGGTCTTCATTCCTATCCCTGTGCCATGGATATGGATCCCAGCCCCTCTTCCTCAGGTCTGGATTCCTGTCCCCATCCCTCGGGTCTGAATCCAGTCCCCTTGTCTCAAGGTCCGGATCCTACAGCCCATGCCTTGGATTTGGATCCTGGTGCCCATCCCTGGGGTCTGAATCCCCATCTTTGTCCCAAGCTGCCACATTCCCCTGTCTCTAGCTCTTTTCCAGGAAAGAGTTTGCATTGTGATTTTCCCCTATGCTGTTGCAGCTAGGAAAAAAAATAACAGAAGAAACATTATTTGCATTTTAAAACCTTGTTTTAAATGGAGAAGTTGGGAGTGGGCTTTCTGCCAGTGCAGTCTGGCACTTGCTTTGTTGAGAGCATATAGAATAATTTATAAATAGCACGGTGGGTTGTTTGGGGTTTGTTGGGTTTTTTAAAATATAATTACACTTTTAAAGATCTTGCATTGCTGGAGAGAAGGAATTGGCAAAAGAAGCTTTAGAAAAAGTCATGAAGAGGGAAAATTTTATTTAATGGCATTCATAACATCACAAAGAGGAGGGTTTTCCATAGCTAGCAGGAAACAATGCAGGACACCCACAGACAACCATTCTTACACCTCTTCTCCCACCTCCTCCCCAGGCAGCTGAACTTAAGACCCCCAGATCCTCAGGGGCTGGGTTTGACACAGGAGAGGATGATTTAGCAGCATGACCTGGCCCCAGGAGCAGAGCACAACATACTGAGCCTGAACCACTGGGTGGGTCAATGTTGGGGGCAGCTGGGAAGAAAAATTCATCTTGTCTCTGTCAAAACCAGAAACAATGATGCCTGGAGCCAGGACCAGAGGTGTGTCCCCAAGCTGGGGGCACAGCCAGGGGAATGCTTTCTCTCTGTATCCTCCCCCACCCTGCTCAAGAGGTGATTCCTGCTCCCAGGAGAAGACCAGGGGCTTCACTGCTGCTGCTTGGGGAAAAAACAAAAAAAAAGGGAAGAATAAATAAATAGAGAAGTAAAAGCAGGTTGGAGGCAAGGATGATGTGGAGCAACGAGGGGATTTAGTAAATCCCACCAGGAGATGCTGTCCTGCCTACCAGGATCAATAGAGCAGCAGCCCTGGGCTTTGGACACCCTCAGCATCCACTGGCCAGCCCCCAGTGCTCCCAGTATCTGCTTCATTCGATACTGGTCTTGAGATACACTATTGATATATTAGATTTCCCAGAGAGAGCAGTGCAAAATGCACAAATCCTCCAGCAGCCAGAGCTGGAGGTATTGATTTTTTTATACATTGTCACTCCCCTCTGGGTACTGGCAGAGGACAAGGGTGTGAGTATGAGCATCAGGAACTAGGGGGGTCTCAATCCCCAGGGCAGAGGCAGCACACAAGGTCAGACCAGGAGCAACACAGCCCAATCCTCTGGGAATTGTGGGGATGTTTATACACTCAGCCAAGCTGCCTGCAGCAGGGTTTTTTAAGCCAGGAGTAGCAGTGGTTTCCAGGCAATACTAATGCACTGGATGGACCTGTTTCCAGTGGCAGGGATGTCAGTACCAATCTGGCCTCTTCCAAGTGGTGTCCCAGCAGCCATAACCTCCCACGACTCTTCCAAGCAGGGTAAGGTGATGCTTTCATCCCCATTTCAGTGGGAACCAGTATGAGAGCTGCCAAGGGGGGACATGGCTGCAGGCAAGTCACTTTATCCCCTGGATGAATTTGATCCATCTGGACTTGAGACTGTCACAGGGGTGGATTTAGGTATCAAGCTCCTCATCAGCCAGCCCCAAGGATAGGGCAGCCACATTCCCAGCCACCAGGTCATGGACAGTAACCTATGCATTGCCTCCTCTGCCCTCTCAGGGGCAGGATTTGGCCCATCTGTTGTTCAGACAGTATCAAAGTGCCTGATATTAAAAAGCCCAAGGCTGGGCAGCACCCTAGCCCTGGCTGGAAACCCTCACGTAGAGGAACAAATGCTACCAAAATGCAAAGGGATGCAGAAACGTGGAGCAAAAAGCCAAAGTGGCAGCATCTCCCCTTTGCTGGGAGATGCCCTGAGGGGAGAGTGGGCTGCCCTTACCCCTCACCTGCCACCCCAGAGCAGGCTGACCTTCCCCAGCTTGACTCAGAACCAGTGGACACCAGGAGCAGGATGGCAGCTCTTCACCATTCACACACCTCCCATCCACTCTGCCTGAGGGGTGTCCTGCTTGGAAACTCAGCCACGGAATAGGAAAAATAAACAAGGGTGAAGATGCTGCTGCCTGGTGGCTTCCAGCCCTGCTCCTGCAGTGTATCCCCCAAGGCTGTAGAGGGATGAGTCCCAGGGAGCTGTGCTTGGGCAGGGACCCACTGCAATGTCTCACAGCCGGGAGCAGATGGGGGGTTTCACACCCTTCACTGGCGTGTAAGTGATGGCTCCTGGATGGCTTCCAGCACGTATGTATCTGTGTCTGGTTTCATTTATGCACGCTTGCTTTGTGCAAGGAGGCAGCAGCTGACCGGTGGCTAAGAAAACTGAACACCCTGAAAAGGTCTAAAATTAGAGAAGAAACAAGAGCCTCTTCCTCCAAGCACCGGAGCTGCCTGGGCTGGTTCTAGGAGAGCACTGGGAAGAGCTTCTCCTCTCCCTGCTCTGTCCCCCTGGCTGTCCCACTGCTAAATCTTCCTCCTTACCGGGGCAGTGTCTGTCCCCCCACAGCCCCTCTCTACATCCGTGGCATTGCCCTGGGGTAGAGTGCACCCATTTCCCTCCACAACATTTTCCAGGGGACAGGGGCTGGTAAAATGCCAGGTGGCCTTGGGACTGTTCCTGTCCTGTTTACCCCAACCTTGCTTGCCTCATTAAACACACTCTCCTCTCCCCATCCTGGCTGCTGGTCCCTTTCTAGGGGGATACACCCACGAGGGGGGGTGAAGGAAGAGGGGCAGCACTGCACCAAACAGCAGGAAGGGTGGTGACACGGGACAAGAAATAGTGTCCCTGGAGCTGCTGTAGCTGCCAACTCCACCGTCACTCCAGAGTCGTGACGGGTCACAGAGGAAACCTGAGATATCAGGACATCTGGGTGTACCAGTGCTGCTGGCACAGAGCTGCCACAAACACAATACAGTGGCAGGGCAGAGCTGGCAGTGGCACAGCATCCTTTGCACCAGTGACCAGCTCCCTCCATCCTTCCCTCCTCCTGGGCTTCAGAGCCAGCTGGATCCAGAGGTGTGGGGCAGGGCTGAGGGAACCTCCCTTTCTCTGCCATCCCCACAGCTTATGGGCTGCAGGGCAATGATTGCAGGGGTTGTGCCTTGGTGCTGGGACAAAGATGCTTCATGTTTGGTGAGTTGTCCCCACTGGAAAGAGGAGACCATGGCATCATAAACTCTTTTTTTTGTTTGTTTTGTTTGGAAAAGATTTTTAAGATCATTGAGTCCAACCATTAACCCGTTTGTTTTGTTTGGAGAAGATTTTTAAGATCATTGAGTCCAACCCAGGAAATAAATTTTTCCAGATATCCAATGCAGGGGTTGTGCCTTGGTACTGGGACAAAGATGCTTCATGTTTGGTGAGTTGTCCCCACTGGAAAGAGGAGACCATGGCATCATAAACTCTTTTTTTTGTTTGTTTTGTTTGGAAAAGATTTTTAAGATCATTGAGTCCAACCATTAACCCAGGAAATAAATTTTTCCAGATATCCAATCTAAAACTCCCTTGGTGCAACTTGTGGCTGTTTCCTCTTGTTCTACCACTTCAACTTGAGAGAAGTTGCATAAGGGAATGACCTGGAGCCACATGATTCCTTCCAGGTCGGGCAAAACCCTCCATGAAGAGACTGTCCAACCTAGTGCTGTCCCAGGAGATAACCAAATGGACTCACTGTGGACAAGGTCTGTCCCTTCCAATGCACTGGGGGCATTGGCAGGAGTCGACCACCCTGAGGGTGCTCATGATGCAGGGCTCAGCTGCAGGGTTTGGAGCTCCAGCCAGGCAGGGTCAAGTCAGGTTTGACAGGAGCAGCTGTTTTTTTCTTCATGCAGCCCTTGCAAGTAGGAAGCCTGTGGCTTTTTGTGTGCTTTGATAAGGTTCAGAGGTTGTTAGAAAAAACACAAAGCTATGGCAAGAGTTCCAAAAATTCCCAGAAAGTCCAGCCAGCTCTGGGCATTTCTGCCACAGCCATTACCACACACCTCAAGCTCTCTGGCACTTTGCTTTTTGTTGCCATTATAGACATGCTGGTTATGGGACAGGGGTTTAGGGCAGAGAATCCCAGTGACACGTCCTCTAGCGTGTAGTTACACCAACACATGGTGTCACACAGGGGTGTGTAACAGCAGTAGTGTGGCCAGCAGGAACAGGGCAGGGATTGTCCCTTTGTGCTTGGCTCTGGCAGTGCTGCACTTCAAAACCTGAACTCATTTTTTGAAGGTGAAATGTGCCCAGAGAAGGGCAGTGGAACAGGGGAAGGATCTGGTGCACAAGTTGTACAAGGAGCAGCTGAGGGAACTGTGAGTGTTTAGCCTGGAGAACAGGAGGGTGAGGGGAGACCTTATGGCTCTCTACAACTGCCTGAAAGGAGGTTGGAACCAGGGGGGATCAGTCTCTTCTGCCAAGGAACAAGCAACAGGACAAGAGGAAATGCCCTCAAGTTGTGCCAGGCAAGGTTTAGACTGGATATTAGGAAAAATTTCTTTACTGAATCAGTTGTCAGGCTCTAGAACAGGCTGTCCAGGGTAGAGTTAACAGGTGGACTCAATGATCTTTTTCAACCCAAATTATTTTGTGATTCTATGATCAGGGCTGAGTGTGAGCCACCTGTAGGTGCTGTAATGCATGGCTCAGGACTGACATCAGATTGGAAAGAATAATTTGAAGCAAGTGGAATCATGTCCCCAAAAGCCCTTGTGCCACAGGAGCAGAGACTGAGGTGACACAGCAGCTGAGCTCCCTGCCCAGCCATGGGCTGGGGGTGGCAAAGTTGAGTTTTGCTGGGGACTCCACATCAGCTCCCAGCCAGCCACTGGGTAAACAACAGCTCTTGTCTCCAACTGACTGCACACAGACTGTGCAGTCCTCAATTGTCCACCCACCTTTGGGTGCTGCAAACCACACGTGTACGGAACAGCCCCTCCAGCATTTCTCAGCACCTCTGCCAGTAGATTTGGCCAGGGTCTCCTCTACAACCTGAGAGCCCTGTCCCTTGCAGTCCTTCTCTGGCTCCAGACATCTTGGTGATTTTATATATCTGGCGAGAATTAGTGTAAAGCCCTTCCCTTGCACACTGGGACCAACAAATAGGCAGGAGAAGGGGATCTAGTGCCCAGGCTCATCCTTGGTGGGGCGATGTGGAGGGGAGATCAGGTGTCCCCTTTCTCCCAACCACCCCAGCCTGCCCTGTCAGGACACACCGACCTGCAACCCGAGCCCTACCCGCTCTATTTTATGGCCAAAACAAGCCATAAATCTCCTCCTGCAGAGCTGGAAGGTGCAATTGCTTTTCTGCCACGCAGGTTGGTGTTTTTTTTTTTCCTCCTGCACGACTTGTAGCATCACGTGGGGGAAAATCAGTAAGTAAAAGTCAGGTTGGAACCATTTATAACGGCAGCGACGTGATTGTTCCTGTTGACAGCAGCAATTACCGGCGCTCCCTTCGATCGCTCCTTGCTGGGGAAGAGCAGAGGAAGGTGTTGGGAGAGGCTTTTCCAGAGCTGAGTCCCCTCTCCAGCACACCTCGTCACCCACAGTGCTCAGGGAGGGTTTTGGGGAGGGATGGAGGATGAGGAGTAGCCCCCAGGAGGAAAAGTTGGTGGAGGGATGCAAGGTGCTCCCCAGGAAGGAGGGTCTGGGGAGGGATGCAGGGTGTTGCCTGGGAAGGTCAGTCTGAGGAGGGATGCAGGAGGCTTCCCAAGAAAGGAGGTTTGGGGAGGGATGGAGGATGTTTCCCAGGAAGGTCGTTCTGAGGAGGGATGCAGGAGGCTTCCCAAGAAGGGAGGCTTGGGGAGGGATACAGGATGTTTCCTGGGAAGGTCCATCTGAGAAGGGATGCAGGAGGCTTCCCAAGAAAGAAGGTTTGGGGAGGGATACAGGATGCTCCCCAGGAAGTAGAACTCACTGAACACATCAGCTGGTGTCCACCTCCTCAAACACAGTTGGGAATCCAAGACAGACAGCTGGTCCAAGAGCTTGTCAGGAAGAAATGCTGCTGGTGGCCCCAGGTAGCTCTGAGGTGCACTTAGGTGAGGGCAGCATCCCTGGTGGGTGATTGCCAGCCAGATCTTGCCATGGTGTTCACGGTCTAGATCTCCTGCCTGTGAGATGTTCTGTCCATGCCAGGCAGGAAAGCACCAAGGTGCTGTCAGCCACAGCAGCCAGGAAGCTGCCAGGGAATTTGGGAGCTGGGTGCCAGAGGAATGCAGAGGACCTTGCCTGGGGGAGATGGAGAGCAAAATGAGGGATGTCTGTGGCCTTGCAGTGACAGGGCAGTGACAAATGGAGCCATTACTTGCTGCTGTGCAGAGATGTGAGACAAGGAGGGGCGAGCAAGAGGCACGGGGGTGTGG
>NW_009952720.1:638441-642102 GCF_000747805.2 Chaetura pelagica
CCAAAAGCAAGCTGAATTTCGTCATTAGCTTAAGTGGAAAACAAACAAACGAAGCCTAAGATCTGACTTTCTGTTTTCCTGTTTTCAATAAAGGGCACCTAGGGTTTTGTTTCAAAACAAAACAAGTGAAAAAAAGAAGGGAAGGGGGGGGGGGGGGGCCTGTTTTAAAAAAGGGGCCCCGGGGGTTTTTTTCAAAAAAAAAAAAAGTAAAAAAAAAAGGGAAGGGGGGGGGGGGGGTGGATGGGGCAAGAGGCTGAATAAAGCAAAACAGAAATGAATCATCTGTGTCTGTTTCACAAGCGAAACACCGTGTCAAACCACACTTGCATTTCTCATGTTTTTCATTTGAATCTTAGAAAATAAAATCCCATGCAAAATTTCAGCTGACTGCCCAAACTGAAAAGACTTCATGGTGAGATACCTCACTCCAGGGAAAGATCCACTATTTGCACAGCTCTGGCTGCAACCTTTGAACCATGAGCCAGCCACGGTGTTGCAACCCTGCTGCTGCTGATATAGCACTTGGCACCTGGCAGAAGAATTTTTCCATCAGTATTTAAGAGGTTTAATGATATGCTGGGGAGAGGGGAGATTTATGCACTTCTGAGAGGGGTTATGCATTCCTTTTCCATCCTGGCTACTGATTTGTATTCACCACGGCACGGGAATTTATGGAAGGGGGGAATCGATGTTTTATTGATATCTAAAAAACCTCTATGATGGATGTGCTAATTACATGTTTTTCTCCCAGGCCCCTTTTTTTATACACAAACAAATGACCCTGGTGCAATAACGAATGCAGGTAAAATGTGAAGTGGAGTTGAACTCTGTGGAGGTGATGCATATGAGGGAGACCTTGTTTATGTGGGGGCAGAGACCCTGGCCCTTTGTTCAGCTTCTTCCTCAGCCATTATTGAATTTTGGTTTCCCACTGACATCACCTTCCTGGTCAGGAACAGCAGGGCACAGCTCTCACAGCCATGCTGCTGGCTCCTGTCAGCTACAGTATCTACCTGCTCCCAAAAATACTGCTGTGTGCTTTCTGCACAGGGGACTGGGGGTTTGGGAGTCACCAGAGAGTGAAAGGACTTTCTCAATGCAGGACCACGAAGAGATGCAAGAGATGGTAGCACCACAGAAGGGAAGGCAGGAAGGACAAAGCATGCCAAAGCACCACTCCAGTGTGCCACCTGCCAGAAACTCAAGCCATGGCTTTGGTTCTTGCAGTGAGGACTTTGTGATCTTGAGGCTCAGCAGAAGCTATCAGTTTTGTGTCCTGCCAAGCGGAGGCTGTGGCAGGCAGCTGCCACCTGCACAGCTCCAGGCTTCTTGAGCCTAGTCCCAGCCTGAAGGTTCCTGGATTTGGGGGGATTGGTGGTACCCCATGGGGATGTTTGGCAAAGGCAAAAGTTCAGTCAGAAGTGGGTTCCTCCCTGGTCACTCTTGTGTCCTGGACACGAGAGGGATGGTGGGAGGTTTGATGGGGAGGAGGCCTCTTCTCCCAGGGCACAAGTGCTGGGGCCAAATCTCCCAAGAAGAAGTGATGAGGGAGATGAAGGGGACAAGAGTGGAGGGATGAGGACATACACAATGGGTAGTCCAGAGGAGCTCAGGAGACAGGAGGGGACATTTATTAACCAGAGGTGTAGTCTGCTGTGCCCCTTGTTCTCGGGAGGGCATGTGAGTCCCTGCTCCTTCTCCCCAGACAGGTGTCTCTGCAGTAAAATGTATGGCTGTAAGAAAACCAGCCCTTAATTGCCTCTGACTTCTTTTGTTGTGGGGAAAAAAAATATGTAATAATAACTTAGCTTCCAGGGATCCCTTCAGATGTTGTGTCCAGGCTGCCCAGGGTTTGGTGTGTGTGCAGCAGCCTCTGCCCTCTGCATATGGACAATGACAGGTCTCCAGGCTAACTGGAGGGTGGATATGATAATTATACAGGGCTATTTTTTTCCCTGCTCAGTTCTGCTGGTCACAGCCTGTTATTGTCCCAGCACAAGACGTGGGGCTGACCCACAAGTACAGCTTGGGCAAGGGCCCTGCATGATTTTCTTTACTGCTGGCTGCCTGTAACACTTCTGGGTTTGTGTGCTCTGCAGCCAAAGGCTGGGAGAATGGGTCAAATTTGGCCCAGCTCATACTGGGATGACTGGAGCTCTTCCAGTCCTGTGCTGCTTCATGTTTGCTGGGGTTGTTTGGTGCATCTGGCACAAGGGCATCAGTACTGGCATCCCCTGAGCCCTGGTTCTTCCCTCTCCCAGGCTGCTGGGGACCAACAGCTAAATAGATGTCACCCCACAGAGCAGGCACAGCGTGTCTGAACCCAGCATCCTCATCCTCAGTGTTTTCCATGCCAGGCTCAGAAAACCTCCACGGGTGCCTTGCATCAAACCTGTTCCCACGCCTGCCAAAGTGAGGGGGTGGGAGGAGGGATCAGTCACTCTGTCAGAAACAACAAAAAAAAGTTAAAGAAAAAAAAAAAAAAAAAAAGCAAGGAAAAAAGTGAGAGGAATCTAGCAGGAGCAGTAAATGCTCCAGCAAAGAAACTCAGCCAGGGCTGGAGGCCTCCCTCACCATGGAGATGAGTCGGAGGGTGCGCGGAGGCCGCGCCTCAGTTCATTTGCTGCCAGTGCTTTTCCCAAGCTATTCCCAGAGCGTTCCATCCTGCCTGCCTGCCCGTGGCTTGCCAAAGGCTGGCAGGCTCAGGCCAGGTGGTGCTTGTCCGTGGGGAGTGGGGCTGGTTGGGGTCGTGGATCTTCAGAGGTCCCTTCCAGTCCTGACCCCTCTGTGACTCTCTGCAGCCAGCTGGAGGGAGGACGAATTTGCTGCAAATATTGTGATCTTTTCATAGTGCTGGGAGAGGAGCTATTATTTTTTTTTATTTGCAAGCAGCAGAACCAAGCTGATCTCACCTTTCTCCCGGTTCAAACTGGGGCTTTGCCTCCTCTGCCCAGGCACAGGGGCTGCAGACCCACTCTCAGGTGACCCTTTTTCCCCTCAGCAGGCAGCCCTGGGGGAAATGAGTGCTTGCAGGCACCTGGAACATCCGAGGCCACCTCTGCTCCAGCACTGAGCCCAACTTGCCCTGTTCTTCCTGCCCTCTGTGGGGCTGATCCTGTGTGTTCACTCTCCCTGCACACAGCCCAGGGATGGGGACACTGTGGCTTCGTTGCCCAGTGGCAGAGCCATAGTGGCCCTGCAAGTGGTCCAGGCACTCCAGTGATGGTCCAACTTGCTGTCCTGGCCACACTGGGGCCTTTGTTCCCCCTCCAGCCCCCAATGAGGCTGTGAAGGAAGCAAGAGAATAAAAAAAACCAACAGGTTTTTCTTTCTGGCTCAGGTGAAAGGTCGTTTTTTTGACCCAGGATGGGAAGATGGGTTCGGGCACTGTCACAGGCTGTGGGAACGAGCCTGTAGGGTCAGGGCGATGCTTTAGTAAAGGTCAGACCAGTGTCCCCCCCCGCCCCCCCCGGGGAAAGCGGGAGGACCGAGAGCCGGGAGCGGAGGAGGGAGATGGACTCGACAGCTGTGCCAGGGACGGGGAGGGAGGAAGGGGGGGAAACTTTCCGTCCGGGCTAAATATACACCAGCCTTTGGGGTGTCTGTTGGCCAGGAGCGGTGGGCGGGGAGGGCAGGGCAGGGCAGGGCAGGGCCACCCCGG
>NW_009952720.1:642939-665260 GCF_000747805.2 Chaetura pelagica
CCTTGGTTGTTCCCCTGCTCTCCCCTCGCTCCGAGGCGTCGGTTCGGTGTCAGAGGGCCCGGGGGTGTTGGGTTGAGGTCGGATGGAAGGTGGTTTGGCCTCCGTAGGTCACCCCCGGGGGTTTGGTGGCCTCTCCGAGCAACCCCTGAGCTTCTCGGAGTGTCTTGGGTGGTCGGTAGGGAGGTGCTGGGCCGTGGTGGGCTGGGGGAGGTGATGGGGTGGGTTCTGGTGCTCCCGTCCCCGTCAGGGACATCAGGGACATGCATATTGACCCCAGGGTGAGCATGAGAACTTTAGGGTGTTGATGAGACCCCACAAAGGACGTGCCTGTGCAGATCTGCCCGTCAAGGGCTTTAAAAGTGGCCTGGAAACACTAAACTGTTTGGTTCAGCTGGTGATATTGGACGTGACTCCTTTTCCAGTTTAGCCCCTGTGACTTGAGCAAACCCCTGGGAAGACACAGTGTGACTTTTTCCTGGAAACTAAACTGGTTCAGCTCGCAATATTGAACATGACTCCTTGTCCCATTCAGTCCTCGTGACTTGAGCAAACCCCTGGGAATACACAGTGTGGCTTCTTCCTGCACCTATGGGAGAAGTTAAGTCAAGCAAACAATTAAGGTAGAAAAGGCTGTAATAATCATCTAACCTGGAGAACAGAGAAAAAGTTAAGTATTGCTGCACCTGGAAGACAAAAGAGTAGAAGTACAAATATGACTCAAGTGTGTGGCAAGAGATGCTGCCTGGACTTGAAAACTGAATCTATTAACAGTCCAAGTTGGGTGTGCACATTTCCCCCATGATTTCTCTTCCAGATGGAACAACCTTGTCCTACTACTGCCCCTTACAAATGCTTTTGTTCTTCAGTACAATATTTAATTATCCTCTAAGCTGGTGGCCCCTAGGCTGTGGTTTGTGGATCATTAATTGTTTTAAAAACAGACTGGTTGTGTGAGGTTTTGTTTTCAGATGTTTCCAGTTCTTAAACAGGTCTCCAGATTTCTCTTTGCCTTTTTAAGAAAAAAAAAAAAAAGGGTAGAAAAAACATACTTGGGGAACTAAGAATAACAGGAGCCATGCCTAGGTTGAGATTAAAAGAGTGGTTTTTCTCTTCTGTAATTTTTTTGGTCTTTATTCTTAGGAGATTTATTGCAATTAACCTCTTTTTTACTCTGTTGCAGATGCTTTAGGTTGTACTTGTATATCAGCTCATGATTGCCAAACTAGCTCCAGAGGGCTTCTTGGTGTTAGCTCTTAGACCAATAAGGTGTTTAATATGAACAAATTCTCAAATCAGAACCCACAGTTTTGATACAAGTGAAGAAAAAGCTGATAATTAACACTGTCAGCACAGATTTCCAGTTGCCTTCAGCTGAGGGGAACAGAGCACTTCTGTCCTCTTCTCCTGGGTCCCTTTTGTCTCTGGCCAAGCAGGATGCAACAGCAGGTGCCTTTGTGCTCCTGGGCTTCAGGCTGTGCTTGGCTTCTGCATTTCCATGCTGCCCAGAAAGGTGCCACCCCTGTTCCTGAGTGCCTGGGAGGGCAGTGCTGACTGTGGCAATGGGAGAAGTTTGCTAGTGCAGCTACTGCAGGATTATGCTCTGCTAACTTTGGGTTTTGCAGCCTTTTGTGCTTTAAATCAAGGCGAGGGCACTTAATGCAAGTTTTCTCTATTTAATTATAGCAGCTGTATCAGTATGCATAATGGGCTGCTAATATATTACTCTGGTGGACAGTAGGATTGCTAGTGCACAAAAGGTGCTGACTCAGATCTGTCCACTGTCCTTGATTTGGCATCCTTGTCTTTCCTCAGTTTAGTGTTTTATGTCACTAAGGGCTTTGATTTAAGATACAGCACCATCATAAAAGAGGTGACAGCAACAGCTGAGCTCTCTGTTAAAATACTGTATATTATTTATTTCAAACTGTTTGGGTATATAGGCATTTTCCTGGAATTTTATTACCTTTTATTGGAGGCCATTTCAAGATTTTATTACTTTTCTCTCTGATTTTGTTTATGTGTCAGAGACTTGAAAATAAGGGAATTGCTTAGTTGTCATCTTCAGTGAGGTGTTTAGAAGATGTTGCTGAGTTTACGACTCTGCCCCAGAACAGGAGGCAGAACAGACTAGGTGGTAGGGCTTTGGCCTGGGCCTGAATTTTCTGTTTCTCCCCCTCCTTTTTGTGTGGCTTTGGGCAAATTGCTTGTCTGTGGTGGTGAAGCAAATATAGTGCTTGCCTGTTGTGTTGAGGGTGCAAAAAGCTGAGCTTCAGGAAGTGTTGCAATGGGGTCATCATTCAGAGAGGGGTGGGAATCCAGAACTTGCTGTAAATGACTGGACTGAGTGAACTGCCCTGCCATGAGGATGTGCCAGGTCCTGAGGAGCTGCTGAGAGGTGCAGGCAAGCTGGAAACCCAGTGTTGCTGGCAAAACAGGGCTTATGCTGTCTCTGAGTGTAGGTTCAAGAGTCTAATCCCATTTTTTGCATGGTGTCTTTCAAAAATGGTAGAATATGATGCCATAAATCTGCCTAGAACATAGGATTTTCTGCCTGCAGCTTCCTGTTGCAGGGAGCAGTGTGATGCCTCTGACTTGGTGTTACCAGTGTTGCCCTTTTGTCTCTCTGGGACATACAGGCCCCCTTGCCTTCTGTGGTTGATGTTTGCTTGTTCTTCCTTGCACCCCACTTTCAGTCATTTGAGCACAGGGCTTTCCCACAGGCTCAGGCAGGTTAGTGGGGAAGAGCTTTGGGCAGGAACAGGCAGGAATTCCCATCTTGCCAAAGAAATTGAGCTTACTTGGCCTGTGCACAGATAGAACTTAGTCCTGCTGTCCATGGAGGGGAGTTACTGCTCTTTAAGGAGGCTGCAAAGAGGTTTCCCCTTAAAAGATTTGCAATCAGGTAAAAATATTTGGCTGGAACTCCCTGTTGTATCAATATATTAATTGAAAAATTATCCAAGAGCCAGTTTAACCCCTCCACCACCACCAGGAGGAGGAGCATCAATTGTGGAGTAATGTGTAAGGAGAATCTCAAGGCTCCTCAAAGTCTGGACCAGCAGCTGAAGTTGCATGGGTGTGATATGTGGCACTAACAAACCACTGAGCATCTCTCTCCCCAAGCACTCTTCTGAATATTGTGACCTTCAGCTCTCAGGTGGGAGCTTCATCCAAGGTTTCTTGATTTCCCTTTTGGCCACAAGTGGAGACATCTGCAGACACTTCCCATTTGGAGCTGCCTGGGTCATCTCTATAGGGTTCATGAGTATAATGCCTGCAGGCAACTCTGCATGCAGCAGCAATACTAGGGAAGTATTTCATGCATTCTGGCTGTCTTCTATTTTTAATGCAACTGTAAATGAGGTGAGCTAAGCATCAAGTGACCTGTTGGCCCCCTGGAGACCATCAGTAATTATTTTGTGGATACAGAATGAGAAACTCTTTGCTTGAAATACTAATACAGGCTCTGGTCTTTCTGCTGGTTGTGGGGAAAAACAGCTTTTGAGGCCCTCCAGGGAAGTACCAGGAAGTCCTTAATGGAATGCCACCTTCCAGTATTTGTCAGCATTTAGATATTTAGCTAAAAGTCCCCCAGCTTCAGCTGTCAGACTTGTGTTCCCTCTGATGTTACATTCCTGGTTGGTTCCTGATGCATTATGAAGTCTTGCAGCAGAAAGAGGGGAGCCAAAACCTTTCCTTTAATCTTTCCCACAAAGCCACTTCAAGCCTTTTCCATATATCTTAAAGTAGCAAACATGGCACAAGTGCACTTTTCCCCCCCTCTTGATGGATGAAATTTAACTACTGTTCCTTGATTTGTGTTAGTAGCAGTATTCCCTGATGCTAGAACTGCCTCTGAATGCCAAATCTAAAGAAACTGCTGTTGTGTTTTGATGATGGCAGTGGAAAATTAATATTAAAACAGAATATTTTTTTTTAATCCAACTTGGCCAATTTTTGCACTTTAGCTGTTGAACTAAAGAACTGCCAAGCAGGCATTTTCCATACAGATAATGAATTTGCATTTTATTTCCATGTTTATTTTGCTTTTTAAAACAAGTGGACCAATCCACCTCTGAGCACAGGAGAGAACATTTACACTAGATAACTCCTGACTGATTTATAGAATTAAACTGTTGCTAGCCCCTTCTCTTTTTACTCTATGAAATGCAATATATTGTTTTAAAGGCCAGCTGAGATGTTCTAATTTGAATGAATAGCTCACTAGGAGACAGTCAGATGTACAGAAAATTAATTTCAGTTGCAGTCACTCACACCCTCTAACACTTTAAATGAAAACATAGTGTAACTAATAAATATTTCTCAGCATGGACATGCTCTCTTTAAAGCCTGATTAATTATTCCATCCTCAGTATAAAATCCCCACCCTGTTAAGGTGAAGAATTGTTAGTTGATTTAAGCACTTCACCTGCCTGAACACTTGAGTGTATTTCATAAAATGTTTGAGTGCAGTTTAGTTTTGCTTGGCTGACAAAATGTTCAACCAGCACTCTTTGCCCATCTCCATGACATACCTGTGTCTGTTTAAATATCCCATCTGTGCTGGGCTGTGTCCTGTGTTACTGGGGACTTGCTGTGCTAACTGCATCCCAGGGGCTGTTGCATGTGGAGCTGTGGTTCTCTGGTTGCTACAGTCCTTCATCCACCATCCCTGGGGGGGTTATGTAGCTCTTCCATTACAAAAAAGTTCTTAAAAAAAATAAAATCCCTATGTTTTGTTAAAGTTCATTCAGTCTCACAATGTCTTTTTCATTTCGGTTCGATTAATTTTACCAGTGATCCCTGTGTGGGGGAAAAAAAAAGGGCTTTATTTTCTATTAGAAAGGGGCACAGTCAGAGCTGGTGAGTCCTGACCCATGTTCCTTGGCTCTTCCAGGCAGGAACAGAGGCAACTTCACTTGCAACTTCACTTACACCTTCTCCTGAGCTGCCTTCAACGAAATCTCTGTTACCCAAATCTCAACCTGCTAATTGCTCTGTTGAGGCAGTTGTTAGCACTGACCTTATTGCCAGAATGTGGTTGTGCCTTTGGAGCCTTGGGTAGGTGTAGCCTCCGTCAGTCCTCTGTGTGTGACCTTACAAAGCAGGTATGTCTGCTAGACTTCCCTGCTGTGAGGAGGAAGGACTTTGTCCTACCAGTACACCACTCAGTGGAAAACTACCTGATTCCCACTGGTACCAAATCCATTTTACACTGGCTATAAGATATTTTCCATATTTGACATTTTCTTCCTCTGAGTTTGTCCCCTTGCTTTCCAGAGGACTTTGGAAATAATTAAGCCAAGTCTGTTTATCTGAGCTTTGTGTGGAAGCAGGTGAATTTCAGCCTTAATGAATAAACATCCCTGTAGAAACCCTAATCAACAGAATTTTTCTTGATACTGGTGGAGGCTGAAGCGTTTGGCTGGGTAATAATATAACATTAAGTGAGAAATCATTTGCTGTTTATCCCTGTTAGGTAATGCATGCAAAAGAAATGAGCTCCATAACAAAATTGCTTCCCTTGCATCCCACAAAGAAAACACAGGGATGCAGAGGTGCTAATAACTGCCAGAGTGCTAAAATGAAGGTAAAACAAGACTGAGTTGTGTTAGTTCTTTCCCTCAGAAACCTTTCCTCTGGCACAAGAACAAACTACCCTGAAACCGTCAGAACCCAGGATTTCTTTATGAAAGACTCGTTCCTTTGCTTTGTTCTAACAGAAGGAAATTTCTTTTCTTTAGGTGAAGTTTGGAACCTGTAACACTCCCAAGCCAGGCTTCTTTGATTTTGAGGGAAAACAGAAATGGTAAGAGGAAATTCTTGTAATTCTTAACAATTTCTGGCTCTGCTTTCTGCTTCATCTTGTCTATTGACAGATTCAAGACATAGAGGATGTCAAATCTGAAACTCTGCTACTGAACTGGTGTTAAAATCTTTTCTTTAGTAGGAAGATGTTTGCTCCTATGCTTGGTGCAGACATAAAATACCAGACTTTTGTATTTACCTTGTTCATCCAGATTATCCTAGATATGAGAAAAATTTTGTGAAAATAGCCACAGCTTTACAAACAGCTACACTTTGTGAGCACAAATCATGTTCCAGCCTGGATCATGATCCCCTGAAAGATGCTTTCATAGCAGAGTTCTGGATTGACAGTGCCCATTCATGGCTTTAGAGAAAAGTTGACCATTTCAAACTGCATGGCTTTACACCCCCTGAATGTATTTAGATGAGTCTGTTCACTGTTCCACTGTTGACACTATAAAAATTCATTGTGCTGTCTCTGAGTGGCTAACCGATGTTTTCCTCTCTCTTGTAGGGAGGCTTGGAAAGCCCTGGGAGACACCAGCCCTCATCAAGCTATGCAGGAGTACGTTGCTACAGTGAAAAAACTGGATCCCAGTTGGAATCCACAGGTAGGAAATGTGAAAATATTGTTCAGAAAACAAACCAGCATTTGTCTTTGTAAAGCTGACTATGGTTCAGCTTCACACAGACTTTAATTGCTTCATGGCAAACTTCATTTTGAGCAGATTGAAGTCTAAATTAATTTTTTTAACTCTACTTTTGTTATGACTGAAATGTAAAGAACCATCTCGTTCGAAATTATCTTCATTACAGTGAGCACATGCACAGGGTTGGTTTGGCCATAGTGATCTAATTTCTTTTGCTTCATGCTGTATTTAGCATGTAAAGATACTTTTTATCCATTTCTCATCTTTCTCTTTTCAACTACTACTTAAATGTTGATCAATACAAAGTAATCTCTGTGAAAGTGACATGAACTGAATGATCAATTCTAAAAATGTTTCCTTTTTGTTTCCATGCAGCAAATTACCAAATCTGATTATGATTAGGTACTCCAACATAACAAGTGTATTTAAGTCCTGTATGTGTGTGTTATAGGGAGACTGCACTGTCATTTTAATTAATCTGTCTTTCATCTACCAGGTTTATTACTTGATTAAATATTTAAGGATATCTCCCTGGTTATAGGCTTGTATTTATATAATTTTAAGAGGATTGCTCTTAAAGAAAATGTGCTGCCTTTGATTGAAGAAGGAGTGGAGATAGTTCAGTAATAACAAAATGCTGAAGGCATGGTAATTTCTTTCATGGTAGGAAATTGATTCTCTTTTTGGTCCTGTGCTTCGGAAGCAAAATTGTGTGTGAGCACAAGACTATGAATCAAGAATTTGATTCTCAGTTGTCTTCTGATTCTGTTCTGGAGGCTTAAAAGTAATTGTTTTTTCCTCATGAGTTCATGCTTCAATGGTGTGGATCCTGTTTTGCAGCAAAGAAATCTTGTCATTTAGAGGAAACCCCTTTTAATGCTGTTGGGGAAAATAGTTTTATATGCTGTGTTGTGCAGTGCAGTTGGCCACGTGCTCTCTAAATTCTTGTCCCATCTAAAATTCTCATACAGGAATAAAGTAATTTTAAAAGTATCCATATACAATCCTGAATGAAGTGTCTAGCAGTGAGACACATGAATATTTACTAAACAATGAGGAAAAAACCCAACCTGAAACACCCAATGCTTTCCTGAATTTTTATGGGTAGAGCTTCTGTTCATAAAAAGACTTCTCATGCATGGTGACAGATTTGATTTGGGGTACATGCTTCATTTTCTTGCCTGAGAAAATACTTATCGTCGCAGGTGTGACATGAGTACAAGTATCTAAAGGGTGGGTGCAAGGAAGATGGAGACAGGCTCTTCTCAGTAGTTCCTGGTGTAGAACAAGGGGCAACGGGTACAAGTTGGAACACAGGAAGTTCCGTTTAAACATGAGGAAAAACTTCTTTACAGTGAGGGTGGTGGAACACTGGAACAGGCTGCCCAAGGAGGTTGTGGAATCTCCATCTCTGGAGGTACTCAAAACCTGCCTGGATGCAGTCCTGTGTAAAGTGTTCTAGTGCACCCTACTTCAGTGGAAGAGTTGGACTGGATGTTCTCTAAAGGTCCCTTCCAGCTCTAGCAATTTTGTGGTGTGACCTTTGGGTTACAAAGATACCAGCCAGGAAACTTGCTGAGGTGAGGATTGAATATGTGTGGGCATGTTTCTTCCCACTGCTGTCCTTGCACAAGCCTGTCCCCAGGACTCAGCAGAAGCTTGGCCATGCTGGGTAGTGCTGTCACACTATTGTATTTGCTCATCCATGCATCTCTCTATCCTCCCTTTTTTGAATAGTTGGTGCTAGAAGTGTAGACTTGCAGGAAAGCAATCCTGGAGCCTGACTAAAAGGTTCTGTGGAAATGGCAGGGCTGAGTTGTCAGAGTGGTTTGAAGAAATGTGCTTTTTCTTCAGATGCTTTTGTGTCAGTGTTTCACTAGCTGTCCTTCTCTCACTCAGGTGACCATGCATTTATTTCTTGGCTTTTTGAAGCCAATTATTTTTTTCCTCTGAGTGGTCTTGGTGCACAGAACTATAATGCTGAGGAAAATCCATAGGGAGTTGCCTGGTTTACTTACCCTGCACTGCTGCACAGGTGCCATGTTTCTTGTCCTGACTTTTTCCTTTGCCTTGCCCATAGCTGAGCTAGGAACCTGTTAGGAGAACAGAGCATTTTGCATTGAAAGAACATGCTGAGTTGCAGGAAGACCAGGCAGAGGAAGTTACATTAGGAGATAATTCAATTTAAAAGTTAGCACTAAAGTAGAGGTGACACATTACTTTCTTTAAAAGAAGTTCTTTGTCCTTCCTACTGCATCTTCCTTTAAATTCCACTTTTATATGAAAATCGGGAGTCTCTCACTCATCTCCTGCTGCTCTGTAGTATTTTTCTGGGGCCACGAGGGGGAGCTCTGCTCTTTAAAATTATGGAGATGCATGTGTCAGGGGATAGAGATAAAATAGCTATTTTAGTCTTCAAATTTCAAATTGGATTTATAGAAAAGATCTGTGGGTACATTACAAGGTGCTTCATCACTGTCATTGTGTCTCCTTTACATGCTTATCTGCTGGGTTCCTTTGAATTTTCTTATGTACAGTAGATCATGAATGAAATACTCCTAGTGTATTTGGTTAAAAGCAGTATAAAGTGCTTGGTACAAATTAGAAAAGTTCAGCTTTCATATCAATATGAATCATCAATAGTAATTACAGTACAAAGGTGTTGAATTTCTCATTATGCAGCTTCATGACTTCTGCTATTGTAAAGCTTTCTCAATATTGCCTACATTTTTCTCTTCAACAGTTCATTGCATCCATTAAAGTTGTTCCTGTTATCTTAAATCCTCCTCAAGCTTCTGTTTCATTTATTTGCAGTTTTTAATGTCTTAATCCTTCAGTACTAAATATGCAAAATTTAAAGCTTAGAAACACCTTTTTCGTAGTTTCATTTTTCCCCAGCAGATTTGCTGCTGTTCTGCAGCTTTCAGGCTGTCAGTATTTTTCTTAATAAATAGAATGGAACTAAATGCAGTGTTTCTTATGCAGTCCAAATAGATCCACTTCTTCATTCCTTTGTCTTGATTTTTACATTGATTCATTCCTTCATATTGACCTTGCAGTTCCTGTATTAGCACATTTTCAACATCAGACTGTAACTGCTATAACTTCATAATCTTTGCTTGTTTTGGATGGAGAAAAACCTCAAACAAAGTCAAAGCATTCTGATGCAGTAGAAGCACCCCAAGTTTGTGTTCAGAAGCAATGGGAACATCAGTAGAAGCCAACATCTGACTTCCTACTTGCTACTCCTGCATGGAGTTTGGAGCACCTGCACTTTCTTAAGAGACAACTGAACACTGAGAAGCAAGTGGCACAGCTGTTTTCTGCTCTGGGAAGCAGATACGTTGCTTTTGATAGTAGTGGCACATCTGTGTGCTCATCTCCATGCTTATTCCCAATGTGTTTTAGTTTCTTCTTCACCCTTGCTGCTAGCAGGTTGCCTGGTAGTCATGCCTGATCTTTCCTTTCAGAGCTTTGACTAAAACCTGGGAAGAAATTATGCTAGCAATTTTGTTTGCTAGGAAATCCTTAAAATAGCCTATAACCTAAAGGGTATTGAGGTGAGATCCATTGTCTTTTCATGAAACTGCAGGGACCTCCTTGCTGGATTTACCTTGAACCTAGAAGTGTAGAAACAACCATCACAGTTGCCTTTCTGGATGCTTTGCAGTTAGGTCTTCCTCTCTTGGCATGGGTCTTACTGTGGTTTGTGTCCTAGGTTGTTTTGTTCCTTTTCCCAAGAGTAGCTGTTGGTAGGAGGTCGAGACTATGCTTGTCCATTCTAGTCTCCATTCTCTTCTTGATACAGTCTTCCTTAGTCATCTTCTACCTTTTAGCACATCTTTTGTTTCTTGTTCTTCCTTGTGAGTCATTCCTTTCAGTCTGAAGTTCCAGGCAGTGGAAAGGTAATTGCTTGGGCCAGCTCAGCTCTATTTGCATATTTCAGAGACATCACCTGTCCTTCAAGTCTATTCACTCTTCCTCCAGAACAGAGAATAACATATGAAGCAATTCTCTTGTGTTCTCTATCCTCAACCAGAAGTATTTCATGTAGTCAACACCTCCCAGTGCTTTGGGTCATTTAGAGAAGTGTGTTCTGGCTGCTTCACTTCTTACAGGTTTACCTGTCTACTTCCTGCTTTACTGGTGGCTTTTGGTGTTGCTTCTAGTGGCTTTTGATGATATATGAGTTTGGCAGTGATATTTGTCTGCCAGCCACCTGCAGCTTATTATCTACATGTCCTCATCCCTCTGGTCCCCCCTCCTGCTGTGGCTCTGTTACTCACTGGCATAGAGCTGTCCTGCAGGCTCAGATGTGGGTTGGGGGTTTAGGGAGGTTCACTTTGCTTGTCTTTCATCTTTATGCCATAATCTTTGTTCTCGTGCACATGGCTGTCTCTGCTGTTATAGCTGGGCACTTCTAGTATTTGCTGGTTTTAAGACAGTCTTAGTGACTATTTCTATTTCCCCCTACACTCTAACATTCTAATTTGTTGTGGATTTGATATCACGCATTTCTACTGGCTTTCAACATCCAGATTTTTCAAACCTCAGATTGCCATGGGGGTTTATGACCACAGGCACTGCCTGTGTGGAGGTGGGAGCAGGACAGCACCTCTCTTGCTCAGAACCATTGTGCACATCTCCAACCAAGTTGACATTGCAAGGGATGTGGGTGGAGGTGTGTCCACCACCCTGCAGTGAGGTGGTTGGGAGCTGTTATTGATTGTTCTTTGTAACAAGATGGTTATATGGCACAGCTCAAACAATAAAAATAAATAATAAAAAAACCATCCAGATTTGCTCATCAGTTTTAGCCTTCCATTTGCTGATTGCAGTTTTGGCATCTCTTGATTCTAAATATTTCCTTTTGTTATTTCTTATATTGCACATTTACCAGCTAGGATCTCAGTAGCTTGTCATGCTACTAACTGAAGTGACATCCCTCCCCAGACACTTAGAGGCCTTCTTTCTATTTGCTTTGACTGCTGAAACTCGCTGGAGGGCTTAATGATTTTCTATTTCCTTATTAAAAAAATAATAATAATTGGCATTTTAATTTGACTCAGCTTCACTAACAATGCACTTAGTAAGATTTCTGCTGTGTAATGAGGAAAGTTGTATAGTAGAGGTCTGAGGAGCACAGACATGTCTCCAAGGCAAAGCAGGAAGAGAGCTCAAGTTCAAAGAAAAGACACATTCACCAAACATCTTTTTAGGCTCTTAAATGTTTGAAATTTCAGTGCTGATGTTTGCAGGGGAGAAAGCTGCCTGTGGATTTTTTTTTCATCTATTCTTCTGTGCTTTGAGTGGAGGAGGATTCATTTCTCTGTACTCTGGACCAAGTAGTCAAGAGGAGTAAGAATACCTCTGTGCTGTGTTGATCTGGGAGCACAGAGTCCTGGTGTTTGAAACAGCCAGGAGAGGACCCCTGGGGAACAGACAGTCAGTGTCAAAGGAAAAGAAAAGGAACTTCAGAGTAAAATACCAAGTGCACTATTGCTGCAGGCTCAGAGCAGTCCAGTAAGCTGGAAAACCTGCAGGAATAAAGCAAATTGATTTGCCCAGTGGGTGTTTTTGCAGAGGTACTGCAGGGGGCAATATTTGATAAGGTGGGTGGCCAGTTTACCCCATGCACAGGGCTGGGCTCCATTCATCCTTCTTTATGTTGAAATCACCTTTCTCGATCACAGTCTAAATGCACCAAGCAAATGTGGAAAAGCAAATTTGGAATTTGAGGATACAGAGAAAAGCAGGAGAAACAATTTCCAGATGGACAGAGCAGCAGAGTTTGTACATGTGCTTTTTGTAGGTTGCACCAGGTGTTACTGAAATATTATAGTGATTGATCTAATTTGATGAGCCTCTTGTATTTAAGTAGGATCTCCAAGGCAACATAAAATTTCAGTAGTGACTCAAATAGAAACGGTGTATCCAATGGTGTTAAGACAAGCATTTGGAAATCCAAACGTGAACTTTGCTTACATTTGGACTCATTGCTTGCCTGTTTGTGTGTGGAGCAAGAAGTTTGGTCAACTTCTAAAGCTTACATTTGTGAATGGTAAATTACACAGTAGTTTCAGGCCAAAATCTGTGGATTTCTTGGTTTCTATTGCAGTCTGTTGGAATTTATTCTGGAAATTAAGAAATACATTAGAAAAACTGTGGTCTGTAAACAAAATGAGTGCATCTCTCATGTTTTCCTGTTTTGTCTATCAGTCAAACAGATGTCTCCCTTGATAATCTGTCCAAGCAGCCACCGTTTATGGTTGGGAAAGAGCAGCAGAGTGGTGTGGGCAGGATTACAAGGGGGATGGGGAGAGCAGGAAGGGAGAGAAGACCTGTTTGGGTCTCAGCTTGTCACCCTCAGCAGTGCAGTTAGTTTGGGTTAACGTCTCAATTTATGGCTTGCTGTATTGCAAGGTCAAAAACTTTGAAAAATAGGGACTTTATTTCTTTTGTAGTAGAAAAGCCATTTAATTGCATCGTGTAAAGTGGGGGCTAATGGAATTATGGCTGTGCTCCTTAAAGCTTCCTGTGCTGTGCAAATGCAGCACGTTGGGAAGAGAGAAGCCTCCCTTATTCCTGCAAGCCACAAGCAGTGCTTGCCAGCATCTCTGCTCTCTGCTGTCCCTCTTTTTTTCTGGGTTTGTACAGGATACTTGTCTGTTGATTCACCCTCAGTGAATTTCATCTTTGGGTTTGTTTTTACCCAAATTAATTGCACTTAAGAATAACAGCTGTAACAAAATGCAGGAGACAAGCTGCACAGTTCACTGTATGTATTTTGAAAGCTCTTATTTCAATGGGTGACCATATTAGAAGAAATCACTGAGATAATTAATGAACTCTAATCCACTTTTTCCACTTTAAAAATAAACAAAAAACCAACAACATTAAACCTAGCAGGCCTGTTTGTTTGGTTTTGTTGTGTTATTTTTTCTTTTAACAGAAAAGGCAACACTAGAAATTAAAAACAAAAATAAAGATCCACCCCAGATTTTGGGGCATGTAAGATTGATGTCCTCTGGGTTTAGGCAGCCTTCTTTTAGTGAACCACCCTGAGGTATGACCACTTATTACACATCCAGAGAGAGGTTAGGTCTTAACAGACAGAGGGATTCTCCTGCCCTGCTACATTTTGCCAGCTGTGCAAGGGACTGTCCCTAGTGTGCAAGCAGAGTTAGTAGCAGATGCAGCCTTCCTGTGGGAGTAATCTGTGCTGTGCATGGTTAACAAAAGCTCACAGTTTGTGTGCACCTTTCTTGTACATTCAAGACCACAGGCAGAGCAACCCACCTTGTTTTATCCAAGTTGGGAAAATGGCAGTTTATTCGCTGCACAAGTTAAGGCCTTGAGTGTTAAGCAGCATGAAAAGAATCTTTTTTTTTTTTTTTCCCTTAGCAAGAGGATACTTTTTGTGTCTGTTGTGTAAGGCAGTAAAATATCACTCTACAAACATCAACTACATTTCCCTGTTCTTCTGCAATAAAGGCAGAAAGTGCTGCATCCTTTGCTTCTCTGTACCTTCTTGTGCGTAAACTGTGTTGATGCTTTAGGTACTTGATATAGGTCCTACTCATAAACAAAGCTGTCCAGAGGTTATTTGCTACCTTTCTGTCCCTGTCTTTGCACATGTAACTGTTTATCAATTTTATTCCATGCAAGATGGAATAAAACTCAGGGCACACCAAGTAGGAGGTAGTGTGTTGCCTGCCTGCTTTGTTATCCAGGCTACTCTGCTCTGAGCAGCAAATCAAATTCAGTTTCCTATTTATACTGGTTTTTTACAAGCAGCACAAGCTCATGGGCAGTGCACGTCCTCGCTCAGTACTGTGACAATAACCCTGTCGTCCTTTGGACTGTTGTTTAAGTGAGGGAGCAGATTAATAAAATAGTATGTGTAAGTTGTGTTTGTAACAATGACAGCAGAGAACACAAGCTGGTGCTTGTTTGCCATGAACCCGGGGCCTGAGGATGGAGTTGTCAGAGGTGGCCTGAGGATGCTTTTTTCTTGCAAGTAACTTGCATGCCAGGCTTGGGGTGCTGTGCTGGAGGGCCTGCCAGCTGGGGTGATCTGGGATTTTTTTCCCATGGACAAACTCTATAAATGATAAGGCTTTTTCTCCTCTGCAGCTTTATTTTATTGTAGAGCACAAAACGAAAGGCCAGCTCCAGAGTGAGATTTTTTGGTGTTTTGGAATTGTGGTTCTGGCAAGCTGTGCAGAAGTGAAAAAGTTAAAATGAGCAAGTGTCTCGTAGTAGAAATATAAACAGCTGGAATATGTGTCAGCCTCCCACCCCCTGGGAGTCTGTTGGATTGTTCTCTTTGATTTTACATCTCTGCAGAAATTTATGGCCTCGGCTCCTTTATTTATGACATTGCAATCTTCGTTCAAGCGATTGATTGAAATATAACGGTGCCAAGCTGCAAAGCCTGTATTTTAGGAAGGCTGAAGTTTAGAAAGCAAACCAGAAATGCAAGCAGTCATTTATTGAAGGCTGCACTGGAATCCTGTACAGAGCTTGCCCATATTTTTATGTGCCTAAACTTCTTCAAAGTAAAGAATTACCACAAGGATTTATACCTCTCCTCTCTCGCTCCTTTTAAGTTGTCTGGCCATGCTAAAAACATACAGAATGTTAGACAGGTAATCTTACTGCCTTTGCAAGGGCTAACTTTTGCTTCTAACAATATTAGCCCCTATTTTTCCAGCTCAGATCCAGCAGTGCTGATGCACTGTATTGTTAGTGGACTGTGAGCAGCACCATACATGCTCTTGCAGCTACTTGAGAAGGTAACAGGTTTTTTTTCTGGAATTGTAAGCAAGAAATTAGGAGGCTCTTCATTTTTAGCTAGTGATTTTTGATTAGGCATTCAAGCAAAGATGAAATATTTTTTTTTCCTTTTCAATAAGTCAGTGAATGAATTTGTATCATCTTGCAGTAATTAAAATCTTTTCCTATCTGGACTGTATTCAGAAAAAAGAATCATTAGAGACATAGCTCTGCCTTGCTGGTGTTGAGTGTGCTACTGCAGCACAGCAGTGCCTGTGGCATCCCAGTGTCATGATTCCTGGCTCACTGGTGAATTGAGACACTGCATGCTAGCCAGATAGGCCAGAGGCAACTGGGAAAAAAAATAATCAACCAAATTTAAATATATATATCAAACTCCTGGCATGTGAGGTTGACAAGATGTAACAGAGTGGGGCATTTACAACATTCTGTGCAGCGGGGACCTAGTAGCTTGTTTCCTTCCCCTTTAATTGCTGTTCAGCAGTAACAGGTTTTGCTGTGGGGTTGTAATGGACAGGCAGAAGTTCCACAGTGCCTGGTCATTCTGTGATCCCATGGTTGTGGGGTTGGAGGCACCGGACACAGCTGAGCTATGGAGTCTTAAAGCTTCACTTGAGCAAGTGCTCTCCTAGCAGAGAAAGCATCTCAGTATCAGAGAAGGACACCAGATCAGGCTTAAGCTGCTCCTGGTCCTTTGCTGAAGGTTGTTACTGCTAATGCTGAGTAGACAGAAAATGGATGGGTGCTCATACTTCAAAAGAGCCCCAGATCTTTGCTTACATTGAGTTGACAAGGTTGAATTTAAGGTACAAACCCACAAGCTCAAGTGCCTGAAGTGAAACCAGATACTGCCTTATGCTGTTTCTGTCTTGAGGTGGCAGCTCCTGGCAAGGCAAGGAAGGGTTTGAAGTGTCACATGCAGCTTTCATTCTTCTGCAGATTTTAGCAGAGATGCTGCTTCCCCCCAGTAACTAAAATGTGGGTAACAAAGTATTTAAAAGCTTGCTGTTGCAGAGCAGCTGTGAGGCTGGAAGCAGAACAGAGCAGTGTTGTCACAACTTTCCTGTTAAGTTTGTTTCTGTACTGAAACTCCACTGGCTAAAATCTGTTGGAAAATGAAGCTTTGGGTAGCATTGGGTGATGCTACAAAATTGGAGTCCGGGGAAGTGGCAGCGTGGGCTGACAGAGGAGAGGTGCTAAACCAAGCAGGATGTGGTCATGGACAGCAGGGGCAGGGGAAGTAAGCAGGCAGCCAGAAGATGCATTTACAGTTGGGTCAGGGCAGAGAGTGAAGCAGGCTGAATGTCAGCTTGGTGTAATAGGGGGGTTGGAAGGGGAGGAAAAGCAAATAGGGAGCTTCAGGGGGAGGAGGAGAGGATCAGGAAGGTGAGAGATGCTCAGTCTTAGCTTCCTGCTGGGCAGGTTGTTTCCTAAGCAGCAAGGAGAATCCCTGACATCTGTGAACCCAAATATCTTCCTGGGGTGCCCAGAACCCCAGAAAAGGCTGATTTAATGCACCCAAGTCCTCTTGTCCTGAGTAGCAAAGGTGGTGAGTGAGGCTGGGAGCAGCAGCGCAGTCTCCTCTGCTTGTGGCACAGGTGGGCTGTGGGGAGGCAGGCTTTGGCTTGCTCTGAAGCTCACTTAGGAGCTCCTGGCAGCTTGTGATCAAACTCTTGCTCCAGTTTTGGGCAGCAACTCACCCAGCCATGCTAGCAGCTTGACTATTTTAAACAGGGCAAGGTGCAACTTTTGAGTTAAACTCAGTTTTCAAAGTAATTGAAGCTAATGCAGTACTTTGAACCTGCTGTGTCAGAGGTGGTTAAAAAAAAATCAGTCTTGGGTGGACATTACGGGTTTCTCTTACTGTGGAGTAAGTGATGCCTTGATTTTTAGGTGTGGAGATGTAGACCTTTTAGTTGTTGCTTCACAGGGCTACATAAAGTCTGGTTTAAAAGAGAACTCAATTAAAAACAGCATATGCTTTTAGTTGGGAGAAAGTAGCTGCAATTGTTTTTGTATAACATAAGCTAGAACATAAGCTGTTTCTATAATGAAAATACAGCTTTTAACATTAGAAAAAGGTTGAGTAAGTTATGTTGAGTTTGTTTTTCAGAGGAAGTATCAAGGAGGTGTTGAGTATAATTCTGGACATTTTGGCAGGATGTTAGTAACACATTAATGTCTTGTAGATGCTATTTGTCCCTTAGAGTGAAAAAAAGTATTATCCTTAAAGAGCAGGTATTGTCTAGTACTTAGGTAGTTGGGCAGTATTGTACCACATCACTCCTGTTGTAAGAAAAGATGTGTCTCTAGAGTGTCCTGTGAGTATTTTAATCCAGACTAACCAGCACAAAGGCATGTAAAGGCTCAGACACAGTCCCAGTGTACAGCACTAAAGGCTGTTCAGCAGGCAGCAGCCTTCAGATCCTGCTGCATCCTTCAGTGAAGAGTTACACCATCACTTCAGAAACCTTCTGTTCCTCTTGGGATGTTCTGATCCTTCTCTTGGCTGAGTCCATGGGGACAAGGAGCAATGAAGATCTCTTCGTTCTGCCATTTCCCTGTCTGCAGAGCTCATAAATCCTCCCTCTGCCTTCATGACCCAGATCTGCTGGGGGAAACAAATTTCAGTAGCACTGGTCAAGCAGCCCTGGAGCAGCTCCCTTTGTGAGTGGGGGAATTGTCCTCTACTGCTGCTGTGTTGCTGTCTGGCCTAGTGTTGGTCCAACAAGTAGAGGATGAACAACAACCTGCCTGTCAACAGGCAGGCTGGGGGCTGATGTCCTTCTTCTGTTTCTCAGAAGATAGGGGTGCCTTCAGCTTTCAAGCTTCAGAGCACACATTTAATTCCAAGCTATGTAGCTTTTCAGTATTTCCAGTTTGGCTCAGAATATATATTTTGCTCACACAAATGTCTGTATAAATCTATGTAAATTAGTATCTTCTATTAGATTGACAAAAACCAGCAATTACAGTACAGGCTCTGTTTGGATCCATAGCTTTGTCCCTTCTACCTGGGCCTTTGTGGATTTTCGGATGGGTGATAGGACAGAAATGATTGATTGTTTCCAGGACTGATGATCCAGTGCTTTGTTCCCCTCCCAAAAGCTCCCAGTTCCTGCAAGTTGCCTCGTGCTGGAAGGGTGCAAACAGGCCACTCACTTCACCCTGTGGTCTGCAGACATGGGGAGACTCCAAGTTACTGTAAACTCCATGAGAAGGATGTGAAGAAAGAGGAGTCTGCTGGTGGTCTTGTTTGCCACTTCCATGCCTGTTTTTCCATTAAAGAAAAGCTTCACAAATCAAAACCCATTGGAAGCCACTGCATTAGGTTTTTTGATTAAGCATATTATTTCATTCCTTATGGATGTTAAAATGTATAAAGTGAGTCATGAAATCACAGCTACTAGCAAACATAAAACCTCCTCTAAATTATGTTAAGCATTTTACATTTATTCCCCTCCCCTGCCTGTCTTTACTACTAATTTCCAACTGTGATTATGATGCACTTATTAATTAACTCATTTTAAATTAAATGAGTAATCTGCAAGGCCTTATTTTAGATCACAGCACTGTTTAACTATGACATTAATTATAGTATATTTGTGTCTATTTTTTGAGTGTAATCTGGAAAATATTTTCCCTGTCTTAGATTGTGTATTTTAAGATAAAATTCTGTGATGAGGTTCAAAAGAACCAGGAAACTTTTTTTTATGTAGCCACTGATAGAATATTAACTGTCCCTGCAATACTTAAAACAAAAAACCCAACCCCACATTATCCTGCAGAGCATACTGTCATTTTTTTTTTTATAGGACAGTTTGCTCAAATTGTACAGATTCTCAGTGGTCTCTTGAAAAAGCTCCAGGTGCTGAGTCATGTGCACGTTCTCCCTGAGCTGCTGCTGGGAGCCAAGAAGGATTGTTGAGAGAGGAATATTGAAATAGTCTGTTTATGATGGCCATTAATACGGCTGGTGTGGATGGCACAGAAGCCTTTCATGAGAGGTGGTTTTACAGCAGAGCCTGACAGGGAGGCTGCCCTCAGCCTGGGTGTATTTTGATCTTGTTTGGATGTCTCTGGCCTCTGCTTGTCTGTAAGAAGTGCTGAGCTTGTACGTTTAGTTGGGAAGGGAGAATTTTATGTATCCTGCTCAAGTGTATAATTCAGTGCCTAATTTTATAGGTGGTGAAAAAATAACTTCCTTGAGCAGCATCACCTCTGAAGGGTTAATATTTACCTCCTGCTGCAGGGAGCTGGAAAATCAGAATGATACAGGTGGAAAATACCTTTGGAAGAGGGCATTGTTTGTCCTCATTTCATGCTTCATTAGCCACCCTGCCAGAGGACCCTCCTGCATTGTTCTGGGGTCAGGAGCTCCCCCCATGCTGGGGGACAAGGGACATCTCCTTGTCCAAGGGCTCTCATCTTTGGACCACCTGCATTTGAGGTGGAAAGCACCCTCCTCCCCTTGGCTCTCCTGGCACTGGCCTTAACTAGTGAAGGAAAAGACGGCAGCAATTACAGCACGCACAATTAACGAGCTTCTAATCTCCAGCCTTGCATGTAATTGCTGCTGTCAAATACAATTAGTGTCTGCCCAAGTTCCCTTCCCAGGGGAACTGCTGGGCTGTGGCACAGAGGGAGAGGAGGGGGTTGAGTACCTGAAACTTTAGGAGAGTTTGCATTTTCTTATTGCCTCTCTAATAATCCTCGCTCCTCAAATTGTATCCAGAAATGTTAAGCCAGAGCAATAATGGGGACATGGTGGCCAGCAGAAGTCTACTGTTGGGTTAACTCTGAAGTGTCTTCTGTAAAATATGTCACCTGTGACTCAATCAGCTTAATTACAATTCAGTCAGCACACTTTGGGGATTTACTGGTACCTTCTTGTGAGCCTGATGGGGTTACAGGATGTGGCTTGTACTGTCATGACAACTGGGACTGGAGAGGTCAGTCACCTCTGAGGTGCAGTTTGGAAGTTGTGATATGGGCCAGGGTTTCTTTTGCCCCTGCCAGGCAGACCTCTGTAAACATCCAGTGCTTGCAACTCCAGGCTTGGTGGCTCAAGACCCTGGGTTGCACACCAAAGTCCTGCAGGCACCCTGTGAGGCCAAGGCAGATTTTAGTGGCTGCTGAAGGGTGCCGAGTTCCTGTTGAGTAGAGGGTTTGTTGTTCTGCTGCTGTGTATACACCCTTCTGCAAACTCGTAAGGTTGTCCCTGGCCCCAGTGCTGCTCCCAGTGCAGGGAAGCCAGGGAGCACACCCTGCAGACACCTGCACCTGGAGGAACAGGAAAGCTGTAGGAAGGTGAATTATGCAGGTTGGAATCTGCACTATGTATTCACTGCTGCAGAAATACTTGAAGGCTTGATTGTAGTAATTTTGTTGGGATTATTTCTTGTGTCCATCCCATAAAGTAGGATGCAGCTGCTACTCTGACTCCAGTTGCATCAGGCTTGGAAAAGAGGAGAAAACAATCAGTAGCCTCAGACGTGTAGCTCTCATTCAAGTTGTCTCACTTTCCAAGAAAACAATCAGTAGCTTCTGAATATAACCCGAGATAACTTCTTCCATTCACTGTGATGGCTTGGGTGTGAGATCCTGATGTGTAGCTCTCATTCAAGTTGTCTCACTTTCCTGTTTCCAAGATGCATGATAAAGAACTTAAGTCTTGACCACTTTGCCACTGTAACATTGAAGACAAGTATTTCCATGTGAAGAACCCCTTTGCCTAATGGCTTTCTCTTTCTTAAATATGTGAAATGACTCAAAGGTTTGGGGTGTGGAGAAAAGCCAGAGTGAGATGTGAAGGAATTGGGAAGATGATAGTTGGACTGTGTGACACAGCCACATGCCTTTCCAAACAGCTCTTGCTACTGCGTGTGTTAGGCATCTAGACATGCAAAACCAGCTAGACAGAGTTCTCATTTTCTGCTGGATAAAACTGGGATGCCCTACATTTAACCCATCCCTAGGATCTAGCTCTTCTGTTAACTCCAGGTTATGGTATTAATTTTTTTTAAAGCTGTACTGCAATTTGTGCTATGCCTGATGTCATGTCTCTGTAGGACTTCTCTGTACCTTCCTTTCTGTCAGATCCAGGAGTCCCTTGCCTATAAAATAGCTGTGTACCACTGGGTCAAGTTCAGTCCCAGCTTATCACCAGTGGTGGGTTCACTGGCATCTCTAATGAGTTCTGGCACATGAGTTTGAAGTTGAGTCATCAGAAGGGCCCTTGAAAGTGCCATATTGTTAAATCCGTTGTAGCCTGGTTTATGTAGATGAAAACAAAGTTTGGGCTCAGAGGTGAAAAATAATAAATCCCTGTCTTGTCTTCAGGGATACAGCAACAGGTTGGCCCACCAAACCCAAGCTCTGACAGGAAACAACCGTTCTTCCTCTTAAATGATAGTTTTCCACCTGGTTACCAAAAATGCAAGAAGAAAAATGAACCATGCTGTGATCATGAGACTTAAGACCAAAATAGAAGGTGAACTCAAAGCCTACACAAAGATGATGTTTGTCTCTAATTGTTTTCTGCTTCTATAATGCTTAGTATGATAAAAACTATCTTCTCTTTCTCCTTTATTTTTCAATCATGATTAGACTTTAATGTTGTTAAAGCTTATAAGTGAGTTTGAGCTACTGTCTCGTTGAAGAGAAGATGGAGCTGGAATTGTCAGTGAGGCATTGGACAGGGTTTTTTAATGTGTCTGTCATTATATGTTAACCTCTGAACTGGGACACGACGTCTGTTTTATGGCTGACAACAATTTAAAGGTATACATCTTGACATCATGGATAAAGGAGGAAGGGGGAGTGGAGGAAAAAAAATGAATTAATTATGTTAGCAAATATTAGTCCCTGTATTTCCATTTTGTTCAGAAAATGGTTGTCAGGCTTTGAGGCCATCTGGAGCAGCATTGCCAGTGACAGCCAGTCGAGATGCAATTGTACCTTGAATCGAGCTGGTCTTTTATTGACAAATACAGTGCAGTGAGGCAGGGATGAGGATGCTTTGCTGTCTGTTCTGGGGGGAGTGTGGCTTTTCTCTTGGCATT
>NW_009952720.1:665276-672584 GCF_000747805.2 Chaetura pelagica
GCATTCCTGGTGACATTTGAGAAAGATAGTTCTGGGCTTAGTGGAGTTTCCTGTGCCAGCCTGTGAGCACATTGGGAGTCAAGGGAGTTGAAAATGTCTTTTAATGAATACATATGCTGCATACTGAAGCACATATTGATTTATGCTAGCTTTGGTAAACCAGATCCACCTACCAAAGTTAACTGTCAAGAGTAATTGTGGCTTTGATATCAGCCTTAATTGTACAGGACCATCAAAGACTCAATGGGCAAGAGTTAGGGAAGAACACAAGAAATTCCAGTGCCTCTTAAGGCATCTCTTAAATTTCTTTGTCATCTCCGCCCAGCTCTCTTGCATTCCACTGCTTATACTTTGGCACTCAAGTGCCAAATTTCCCTTTATTCCCACACTTTTTAACTGGCAGTTTGAGGGCAACCCCCTCATGGAACCCACAGTAATTTTGCCTTTTCTGCAGCATCTCTCTTGCATGGTCCTGACTGTGGATAACGCTGCTGTCATCTCTCACGGATTCAGGTTGCAAATTATGGGAGCCTAGGATCATGTTATTTCTTAACTATCATTAGTTACATGTGTATCTGCAGTGCTTTTGGACAGCACTGCCAGCAGTGAAAGAAATGGAGCTGGCTTAATTGAGAGCCACATAGTTAATTATTAGTGCCTTTTTTAAAGGAGGAGAAAGAATGTGCAGTGTCAGGTTTTAATTGAATTGTGGTTTGCAAGCTAATGTGACTTTAAACTCTCCAGTCTTTATCTGTGTATATGTAGTGTTTCCCTTTTATTTCCAGCCCTAAAAGCCCTTTTCTGCTTTAGAAATATTAAGAGACTTGAGAAGGAAAGTGCATCTGCATGTTACTCATCTCATCAGCTCACATGAGCCACAAATAAAAACGCTGGTTCCTGTTAGCGCAGTAGCTGTGACGTGGTTTGGAAGGAGCAACTGCTGGGTCCCACCTCTTGATTACCCAGTTTGGTACGTTGTGCTCTGATACTGCGTGCTAGTCCCTGGCAGGCTGGGTACTATGGATATTGGAAGTGGGCAGATGACCTCATGGTATAGGCAAATTGTCAAGGGCAGATGGAAAGGAACCAGTTGATACCTGCATTGAGGCAGAGTTCACCTTTTTGGGAAGGAGTGTTCCTTGTAGTCTGGACTGATTCCCCTTGAAGACCAAGTGGTGATGAGTGGTTCAGCCATAACTTTGCAGAGTAGAGGTGTGCCTTAAATCCGAAGAGGTTAGCTGAGACTTCTCTGGTACATTTTTCATAAACTTCTACATATCAAGGACTTGGATGGAATAAGCCTGGTTCAACATACATACATTGAATATTGCCTATTTCTGTGTGAAAGAGATGAGATAAAAGCTACTTGGACAAAGTAACTTGTATATAGATTAAGAGCCAGAAAAGTTTTTGCCTGAGCATTTTTGGGAAAGCCTTTATCACTCAATTTCCCCATGACCTTATGTGTACTCAATCAACATGATTAATCTGTGGTAGAAATGCATTGGTTGTGCAAAGAAGGTGAACTTAATCCAAGAGACCTTTTTCTGCCTGTAGAGAGATGAAATGTATTTTCTCAAGGCTTATTTCTGACTTTGAAAAAAGCACCAAACAAAAAGTGTAGTGAGAAGAGGTAAAAGAATATAGATTAAAAGTTTTTTGTAGTTTCTTATACTAGTTGAATGACTACTGTCCCTCAGTATCAAATGTGGACTATTTTTGAGTGTAACTTCATTTAAAAGAAGTAACTCTTGCATGTACTAGCAGATGATTTGAAATTAATTTTCTTTATAAGTGGTGTGGAAACAATTGATGGACTAGCAGGTTCTCTGCTAAATAATTTATGAAGAGGGGCATTGCACTGTAAAGACTCTGAAGCCCTTTCCCTTCAGGAAAGGAGAACTTGGTGTCATCTTATACTCTAACTTAGAGAGCACCTACCTGGCTTAGAATAGTTTTCAAAGCCAATTTCCTTTCCAGTTTTTCTTAGAGAAGTATGTCTGTGATATCTGCAAATCCAAATATTACCAGCATTTGCTGGTGTAGGAGAGCTGAGAGGTGGAACTGACTCAAATTGTGCAGAATGTAAAAGTAAATATATTATGAGGAAGCAGTAAATTGATTTAAACCAAAAGCAACCTAGGGAGCAGGAAAAAAAAATAAATGTAAGCATCAACATCTTTCTAGGTACAATTCAAATGAGGCAGCAAGACCTCTTGGTGTAATCAGCAGTGTATTAAAGCTACTGAGTCACTGCAAGATTGGGACAGCTTTCCTTTTGCTGCTGTTTTTGTTCACCCTGGGTGTGATAATCTCTCATAATGGAAATGCACAGAACTACCCATGGGCATCTGCATGTTGCAATTAATGGGCTGGGTTTGTAAGGAATGACTGCTGCAAATTGCACATCAGTTTTGAGTTACCCAAAGACCAAGATACTCCGTAAGTTCAGGGTTCTGGTGCCCTGCACACGCTGAAATGGGATCAGGCTTTCAGACTACAGGCACGTCCCCTTTCTCTAAGTATGGCCGCAATGTAAAGTAAGACAGTTGAAGTTCCCAAGCTGCAAGATGTGATGTGGTTTGGTTGTGTTGGTTTGTTGCTTTTTTTAAAAAAAAAAGTAGGCCTGAACCTCCATATCGATCAATCATTATTCTAATTGTTCATTTCTATTATGGTGGGAATCATTCAGAATCCTAGAGTCCCTGGGAGTAAATCATTTGGAAATGCTGCCCATTATAAAATTTAATTTTAAATCTATATTAAATAGATTTAGAAAGGCAAGCTTTGCAATCTAGTAACATGACATTATGCTGCCTCACAGAAGCTCAGCTTTTGGGTCCTGAGGGGCCAGGGCTACAGCACAAGCAACACTTTGGCTTGTGAGTGGGACAGCAAGGCTGCCAAAGCCACCTTTCAGATTACCCTTCTGGGCCACCTTGAGAACAGCATTGATCCAGTTTGCCAAGAGATCCATTCAGCTGTTTTGGGTGGAGCAGGGTGGTGGGGTATGGTCTTCCTGAAGGAGGAGGCTTCCAGAGGGCTGATCCCATCTCTGGGGCAGGGGAAGGGGTGGGAGATGGCAGAGGGGTGGCACAGGTTGGAAGAGGATGGGATCCAGGATGCTGGACCAACCTTTCTATTTCTGTTTCAGGTGACAGAGAAGAGGGGAAAGGAAAGCAAAACTGCATTTGGAGGCCCAGTTGTCAGCTCTTTATATCAAGAAGAAACAATCAGGTAATTATCTGCAAAGGAGTTCAGTTAAAAATACTATTTTTGTAGTGTCACTTTGTTAAGCCTTTTTTTTAATATTGCACGAGTGTGGTGGCACCTACAATAGGATAATAAATGACAGGAAAGAACTTTTCAGGTCCATAATCATTTAAATCAATAACTGCCTGTATCATTGCCAGGTAGTAACCTTTTCCTAGCTCAAGATGTGGGGGAAGGGCAAGGCTTCCCATTTTTCAGTTATCTTGACTAAAAAAAGTAATACTGGATCTTTTTAATAGAAAGCTATTCAGATGCTACCTTAACACTCCTTTTTCAAATAGTTATTTCTTTATCAACACATTCATTAGGGATTGTTCAGTGAAGGTTTTAATGTTGGACAGTGTTTGCCTTCAGGGAGAGTTTGTACCTTATATCAAATTAATTTTTTCTAGCTTCTGCAGCTAGCATGGCAGAAAGGCATTTACTGAACTAGAATGGCTGCTATTTAAAAACTGTCAAGGTAAGTGACATTAGCTACTGAATAAGGACAGCTGGGTTTTTTGTTTGGTTGGTTTTTTTACTGTTCCAGTCTACTAATCATGGGTATAATATTAACTCCAATACCTAAGTGATTGCCTGGAGGATCTTTCAGAATACAGTGTCATATTTTCAGTTCAAATGAACAGTCAGGGAAGACTAAATTTTTGAGCAGTGTTTGCTGTCATTTTGCAGTCTCTCATTTATGTGTATGTTATCCCATTTGTTTTATTGAATGTCTTGCATCATCTCAGTTCCAGGAAATTAAAAGATAAACACTGATATCTCTCCATACAGCCTCCCAAGCTTGCTGAGAACTTTCCCAAAATGTTAAAACTCTAACACAGCATTTCTTGTACTTGTTGTCACAAGCTAATGAAAAATCTTGAACAGGTGGCTCCAAACCTTTTGCAAGGAGCTGAGGTAGAAATTGGTATGGTTGTTCTGTGTAAGCAAATAAGGTGGCAGTTTTGTGCTCAGCAGCAGTGCAGGCACCTCCCTTGGTGTTGCAATCCACTTTATAGTGAGATGGAGCAGTTGGCCAGGAGGAGCCTTCTCCACCTTGCATGGAGAGCCAACACGGTCAGGTATGACCTTGGTTTAACATGCTGTTTGAGGAATAGCACTTTTGCTAGCCACAAACTCTTTTTTCTTCCCTGCTGTGTCAATGTAGGTCTTAGCCAACATCTTTGATCTCATAGTTTGACCTTGTGGTTTAAATCCTGTTTGAGCTCTTCTAGGAGTGGAATATAACCAGTGCTGCCTGGTGTTGGGTGCTAAGTAGGAGCTGTGCTTAGTCCTACAGTGCTTTCAGAGTCTTGCCTATCCCAAGTACTGCCTGGATGTAAAATACAGCACAGTCTACAGGAAAACAGCTTGCTCTGGTTGGCTTGATTAGCCCTAATCTTCATTTAATTTGTTTTTATTTCCATGAGAGCATGACTTGTGCAGGACGTGAAGATAAGTACATCTCCAAATACGTTCTTTCCAAGCTTACCATGAGGAACATATGTGCTGTATGTTTTGTGCAGCATAGCTGTAGTCCTAACAAAATGGGGCTGTATGTAGATTAAGTCTCTGATAACAGCTGGAATAGGGTGATTCTGCTGAAAGTGAGGTGAATAAAGTCTTGTGACTGATGCCAGAATAGAAACTCTCATGGTCCATTATTACAGCTTGGCTTGCAGGCATCAATGTCTTCATCTGCAAGATGGGAAGTGAGCAAGTGTCAGATCTCACCTAGCTTCAGCTTTCTCAGTGCTGTCTGTTATGGCTTTTGTCTACTCTTCCTTTTTTTACTAGAAGTGGGAATAAATGCATGCAAGTATAGGTACATCTGTAATAGTGATAGTTAAAATAGTTCAAAATATAGCCCTAAACAGCAAAATTTCACAGGTACCAAATCAGCAAGCAGATGAGCCAGAGAGGGTTGGCTCTAGACATTAAATTTGGCATCCCAGTTTTTCTGGAGCATCAGGTGAGTTGCTTTGATAGTAACATTCACCTGAAAAAGGTGACTTTTCTGAGGCTGTGAGTGTTTACTTACAAGAACATAAATTTAGCATTCAGTAATACTTCTGAATGGGAAGGAAAATTCTGAAGGGGAAGGAAAATTTTATAGCTTGAGCCAGTATGAATTTAAACACACTGGTAAGTGCCATGCTGGAAGCTTGGTGTGTATGGTGTGTTTTATTCTCATCAGCTATCTCAAAACCTCAGATCTGAGGAACTTTGCAGACTATTTTATTGACTCTGTTGTCTGTGGTGGGTCTTACTGAAGCTTTACAGCAAACTTGCAAAACTTGGAATAAAAATCAAACAACTATTTCCCAGGGCTCTTGGTAGGATAAGTATTTGCTATCTAAAGGATCATATTAAAGCCCAGAATAAGGGGCAGGGGGGAGGAAATCCTGTGTATTAAAAACTAAAACTTGAATCCTCATCAGCCCTGGGCTCTGTCAGAGTGCTGAAAGCAATTTCTCAGCAGGCTTTACTCTGCCAAGCACAGCCTAATGTGTGCCCTTTAGGATCTCACTGATCCAGAGACAGGAAGAGTCTAATTTACCTGGAGCCAGGAATGGTCACAGCCTTGCCTTGCACCAGGCAATAGGAATGCAAGTGCAGAGTTTTGAAGGTTCACCTAAGCAGGTTCACTTGTTTTATTCTCATCAGAAGCTTTTGAACAGTTTGTTTAATTATTAACCTCCCTCAAGTTGCTGCTCTGTAATATGAAGATGAGAGATCTGGTTTTAAACAGTGTAAACCACTAATTTACCATTAGCAGTAAAATACTAAGCAAATCAGCAATGGCATTGTGTTCAACCAGAGTGTCTAAAGTTGTGCATAAATAGTGCTTACATTCCTTTTGTGGAATAAAATACTTGAGGTTTAGGGTGCCAATCTTGTAAATGTTGGGACAGTGGAGTTACCATACCCTACCCTAAAGTCAGGTGGATCAGAAGTAGGAGGAACTGGGATGGTGCCAGGGCTGGTTTTTTGCCTCATCACTAATGATCTCAAATGTTTCTGCTTCAGGAGCAAGATAAAAAAAATGGTTAGTCTGGCTCAAGAAGTACATTGCACTAATTCCAAATAAATTCAAGAGCATCCATAGAAACAGGTTATACCAGTCTAATTAAATCAATTTAGAAAGAGATTTGGTTAAATCAGTGCAATTTGTGTGTCCATAGATCAATCCTCAAATCAGGAGAAGGTCTCTTGAGCTAATGAGGCATAGCAGTTATTTACTTTGGGGTGCTGGGCACTGGTCATCAATTAGGAGTCATTAATAAACCCTGGCAATAAAGAGCTCAAGTACCCCCAGTGACTAATGGGGAGCAGTTGCAGAATATATTAGCATAGTGCTCTGCCTCTGTGTTCCTTTGCAAATCACTTATCTCACTTTGGGCATTACATAAAAATAATGTATGTTGGTGACTGATGATGGAACTTGGAGGTTCCCTTGGAAGGAAGGATTTAGAAATTATCTGTGATTTCAAGCTGGGTATAGCAGTGGGTTTGTGGTTGTTTTTATGGCTACATCAAGCTTTTTGTCTCTGGTCTTATTACCAGAACAAAAGCGGTAGTAGTTGAGCTCTTTCATGATCAAATAGCTATAATTACAGTTTCACAAACCTGGGAAATGAGCAGTGAGATGAGGTTGACTGATGTGTCACCAATATAAATCTAATCTAAGACACAAACTGAGGGAGATGCCAAAAATACCGTAGCATTGGAAATTCAACCTCAAAGTTATTTTCCAATATTTTTCAGAGTGGGGGTGAGGAGGGAGGCAATTGGTAAGCACTTCCAGCAAACAAAAGCATGGACTTGGCAGACTGAGAGTGCAAAATAATGTTGCCAAATGTCAGTGTCTCTTTCCCCTTCCACCAGAGGAGCCCTGCTGCACTCTGCTGTGGGCTGCTTCTGTGTGACCTCAGCATGTTGGGGTGGGAATTATATCTGCTGGTCAGCATGGAGGCCTCCTGGAGCAATGCTTTATACTTCTGCCATCCTGAGGGATGCCGGAGAAGTGCTTTTCTGGTGGAACCTTCCACT
>NW_009952720.1:672652-679391 GCF_000747805.2 Chaetura pelagica
TCTTTCCCTTAACACTTGGGAGCGACCCTGGTTGTGAGTGGGACTCTGTTTAGTATCGGGGTGCAGAGCAGGCACCCCTCGTATTTGGAGCCTGCCTGATGCCATGTAATCTATCAGAATGGTATTAATCCCACTAACGCAGCCGCCATCTGGCCCTGCTGCCAGGCCGGCTCGCACGAGCCCCCGTGATGGATGGCCTGGGGAATTGATTAGTTGTTGTGCGAGACAAATGAACTGTTTTGGCAGAAAATACCAGAGGTCGCTGCGTGTGGTCAGGCACAAAGGCTGCTGAATTTTAAAGAGCTGCCTTCCAGCGTCCATTGCAAGGATGCTGCTTCGGAAGCAGCGACGGCTTCTGAGATGAGCCCAGCACTCCGGAGCAGGGTTGGGGTTTTATTCTCTCCCTCCAGCCCCACTCTGGGAATGCCAACACTGGAAACGAGCTCAAAGCTGCAGACGTGTGGGAGCCAACGTCCTTGCTGTGTTGGGAATGATGGGCTGGTGCTGCCTGGCAGATGTCTGCTGCTTGCTGGGCTGTGCAGCCTGTGTTGAAGAGCTTTCCTGGTTGTGTGGAGCCCAAGCAGCCCCCAGTGTGCTCAGCCGTGGTGTGTCTCAAACAAAACACCTGCGGGTCCAGGCAGCTGGGGCTTGGGTTGTTAGGGTCGTGGGGTTTTTTTTCAGTCCAGTGTTATTTAGAAATGGATGCTCTCCTGGTGATGCTTAGCAAGCAAGTCCCTGACTTCAAGATGATTGCCAAGTTTATTGCTTTCCCCCTCTTTTTATTGTCCCCGGAGCGGTGACCCTTTGGGGCTTTGCTTTGTTGTGCAAAGGGGCGGCTTGGCTCAGGCCTGCCTTCCCTTTGGGAGAGCACATCCTTTGGCAGAGGGTCTTGTTTGGGGTTTTCACAGCCACCTCCCCTCTGGTGCTGCCACTAATCTACTGAAGTGCGTGTGGCGACGGGTGGGGAATTGGATGACACGTGTCTCGCAATGTCCCGGCTGCTCTCAGAGGACAACGCGCGGCTGTGCTGGCAAGTGGGCAACACTTCCCCCGGGACGGCCCGCTGGTTCCAAATAAACTTGAGTTATGGATTTATTCAGCTTGTAAAACCTCAGCTGGCATAAATAATTGAGAAAGCAAAGGTTTGTCTGTGGTGGATACCTCGGGGACCCGCTCCTGCCTCCCTCCCTCCCACCACCCTTTCTTATGAAAATGATCCCAGTTGCACTGGTAGATAATAACAACACCAAGCAATTAAAAGCTATGGGTGGCTGGAGAGAGGAGAAAAGGTTCAGTTAATGAGCTTTTCCTCTTCCTGTGCCCAGGAGAGCCTCAGAAGTGACGAGGCGATTAAAGCGAAGAGATAATTATAGATTATGTGAAAATGGGTCCCTTGGGGCTGGAGGGCCTTGACATAAACAGTAAGTGTTGTGAGTGTCTCTCTGCTCCCCTGCTCCGCTCCGCCGCGCTCCCGCTCGCTCGGCAGCCCCGTACCCAGCAGAAGGGTGAAGCCACCTGTTAGTGGCACCTGGGGCCACTGGGACAGGGCTCAGACCAGCCCCTGGAAAAGGGGAGAGGACACCCAAGGTAGCACCTGATGGCAGCCCTCTGCCCAGAGCTTTGTGCTGGAGGTAACCTGCGAGGGGGGAGGAAGGGGACGGGGCAAACCTGGAGGATGCTCTCTGTGTGAGGGCAGAATATCTGAATTTTAGGTCTTTTCTTTTTCATGGTGGAGTCTGAGTGGCTGTTTAGGAAGCAAGGAGGTTTACAGCATTCCAGTTAAGAAGTGAGGGCTGATTAACCAGTGGCAGATCTTCTCCATGAGCTGTTTGAAAACTCAACACGTTTTGGACAGCTTATGAAGAAGGCTTGCCAAGCCTTCCAAGCCTGGGAAGATATAGTCTGTTTTAACTCCCTCCGTGTCCTTTTATTCAAGGATGGGAAAAGCAGCCCATGTGTTAGCTGCAGGCAACAGGTATGCTTCACCTGGGCATCAAATCAGAGCTAGCATCTCTTACTGCCTATGGGGGAAAGCAGAAGAAAATAGCTTTGAGAATTGAACACTGGGGTTTTTAGGGACAACAGAAGCCTTTCTGGCCATCCTTAGGAAACAGATACAGACACCTTTACTGACAGACAAGTGGTTGCTGACTCCTTTTTAGCTGAACAAAAAAAGCCAGTGCTTGTGTATCATGCAAACTGGCTTGGGAACAAAACTGCACCTGAGTCTTCCTTTTAGCTACAGGTTTTAAATAATTGTGCACATCACCATTAGGTTGAGTTTCATGGGCTTTCCCATCTGAAGATGTCTTATTTTTCCTTAAATTGAGATATTTCTGAAAATACTGACAGAAGTGCTGTGGGTTCCCCCTGTCATAACATTATCTGAGCAATGTCTTTGCAGTGTCATTTTTTTATTTCTGATGTGCTTCTGTCTGGTTTTAGACTGTTTCCACCAGTTTCTAGGCCTTGCTGCTGTCTTGTACCATTTTTATGTGGAGTGCAGATTCCTGCTAAGAACTGGTCTGATAAAAAAGATGCATACATCCTTTTTTTTCTTACAGCTAATGCAGAATATGTATAGATACACATGTGAAATAAATGGGGGGATGACAACCTGAGTTGCAAGATATTCAAGCTATGTTTCTTGTTTGCCCTGTGTGGTTTTGAATGCAAAGTCAGCAAATAACAGTAAACTGTCTTTATTTCATCTAAGTAGAGGTTTTTCCCTATTATCAGCCCCTCCAAAAACTGGGTTTTAAATCCTCTGAGCTCTTATCTCATTTTCCCTTCCTGGCTTTGACACATGACTAGAACAAATTGTTTTAAATGTCTAGAGTGCAACTTGACCTGACTACTTTGTTTGCAGGTAAAATAACTTCATTATGACTGTATGGACTTCCTTTAAATCTATTCAGGAAAAGGACTAATTTATTTTTGTTAATATTTATAGGATAGTTGGAGATAATATATGCTAAATTATTTTTTAAGAGTGCATCAGGGTCAGAGGAATGGTTCAAAGCTTAAGAAATAAATGCAGAGTAGAAAGACGAAATTTCCCAAAACCTTATCCTCAAATGAGGAAATGGCTATTCTGGATTAATTCCATTGTGGAGACTTCTGAAAGGAAAGTGTTTTTTTGGAAGGGGGATATATAGAGCATTTGCAGAGGTGGTTATTCCAGAAAAGCTAAATCATATCCAGATAGCTGTGTCAGGTTTCCTGCTTACAGACAAAAAATATTCTCAGGAAAAGACTAGAAGTCTTGTCTGGAGGCTTGTCAGTAGGAAGATGGCCTGGTTTTGGTACATCATTGTTAGTGTGCATACCCTGTAGCATGGTCCCCATGGAGCACAGTCAGTTGCTTTATCAATGCCTTATACCTTCTGGTACCTCCAGTGATGCTGTGTGAAATCTGGCAGGGCTGAGCTGCCCAGGCTCTGCAGCACCTGGAAGTGCCAGCACCCCATCCGACTGGGTGGCATCACTGCCAGGACTGTCACAGCCTGAACTCATGCTTGTGGCATGGAAAAATCATCTAGGAGTAACTGAGGGTGGTTGTGGACTTGCCTAGCAAAGACACCAGACTCTGCTTTGGTGTTACAGAAGAAAGCAATATTTAATAAAATAAGCATGTGTGGCTGTGCAGTAGGGAGATGCTGCTGAAACCAACTTACTGCACAATGTTGTCTGAATAGCAGCTTCACCCAAAAGGCTGCTTTCAGCAGCCAAGGTGAGGTGCTTGAGAGGTTGGACTAACAAGGTAGGACTAGAGGGACTTCCCAGCATATCAAATCAGCCCTTGTTAGTGGGGGCAGACGTGCCTCATAACCTGCATCATGAATCTGTCAAGCTCCATCTCAAGCAGCATAAGCTTTTTGCCTTTTCTAATCCTGCCATGAGATGCTTTTTTTTTCTCCAGGTTTTCAAAGTAATTGCATCTAAAGCATGCAGTGATATGCTTTCCAGGAGCTTGTGGAGTGTACAGAAAAGACCTCCAGCAAGTAAGTTCATGAGAGACTGGTTAAGAAACTGGAAGACTTCTGTAATGTCCTTGGGGTCTACACATGGAGCGTGAAATCTTGTGCAGCATGCAGCTCTGTGCTAGAAAGGTGCAAGTCAGCTATGAGGAAGGACTGCCTGTGAGCTAAGAACAGGGGTGATGTGCAGGAGAATGATGCTACTAGAGGAGCAACACAAGAGAGAGGTCAGAGGAAGTGACTTCTTTACAGGAAGCAGCACTTTGCTGCAGGAACTGAACACCAGCACTTTTGTCCCCACATTTTGCTGGCACTGAGGAAGGAAACAGATGCTTGAGGTCTGAAGAACAAATGTTTCATTTTTCTTGGGACTATAGGTCCAGGAGCATAACTTTCTTTGTAAGCCATTGCTTGAATGCAAATAATGTTCGTGTTTTGCTTTTCCTTGCTCTGACATTCTTCAGCCTGTGAAGTTCAAGAGCAATGCAGAAGAATGGGAGGAGTACTGTTGCCTTATAGCACCTGGGGATCAATTCTCCTTACACAGCTCTGTGGCATTGTGGAGGCTGTTCTCTCCTGCCCAAAAGACCTGCAGTAGAACAACCTCCCTGGGTGGGTCTGACCTGTTCCAGCAACCTCCTGTTTGTTTGAGGAATTTCCTTTGAGGCTATCAGGTCAGAGTTCTGCTCAACATCCAGACTACCTTCAGATGATTGAAAACTGGGGATTTCATAAGAGGCAACTACTTTGTGTTTTAACTCCTGTGAAGCTGCTAAGTCTGTAGCAACACTGGGTTCATTTGAGCCATAGTTTTAATCTGTAAACTAAAAAGAGAAGGTAGTATGCAGGCTTTGGGTTTCATTCTAGAAAAACCACTCACTTCTTTACTTCTCATAGGAACACAGTTGTATCAGTGTATCTATACCTACAGGAATTACTGTAGGTGTCTTGGGCTAGTATGGCATAGCCCCTGTTCCATAGGGAAATCAGCTGTGTTGGAGTAAATAACTGTCCATTGGCATAACAGAATGGACAGTAGTACAGTTGTACTTTCTCAGCAATACTGGTTTCAGTAACTTCCCATCATTAGATACGTGAGTGCGGAGTTGTCTGGCAAGATAACAATGTTTTTGTTCTGCTCTGTCCCTTTGCTAAAAATTAATCACAGAAAGCTCTTTTAATGTTTTAAGAGTCTGTGAAATGTCTTAATTTGGTTAGAGGTTCTGTTTGGCTGGTGAGAAGTTTTAAGGTGTCTGATGCCAGGGTTCTTCTTTTAGTTCTAGAATTAGCTATAGGTGTAACTCAGGTGCCTGTGACACCACAACTTGTTGATCTTTCTGCCTGCAAGCAGGCCTAAGGGAACATGTGGTGATGTGCTGGTCCCTCTGCATGCATCAGCCTGCTGCTCTGAGCAGAGATCATGATCCAGCTTTGTTTAAACACTGTCAACCCAAAAAGGAGGGGTGTGATTGGGTCACTTGAGGGCTGGTAAACAAAAGACAAATAAAAACACCACCACCAAAACAAAACAAATAACCAAAACTCAGTGGTCAGATTCCAAGACAAACACCAAAGATTTAAGTCCCTGCACAATTACTTATCAAAGAGTGCTGGGTCATGTCAGTCAGTCATGTTTTAAAGCCACCAAATGAAGTCCTTGCCCACTGTTGACCCCTTCAGATACAGAATACAAAGTTGTAGAGCTTGTCATTTAGAGAGGCTGAGGTATGAATGAGTTAAAGAGCAGAACAGAGTGGAAAATGACCTGGAAAATATGACTGTTAAATACACTCCTCTGGATGCAGCCTGTAGCTACAGAAATCCTTAAGCCACTGAGTTACCAAAACTGGGAGGATCTAACTGGGAGCAGTTGGCTTTGCAGGACACTGTTTCTTCTACTTTTTTCTCCAAGCCACAGCTTGTGGCCACTGTTTGAGCTGGATGGCATCCAAAGGGCCTTAGGACTGACCCAGAGTGGCTGTTAGAAGTTTGCATAACAGGGAGAATAGGAGCTTAAGCCTTTTTTCTTCTGTGGGATTGCAGTGCTTTGTATCAGGACTGAAACATGGGGTTTGGTGGCTAACTGTTTAGAATCCCTGTGCCACTTCACAGGAGTAAGCTGACCTTTACCCTGGCATGATATTGTTAACAACAACCTTTGTTTTCTAGGAAGCAGGATCTTCTGTCTCTTACCTTTGGGGGGGAAGGAAAAACCAACCCTGCATGTACAATATTAGGCCTCTGTTTCTGTCCAGTGATACTATTAAAACATCTGTACCAAAGTTAGAGCATAAGATGTGCATGTAGCCTTTGTGCTGTGCAGTAACGTGGTGCTTCATTTGCTTTTGTTTCCTGAATAGGGAAGAGGACAAGAACATTTTTGATTACTGCAGAGAAAACAACATTGACTATGTTACCAAAGCCATTCGATCAAAAAAAGTGGACGTGAATGTCACAGATGAGGAGGTATGGAACAAAAGATAAAGGCCATCTATCTTTTAAGTGTTTGATGTATTAATTCAGTGCTGCATCTTGTCAAAAGTCCATAGTGAGGATCGTTTTAAGAAGGTACTGCAGCAGTTGGAGAAATACTTGGTCCCTGAAACAGGGATAATCCATTTGAAAATAGCTTTCCACTGAATTTCTAGTAGTGTGGATGCAAGAACTGTGATGCTGTAACATATCAGAAATTTACTGTCTGTTATCAGCAATGCCAGCAACCACTTGCAGAATGAAGTCTTCTGAATACCCCCCTTTCC
>NW_009952720.1:679513-695649 GCF_000747805.2 Chaetura pelagica
TTTCCCTACCTTTGCTTACTAGATGTGCTCAAATAGAAGTAGGAAGTGAGGGAAATAGCTTTTTTGACTGGTGGGCTCTGTTCGTGGATGGAGTAGGATTTCTGCCATGCCTTCAGCTTCTCATCATCCCCAGGTGGAGGGCAGATGAGTGACACTGGCTTTCCAATTTCATAAAAACAGGGATATCATCCAGTCTTTCTGCCCTTTCAGCCTCAAAGCCCTGTTTCCCCATAGGGAGACAATACAGGTATTGCCAGGAGCCTCAAGAAAAATAGGTGTCTAAAACTGTGGATCGGCTTGATCCTTTTCTTGGTGAAAGTAAATGCCTGGTGTGGACAGTTTCCTGTTTATCCTTCAGGAAATGTCACTTTATTACCTTGGTTTGCATGCTGCCACCTAGCCCTGTTCCTGGCCTGTCAGATGCAGAGCTGCTTCTGCCTCCTGCTCTCCAGCACATTGTGTTTTGGTGAACAGATGAAGTGCTTACACATTCATAGACTGAGACGCCACAAATTCAGTTGGGTTCTCCTGTAGCTCTAAGCAGATTTCTGCCCTCTGAGCCATGACAGCTTCGGCTGGGGCTCTGAATGCTGATGGCAGGTCCTTTTATCATTAATCAGGAATTCATGTGAATTAATTTCCAGAGGAGAGAAAGGGGGGGTGTTCACGATCAGGGTTGGAATTTCACATCATAAATTCGATGAACTGAAACTGTCATGTGCCACATAGTCACTGCAACGGTGCCCTTACTGAGCTCCTTCCCTCCTTCTGCCCATCACAGAAGTAAATGTCCAGGGCAGGGTAGTCCCATAGAACACTGCTGGAGTCCTTTCATTAATAAAAGTTCATTTTTGGGATTTGGGATGCTCTTGCAGTAAGTGTGTAGTAACACCAGGATGGCGTTGCTTTATTTCCACTGGCAAGATGCACTTCTGAGTTATCAGGGCTCAGAAACTTGTATCTTGCTTTATTCAGGCAACAAATGTGCATGTTTTCAGCCAAAGAATTTTTGTTGTTTAAAAAAATAAAAGTATTTAATGAAGGATGGCTGAAATATTTCTGTGCTCTAACAGCATAAATGTTTATAGCCAGATCTGAAAACTGCCCTCTTTAGGAATTATCCACAACTCAACAAAATAAGAGAAGACCTATTTCTGAACTAATGGGTATTAGCACATGACTTGCAGAGTATGGAATTGCTTCACCACAGACAGGAGCTGAAAATCCTGCCTACCTGTGAAGGGCTCATGGGAAGATTCCTACTGGGGTAAAATTCCCTCATAGATTAAATTCTCACAAGCTCAGTGATTTTGGCTTATCCCAGCAAATGCTCTAAAAGGGAAGCAAGAACTTTTTTTTAGGCTTGAGGTTAACTGATAGGAAAAAAAAAACAAACAACTTGAAAAATATTAGCATACCAAAAAGAAAAATCTACACCAGGTATTTATTTCATGTTGTGTGAAGGAGCTGAAACCATTACCAATGTTGTTCAGTATCCAAGTGCTGTCTTTGCATTCTGGAGGGTAGCTTATTTTCCAATATCGTGCAGGTTGATTGAAGTTTTAGAGCCTGTTTTTAGACTAGAGCTAACAGAGACTGAGCCTTTGGTAGAGTGAAGTATATGCAAGCACAATTTAATCATTTTTATTAGCTATTTTACTGTTACTGTGTAAATACAGCCTGCCATATTCCAAAGATGCCTCTCCTAGCCCTCTGAACGTAACTCACACTGTCAATCCTTTGATTTAAATGCATGTAAATTTAAAATGGCAGCAGGGATACATACAAACAGTTAACTTGTTATGAAATAAAATCTACTGGGACACCAAACAGTCTCTTGCTAAACTGCAAAGTTATTAGGCTCAGCCTTTGCTCATACAATAAAACTTGACTGAGGTTGTAAGGTGTTTAGATTTTATTTGTGTGATGGGTTAATACTGTACCTAATTGTATCCCCTCATTTTGTGCAAACCTGAAGTAAGTTACTGAAAGGAGAAAAGAAATGAAGAATAAAAATGTAAAATGGGGACAAGCCAACTTACTTGAAGCAAAGGAATTTCAGAAAGCATAATAGTTTAGATAGATGCATTTGGCAACTTCCAAAGCAGAAGTGGTCTTTTCCCCAGAAGAAATAAAGATCTTTGTGTGCTGTATCCAAGCCAACATACCTGCTAACAGTTTGGATGTAATAAACTTCAATTTAGAATTAAACAAAGAACCTAATGACAGTAATCATGTACAAGCTTCCATTTACTGTATCTAAATTGCCCAGAGTTCAATGGAATAGCTTGCATTCACTTACAAGAAGCAGCACAGACTAAAACAACCCGTTTCTCTTGTGTATGTCAGCAGGACTAATGAAATCAGAAATGGCCTATGGCTGTGGCACGTCCTGGCACTGTGGATTGCTTGCTGCCTTTCTGAGAGCAATATTTCTTCAACTTTTTAACAAACCAGAAACTGCTCAAAGGCATAGATGAGATGCTTTTGTAATTTGTGCCAAGGGCTGGGGAGGTTGCAGACAGAATTTTTTTCTCACTTGTTGGAGAAATCCCAGTAAACAAAGGTGCTACCTGTGTGCAGTGTTGAAGGCCTTGCCAAAACTTTAATGAAAGGCATCTGAAATGATGCTCCCCTGGTCCTCGTGCTTTTGAGAAAGTGCCAAATTGGTGCCAGCTTGCCAAGGAAAGGACAGGGGGGGAAAAATGGCTTTGAAGAAGGATTGCATGTTTCTGGCTGTACCAGCTTACTCCATCAAAAAAACTTTCCCAAATGTCTCAGAGTGATTGACTTCCAAATCAAATCTGAAGTTTTACCTGTATAAGTGTAACAACAGCCCTTCCATTCATTGCTTTTGCTGTCACTGGGATGCAGACATTCTATATATAGAAATAGATATCTCTTCTTAATTAGCAATAATAAAATACTGACACAAGTAAAGAGTGGCTGTCATTGCTCTTCAACCATTACAGCAGCAAACATCGTGCCTAGAAGTACAGCTTAATATTGTAGCACATTCATTCAGTTTGGCTTTGTTCTCCTCTTTCTCTGTGCTGCCTAATTGATGTGAAAATCATCCCCATCCGTTTGTCTGCTGAGGCTTGGTCTGTCCGAGACAAATCCCTGTCCTGTGCTTTGTTTGTGAACACCCTGTGACTTGGAGCTGAGCAAAATTGATGTGCTGTTGGCTTGAGAAACTGCTGCAGAAGCTGGCCAAGCTGGCAGTGGTTATCTAAGCAAAGCACAGAAGATTTAAGAGCAGGGTTAGTGCACTGGAGCTATTTTTATGCCTCTTTTTTTTTTTTATGAAATACTTTAAAGGCTGGGGAAAATGCATCCTCTCAAATAACTTCTGCAACAACTGTTGTGTGTTTGAATTGCATGGAGGGAGTACCCTGATGTTTGATTGCATTTAGTCAAGACCTTGCTACTGCAGCACTTGCCTGTATGAAATTACTGGTGGTGTTTTGACTCTCTTCCTGCTTACTGAGATAGTCATATGGGAAGTGTTTTGGGAAAGCTCAGTCTGTGGCTCTGGAGATTTCTACCATGTTATTTAAACATACCACCATGTGATATGCTGATACAAAGCAGCAGCTGTGCAGACTAAAGAATTTTTCAATGTCAGTAGGTGATATCCATGCTATTCAAAGAGTGGAATTGTACATTTAGCTCAGTTTTATCAGTAAGATTTGTCTTAAGGAAGACTTAACACAGAATCGTCATGGTTGGAAAGGACCTCCAAGATAATTAAGTCCAACTGTCAACACAAAAAAAACCCCAAACCACCAATAATCACAACCTTGGCTACTAGAGCATGTCCCAAAGTACCAAATCTACATGGCTTTTGAATACCTTCAGGGTTGGTGGTTCAGCCACCTCCCTGGGTAGGCTGTTCCAGTACCCGGCCATTCTTCCAAAGTAGAAATTCTTCCTAATATCAAATCTAAACCTCCCCTGATGCAACTTCAAGCCATTTCTTCTTGTCCTATCACAATTTACTTGGCAGAAGAGGCAAACACCCACCTCACTACAACCTCCTTCCAGGTAGTTGTAGAGGGCAATGAGGTGTCCCCTCAGCCTCCTTTTCTTCAGACTAACCAACCCCAGGTCCCTCCAAGTTGCTCCTCTTATGACTTTATTCTCTAGACCCTTCACCAGCTTGGTAGCTTTCCTCTGGACATGCTCCAGCATCTCAATGTCCTTTTTACAGTGGAGGGCCCAAAACTGAACACAATATTGGACTTTGTAGATGTATAGCTACAACTCCTCAGTGTTTGAATTTGCCTGATTCTATGCAAAGAGTAGTGAATATTGTTTAAAATACAAGTTTTGTAGTAATGCAATAAGTAGGTTGATTCTTCTGCAGGTGTTTTTACTTCCACATCAAATGGTGTGCCTTAGCACAGGAGGTCTCCAGAGTCACTCATACCCTGTGTTTAGGGTGTCAGATGCTGCAAGGGTGCAGACATTTCTTGGGTAGAACATGTCAGCTTTTTAATAGTGCACAATTACAATGCAGAGCCATTTAAGGCACTAATTGGAAAATATTGTATCCATTTAGAATTGCAGAGAAAATATATAGGTAAGCAGAGTGTAATTACCCAAAGTGGAATTGGCCCAAGCCTTGAAATCCATACTCCTGCAAATAGCACAAGGAGATTTTTAATGACTATGGATGATCAGGCTTCAGTTTATTTTCTTGTTCAAAAGGCAACCAGCCTCCCAGCGGCATGGGAAGGGACCAGTTGCACAGTGCTGCAGTTCCCCTGAGCTGGTAGAATTGCCAGCACTATCTCTCCCAAACTGTTCATTTTCCTTTACTGATCTCAGCCAAGTTCAGCACCAATAACACAAGATTCTGCTTGTCCAGAGACAAACCAACATATTATAGCCACTAACCTGTAACATGAATTTTGATAGGCTAGAAATGCCCTTATTTTGTCATGTAATTGCACAATAATTACATTTGTCTAGTTACAATATTACTCCTCTACACATATATAAAGAAACTGAGATCATCTCCTGCAGTATTTGCTGCTATTGTACAGATTGCAGATAGTGCTGCTCTCTTTTGAAATAAACATCTGTGACAAACAAGAAGTTAGTGCTTGTCTAACAGAAATCTTAAGTAATTACCAGTCCAGAAATGAGTTAGGGATGCTAAACATGAATTAAAGATCTTTCCATGTTTACCAGTTGTTTTAAATTTTATTCTTTTCCCCCTTTTAGACTCTGATAGAGGTGTTGAGTGCAAGAACATTAATCACTAAATGGCCTGTGGATGTTACCAGTGCTTCCATAAAAAGTCATTGTCAGAATATTCATTCTAATTCAAGGTTAATTAGCGTAACACTAATATAATGTGTTACAAAAATTAATTACCTGCTGGGTCAAAAAGTGTGTTTAAATGCTTTATGCCTGGTGTCTGAGATGGCATTTCCTTAACTCAAAATCCTGTACTACCTCCCCAGGAATGAGCTCTGGTTGCAGGTGTCTCCTGCCCCTCCTGCTGTTTTGGCACCGTGGTCAGGAAATTTGGCTCACGATTCCCATTAGCAGATAAATGAGTTGCTCATCTTGTTCCCCACTGCACTGTTGAGAGATTTATAACCAGGCGTGGGCTGATTTAACTGATTTCATCTGTGAAGGTCTGTGGCTGTTTTGTGTAGCACACTGGAAAACTGAGGTTGGTCTAACAGTGTCACAGCTTGAGGCATGATTTCTTGGTTATCTGCAGGGTGATTTCCAAGGAATTCCCTGCAAGTGTGCCATATGCTGTCCTAAATCAGCAGAGACTGGTACTAACAGTCAGTCTAATTTACTAAGTGTACATGGTAAACAAAGCACTTCAGACCTGCCAGAGGAAATGAGCTTTTGGGGACTTGGCATCCAGGTGACTAAGGCACCATTGAAAATCTTACCTTTACCATATAAGTCATTGCTCCCAGAAAAGTCAGAGGTGTCAAAATTCCAAATCTATATAGGAAAAGAAATCACGTCACAGCTTCTGCTTTTCATGCTTTGCTGCTTTTCCCCTCCAAATTTTTCACTGGCTTGTGGGTTTGGTGCTAAATCAATGAAAAATTGACCTGTCACAACAATTCTTACTCTGCAAGACCAAATCAGTAGCAATAGTATGTTACATATTAATGTTACTGTAGTGGGGTGTTTTTTTAAATCTGTGTTAATTTCCTTATTGATACTCCATACTTACTAGCAAGACTGTTTCTGTGTGCTTTTTTAGCCTCACTTTGTTAATTTTCTCCTGGATGTTGCAGGGCCGGGCTCTGCTTCACTGGGCGTGCGACAGAGGACACAAGGAGCTGGTTTCAGTTTTGTTACAACTTGCTGCTGATGTTAACAGCCAGGTAGGAAAGGAAAAAGAGAGTTGAATTGGATTTCTGTGCTGTGTAGCCTCCTGACCATATGTTTCACATGAAATTGAATTGTTCCAAAACTTCATAGCAAGTTCTCTTGGAGCCCTTCTCACAGAGAAGATCCGAAAAGGTAACCTGGGAACAGAGCAGCAGAATTTGGTTGCATGAAATGCATAGTCATAAGGGATATTTTTCAGTTCTTGCTGAAACTTCTCCCTGCTGTAAAGTTTTTTGATCTCCTGGCTCTGTGGATTCTGCTGTGACTTGTGGTACTGATGGCAAAAGGGTTTTCCTGCGTACAAGGTGTTTGGGAGCTTCCTACATGAAGTGCATTCTCCAATGTATTGTTTTGTAGCACTGCACTCTCAGCAGAACTCTAGAAGTAATGGAAAGAATATCCCACTTTGCCTAGCAGAAAAGCATCCAATTAATGCCTGGTTTTGGCAAAGCATGCCACAGGGATAGGTGATGCTTCAGGTTATGGCATGGTGGGACCATGACAGCTACAGTAGGATCTCATTGCTGACTGAGGGCAAAGTCAAACAGCTGATGCTGTTTCCATCCCCACATCCCTACCTCATTCCCTTGGGAATCACTGTTGCTAGCCCAGTGTCACATAACTCAATATAAAACAGCTTTTTAGCCACTGCAATTTTCACCTCACATGTCTGAGCTTCACGAGCAGCAGGTTTAGGGTACCTTATCAGACCAAGCTGTGAGCTACACTGGTTCCACAACCACTTTGCATGTGGTTCATTCCAGCCAGGCAGCTTGAGTCTGCCTGTGCTTGTGAGTCAGTGCTCCTGGTTTTGTCAGCTTGTTGTAATTAAGGGCTGACCTGTGTAAGTGCGATCGTCTTCGGAAATAATTGTCCAACATATTTCTGTCAAATTATGATTGACTGCTCTTTCCCAGCGTGGCACTTATTGGCTTTCCTCTTCTGCCCAGTTTGGACATAGATATACCTCTGCTGACAAATTTTCTCTCTCCTGCTGGTGAGATCTTAAGCAGCCTTGTGATAGATGCTTCAGGAGTTTTTAAGAGTTGAACCTTAAGCACAGTTGCAATCCAAAGGCTTGTCAGCAGATCTTTAGCATTCACAGGCTACAAGGAGCTGTGCTGGTGTTCACATACATGTGGCATTGGTGTAAAAAAGTATTTCTTGCCCTTGCTGGAACAGAATTGCAGGTGGGATGGGTGTTCAAGTGTGGCTCTGCAATAGCTGGTGAGACGTATCTTCATGCTTAGACCTTGGGGATTTCAGTTGTCATGGATTTTACAAGAGTTTTTCCTTGTATAGAGGAAGGGAGCCAGTACAAATGGGGGGCTTTGTGTGCCCCACTGTCAGACTAGACCATTGTCTTACCAGCTGGTGAGTGACATGTCAGATGCTTGTGGGAAAAGCTTTTCTTGAAACTGGGAGGAGTCAGATCCTGCCCATCCATCCCCTTTGCCCTGGCAGCCCAGCAGATGGTTCTGTCTGGGTTGCTGTACCACCACAGCAGGCTGAAAAGTCACTTCTCTTTGGTGCTAGTCTCATTTCTTTGGAGGTAAAGTCTGACTCTTAGAGGAAAAGGCTGAAGGCAGAGTCATCCCTGAACACTAATTTTCTGTTAAATTCTTCCTCTCTTTTTTTTTCTTTTTGATGTATTGCACATTTTCTAACCAGATTATTTTTGGCCAGTAACAAAAGGTTAATAATAACCATAAAAAGAAAATCAATCTTTGAATATTTTTTCCCCTCCAAGGTAATAAAGGAGAATTTTTTTATACAGGTCTCTGCACATAGGTGTGTTCCCAGAGAAGGCAGACACATTTTTATTCTTAGCCATATATAAATTGCAGTAACACTTCAAGACTTTGTGACCCAATGTTTATTTCTCTTTTTTTTTTTTATTTTGAACTTTACCCTGTAAGAATTCACATGCAAAGGGAGAGCAGAAGGAATTTTAAAAGCAACCAGAAGAAGAAGGAAGAAACTCTGGCTTCCTGACAGGCCATAAACACTGCAACACCTGCTATTGCACGTTGCAAAATGCACTCTCAGTTAATGTCTGGGCTATAAAGAATGGGGGGTTCAGTGGGAGGGAATCTCTGGTGACTTGAATCAGTGTTGCTGCCATTTTGGAGGGATGTGCTCTCAGTTCCCTTCACAGGCTGCATGCAGCACCTCTGGTGTGTCAGCAGCCCCTGTGAATTCCTCCCAACACTCAGGCTTTCAGGCATTTTTCTGTCTTCTTCAATTTTGCAGCAGTACCTGCATGCAGGCAGCATAAGAGATAAAGGCTAAGTTAGGGTTTATGATGGTTACGAGCAGGTAGTGAAGGAGAGGAGTGTTATAGACCAATTTTTTCTTTAATTGCTTGTGTTTTAGTATGCTTCTAAAAAGTTAGTCAACCAGCATGACAGATTTATGCTGTCTTCCATTATCTTTTCAATAAATGCTCTTCCATCTTGACTCTCTTGAAGTATGGTAAAGGATTTAGCTGCCCTAAGCAGATGGTGACCATTGTGCTCTGCTAGGTAACCTGGAGCAAGTCAAACCAGTTCACCATGCCTGTAGGTGTGCCTTGTTCACTTTTTACTGCCTTATTTCAGTTATTTTTGTACTATCTGTTGTCAAAATACTTGTGATCTCTGAACCAAAAGGTTCTGCAAGAGCCACCCTACTGCTCTCTGTTGATAAACAGCTGGGGTGCAGAAGGAGAAGTCATCTGGCTCCCCTCATTCCTGTAGCATGCTTTAGTTCTGGGAATAACCACACACTCCTGGACTGCAGGGTCCCAGTGCCTGTCCTTTTTGTTTTAAGCAGTGGTATTGCAGTTTCAAAAGGGTGGTTTATTAATGTCACTGAAAAGCTGCAGCCATTGAGTTCTCTGATTGTTCATAATTAGCTCTAATAGCATATTTGAAAAGAGGTGGTAAGTGATTGCCATGGGCAAGGGGATGCAGAGAGGCAACAGGCTTCTCTGCTGAGTTGAAAAGGAGCATTTGTGTAATTGAGTTACCTAAATCTTCAGAGCCAGAGGCCATTTCAAAGTGGGTGGTGGTGTGGTATTTTGAAGCTCTGCTGGAAATAACCAGAGCTTGGGGTTCAGTCTGAAAACAGCCTCCTTCCACTGGAACTGTTTGCCTAAAATGTAGGCTTTTAATTGAGTGATGGAATGAAAGGAAGGGGAGAATATTGATAATGTAACTGTTATGAAGGAGCTCGGCAACATGATTGTAATATCCATTTCTAGTTTTAAAATATATGAAGACATTAATAAGTTTTCCTTGCAGAGGGTGGGCAGCAAAGGACAACATTTTTCCACTACAAGGAGAGTTTTTCCTTGTGGTGTGTTCTCCAGCCTTGGAAAGGAGGTGTTCTGGGCCCAGGGAAGGCACTGAATGCAGGCCGTGCAGAATTGCACCCCAGCTTCCTGCTCCCCCAGGGCTGTGCCATGGCATCCTTAGTATCCCCTAACTCCAGGAGCAGCCAGCTGGCCTGGTTGGAGACTTTCTTTGTCCTCAGTTGTATCTGGTGGTGCAATGCCAATGTGGAGGAGACAGCAGAACTCAGCTCTGCTCTTGGGTGCATGGTGCTGCTTAACCAGCTTCCAGAGGAGCTCCTTTAGTGTACTTGGAGGGAATTTTGGGCACATTGTACTGCTTCAGTGCTGTTAGGTGGAAGAGTGACCTCCTCCTGCATGAGCAAGGCAAGTAAGGCAGCTTGGAAAGGAGGATTCTGTGCTCTTGTGCAAAGGTCCCACAGGATTGCTCAGCCTTGCAGGTGTACTGTTTACCCAAGACTGTTTTAAGAGAGATTAAGGGCATCATGGTATAGTCCAATGAGAGAGAAGGAAAAATAGTATGTGTCACTTGTCATATCAGAACAGGAGGCCATAGACTCTCCTCCCAGACTTGCTGTGGCTGAACTGTGTTCCATTTGTGGGGACTTTTTACTCCAAAGTAATAACTCTGTGCATTCAGGGAGTGCCCTTGGGAATGTGTGGAGAACTGTCCAGGAGTGGTTGCCACAGGTCAGCTCACTCTGAAAAAGCTTTTCAAGCCTCTCTGGGCATGTGAACAAGTCTTACAATAAATTTTGCTTGTTATGAGTGGAACTGTATCACTTAACACACAGGATAATTAGGGGCTGTGGTAGAGCACCTAAGTTAAAAATGCATCTAGATATTATTGTATGATTTTTAAACTACATTATTGTGCAGTTCTATTGATCAGGTTATGAAAGGTATGGTGGTCATTTGTGTAAACTAGAGTTGTACTGTAATGATGACTACAAAGATGAAAAAAGCTACAGCTGATCTTCAGTGTTTATTTGCTAACCTTTCACTTTCCTAACAAAGGTGCAGGTCACTGTTCTGAAACTTTAAACCACTTGTGAGCAAGTTCTCAGTGGTCACCCATGGACCCTCAGGGGTTTGAGAAGGAAACTTGAGAACCAAAGCTGAAAGTCAGCAGGTTAGGAAATCTGTTGCTAGTCTGTGTGGATTTTATTTGTTCATACACAGTAGTAATTTCAGTGGAAAGCATCTACTGTCTGTACTGTCTGCAGAGAGTTGGTTGCCCCTTGGTGCTCGTGTTGTGTCTGTCTCTTGAACCAGTTCACACCAGGCTGCGTGGCTCTCTGAAGTTGTGCTTGTTAGCATGTGATATTAACTGGGCTGTGTCTTTCTGTTTGTGTGAGGGCTTTTTTCTGAAAGGTACTTAGCATAGCCTCCCCTTCCCTTATTCCCAGTCCCCTACCACCTGCCTCTAGCAGAGAGCTGCTTCCCTTCTCCGTGTTTGCATGTTGACACACTTGTGACTCAGAGAGCTCCTGGAGACGAGGACCTGGAGTGGCCACCCCTTGTAATAGCTTCACTCACATTGGGAAATAGCTTCACTATGTGAAGCTCACATAGCTTCACTTCATTGGGGAAAAAAAAAAAAAAGAAGAAGAAAAAAAATCTTTTCAAATGGAGACAATACAAACATAATAAATGGCAGGGAGGGTTCTTCTCCCTCATGACTCAATCCCTTCTCAAACAACATTATTATTGACTGGCCTATTGGTTGCCAAAAAGGAAAATCAATTGTACTAGAAGTAGTTGCTGGGCCACAGATCATGCATGCTACTAACCCAGCAGAGACAGGTTGATTTTTATCAACTATCCAAAGACTAATTTCCACCATTAGCCAAAAATGAAGTAGAAATTATGGGTATGTCGAAGATTGCAAAGATTAGTGGTCTGTTGGTTTTGTTTCATTTGTATGGCTTTTCTGCTTTTCTGTCTGACTCTGAAAGGATTCTGTCTGATAAAAAGAAGCAACGAAAAGTCAGAGCTGCTTGCTTGTACTCTCACTGCCTGTTGTTTTCTATTCAGTCTTGCTCTTTTGGGGTTTTCCAGCAAGAATACAAACTCCTTCAGTCTCTGTATGGGCCTCATGTTGGAGGTGTTGCACAGACCTTTAAAAATGAAGCTGGTCTCAGCAAACATGCATCCCTTCCCTGCCTCCTGCCCCTATATGTCTGTATCTGTAGGGAGTTGTTGAGGAGATCAGATGGACATCTGGACTGTTTAGATTGAGGACCAAAGGATGGATCTACACAGCTTTCCCCCTCCCCAGGGAATGTGTCCGTGCAGCCCCACTGCCTTTGCTGCGAAGTACAAACACCCTTGTAGGTAGGATGCCAGCTGCCAAAGCTGTTATGACCATTCTCTAAACTTGGCTGAGATTAAAAAGGAAAATGTCTGAGCCTTGTGCCCTTGCAGTTAATGTCCCTGGCATAAATTTCCCCTGAAACCCTGGCTCATCAAGACAGAAGGGACCCTTCCCTGGAGCTGATGATTGCGGCAGAGGGTTTGGAGTAGTTACACTCCCAGCAAGCACAGGATGTTGCAGGTACTGCTGAACTGAACTCATTATTGCTGTGGTAGGAAGGTACAGTGGGAAGCAGATGAAGGCACTAAACAAAGTTGAAAAGCAAAGCAATGAGGGCAGAATTATTAACCACAATAGTTTCCTTCTTCCCTTTTACCCCCTCCCCAACCCATGTCTCAGTATTTCTGTAGGCAGCTTTGCCAAGCCGATCTCAGAAGGCTCTGCAGGCTCATACCCCTTCAGTCTTGACATTGTTGCCAATGGGTGTGAAAGCCATTAGCCAAAAGAAAGGAGAGATCTGCTTAGTGACAGAGGGTAGCTTTCTACATTAAAGCATTGACATGGTGCCAGTCACACAGTTATTAGAAGTGGCACAGCTCCATGTCTCTCCTGCGGGTCTCTCTGTGGAATGTAGATTGGCAGCAGGTTGAATGTTAAATGGTCACCACTCAGCAGATGCTGATTTTACCTATTGGGAGAAAAGTCCCTTTCAGCAGAAACATTTGCAAAATATTTGCAGCTCTAAATATATGCTGGGAATTTATGCAGAGATTTATCCCTGGTTTGTCTGAAGACACCTCAAGCCTCATCAACACAAACTCTAGTTTGTACAAACAATGAGATATTTCCTTCTGCTTGTGCAGGCTGGGCATTTTATTTTTTTTTTTGGCTTTTTTTTTTGCATTGTTTCTTCCCATCTTCCCAGCTTGACATGTACAGTCTTTGTTTCTTCTCCCTGTAGACACATGAATCATTGCTTCATTGCTGGTACAGCAAAGCAGTTGGCACCCTTGCTCCAGCAGTATGCGTGCAGCATTGCCTGCAAAGTAGGCTTACCAGCTGAGAAAGAAACTGCAGGCTTCTGTGTTGTTCCAGCAGTGATTTCAGGGTCCACACGGTCCTTTCAACCTCTTTGTGCAAAACCAGCATTTGACAAGTGACATCCAAGAGCTCGTCCTGAAAGAACTAGCAGTGGTCTCTGTTGCTTTACCCTCACGATCTAAAGCTGCTTTCAGGGTAATCAAAACTGCAGGGTTTAAAACTGCAGACTGAGGACAGCAGCACATTTTGGTGAATTGCTGTGAGATGGCATGGCTTGTGGGCATCACTTTGTTTTGAGAGCCTAGGCTGTGCAGAGGGAGTCACTTTCCATGGCTACTGCTGGTGCAGGAGGAATGTAGTCTGGCAGTAGGCACATAGTTGTAGCTCAGGGACCCTGACCACCCAGTTTTGGGGACACTTGTGGCTGTTCCTGTGCCTGACTAGCACACTATGTTGTGGTCTAGGGGCTGCAATCTCTGCCAATGCTCACAGTAGACAGAGGCCAGCAGCAGTGAGCTCTGAGGTCAGGTATCTCACTCCCTGTTGTCTTCATAAAGCTCTGCAGATGGAGAAACAACCTTACCTTGAATTCTTCCCTTCGAGAATTCTTCCCTCTTCCCCATCTTCCCATGCTCCTTTGTCTCTTGGTCTTGGGGTCATCTTTGACATAAGCGTATGTTAAAACACCTGTAATTTGTGAAGTCATTGTTGGAAATGCTTTAGCCCCTCATTAAGGTGTTTGGGTAACTGCACAAACAGGATACCACTGGCAGCCAAGCTGGTTTTTCAGGTGACCATGTGACCAGAGGAATGGTCTCTAATCACTATAGGAATGGTCTCCAGCCTTGCTTCACTTCCTACAGCCTTGGCACCTCTCCCTGCCAGAGGAACAACCTTTGCCAAGCAATCAGCTCCACTTTGCTCAGGAGAGATGGTTCCTAGAACATCTTTCTTCACATTCAGCTTCTTCAAAAAGCTTTCCCCTTTTTGAATGAGTTAAATTCTGTCACTCATCTTCTCCCTGAGGACTTTTGAATAGGAGAAAGCCTGGTTGTACTTTCCAAATGAAATTTTGTATTAATTTGTATTTGTTGTCTACAGCTGTCTCTAGTTTGTTTTAAAAAAACAAAACAAAACAAAACCATATACAGCAAAAAACAAACAAACAAGAAGTTCTGAGTTCATCATTGGGGCATATTGAATTTGCAGTCTTTGGTGCAAAGTACTTTTGTTAGTTTTCCTAAATAAGATTGTTCTAACACTTTAGATATCAGGGAGAACAACTCTTCCTGTGTATTTTCTTTAGATTTTAAATAAGATTTTTGCTGATCATAGCTCTTTCTTGGCTTTATGGATCATAAGTGGCAAAATGGCACTCAAAATGGTGAAGCTAATTGAGGAGGTTCTTGTCCCTCAGCTTGTACATCTCACTTCTGCATCCAGGAGAATGTAACTGCAGGAGTCTTTCTAACTCAGTATCATGTCTCCAGTGGCAGGAAAGAGTAAATGCTTAAGGGACAGAGTAAAGCAAGCGTACAGTGATAATTTAAAATATTTTCTCAGAGTCTATGGCTTTGAGGCTTCCTGAAGCATTGGTATTATCTTTGCAATCCTGGATTTTTCTTTGATAAATTTCTCTCACTCCACTTTGGTTTCCCAACCTTTTATACCAGTGGGAGTTCTGTAGTTTAACTGTGCATTTGCTTTGCACTTGCCACTATCATTTCATGTGAAACCCCATCATTCTTGTGTAATCAGAAACAGTAATTGTTCCCCCAGTTACCTTCTCTGTCCTGCTTTTGGCTTTATTGGCCTCCTTGATTCCCCTTGATCACTTCTTTTTCAGACTGAGGAGTTTAACCCCATTTGGAAGCTGCTTGGTAGCTTTGCTTCTAGTCACCATTGGAATCATTTCTAGTTCTTCCTTATTGCCTTTTAGATGAAGGGAGTCACACTTCTCTCATTGCCCAAGCTGTAAGTGCAATATGAGGTTTAATGAAACAATATAATTATGTTTTCTCATTTCTATTTCCCCCCTCCCCCCAAATGCCTCCATGTTGCTTGCCTTTTATGAACTACCATTGAAGACTGAGCTGGTGTTGTAATAGAGATGTCTATAATAACTCATGATCTGTTTCCACAGAGGTAATAGCTAGTTCACAGCCCATCAGTGTGGATTTAGACTGAAGATTGTTTTTCCACATGTGCCTTACTTGGTGTTTATTAGCACTGAATTTCATCCACAGGTTTTTCACCCTATCACTCTGAGATCCTTTGGTAGCATTTTACAGCCAGCTTTTGGCTTAACAGAGTTGAATGCTGCACTCTCAGCCTGCTTCCCTTGTTCATGTGTGTGGGCTGAACAACCCAAGCCCTTGCACAGATGCCTCAGACTCAATCTCTCTTGCCCTATGACAGTATCATTTAATAGCCTTTTATAAGAAGATGTATCAAAAGGCTTTTGGAAATCCATGTGAACAGGCATCCACCTTGCTGGTGTGAGGATTAGCAGGACTCCCAGTGGTGCTTGCCTGCACAGGGAAACCAAGGCTTGTGCCATCTTCCCTCTGCCTCTCACAGAGGGACTACACAGTTGGTCCCTTTTGCAGTCAAACAGACAAATCCTAGCCTGGAGTAACCTTCTAGTTTATCTAACAGACCAACAGACTGTGCCATCTTAGACATTGTGTGTTGAAATGGGTCTTCTGCCCTCTTATGACAAGGCCCAGCTTGGCTGGAATAAACCACCCTGCCCTGAGGAAGTTTTCTCATAAAATGAAGATCTGAATTTACCACGAAGGTGGCAGCTGCATTGAAATTGTTCTTGAGTTACAACCTGGCTATCTGCAAGCTGGGTACCAGTGCTGGCAGAATTGGTAAACTTCCATCATCTCAATCTGATTCTCTGGTTCCAGCCAATTAAACATTAAAATGAGCATGACAAATAAGTGTTCATTTATGGGTCAGTAGCTCCCTAGGATGTCTGTGACATGGCTGGCTGAGACAATTCATTTCAGTACAGTCCTGAGCAACATCTTCAAGCAACATCTTAATTATTTTTATAGG
>NW_009952720.1:695762-707843 GCF_000747805.2 Chaetura pelagica
GAAAGAGAAGTAATAAGGATAATGTAGCTGTCAGGCCCCAACTCACTAGTTCAGAAACTTCCCCTTGCCAATCACATTTATTTGGTATTCAACCCATTTTAGGCTCATTCCAAAGGCATTATTGTGTTGTCAGAAAATATCCTGATGTATATATGCATTTTCTCCAGTGTTAGATGTTATGATCTTGAAGACTCTTGGTTTTGTCCACCAGCCAATTGACTATCTGAATAAAGAACCCTCAGTGCACACTTTATGACAATAGACAGGGTTGCCTTGTCCCTCTCCTTTCCTTTCCCCCTCCCCTATTATAGATGTATTTTCTCAGTACTATTAGGTTATTAAATGCTTCATGACAAGTCTGTTCCTGCTAACTATACTTTTGATGAGCTGTAGTAATAAAACTTTGCAACAGCAAAGCGTGTGTCTGGTTCCTTTATAGGAAGGGCACATTTGGGGAGCTGAATTAATGGGGGATAAAACTCAATTAATGAATAGAAATAAAAAGAAGTAAATGAGGTAATCAAACTCAGAGAAATTAGTATTGGCAGGTTCTGAATGATGCTCTTGGATGAACAATCTTTCAAAATCCTTCCTTGTATGCAGCTCCTGTCTCTTTATTTATTATTAAAATAACATGATCCATGAGGCGCTCGGGGTGACTCCCAGCCTAGCTAATTCTAATTAATCCAGTCAGGGAGAGCAGCAGGGTAAGTGGAGCAGTCTATCGGATTGAAATTCATAACTTAATTGAGGTCAAAGTCCCAGGTTGGGAGAACAAAAGTCTTTCGCTGGGACCAAGCAGATCAATAGCAATAAATATCTGGCTTGGATACAAGTAGTTTATAGTGACGGATTATCTGACACTGGCCAGAGGTCTTGGTGTTGTTCAGGGCAAAGTCCTATGGCATGTACAGTGGAGGGTGACTTTTTGTCAGTGTTGCCTCCCCCAAGCCCTGAAGAACTCATAAAGACCTTGTGGGAGCCACAGAAGGAGGACACTGGTGAAGACCATGTGAGTCATGCTGAAATTTGGATTTGGCTTCTCAAGGTACAGGTCTCTTCTTGGTAGCACAAGGGCATGTGTCACATTAGTGCTGATGGAGGTTGGAAGAAGTTGCTCAGGCTTACAGGAACTTGGAGCTAAATCACAGCTTGTCCAGAGAAAGACCTTTAGGACCAGGGGAAACTGAGCAGTAGATTGATGGGCTTTATGCCAAGTCTATATTTACACTGTGTTTACATAAGAGGAGAGAGGAAGGTTGGAAGAAGGAAGAGTAAATAATCATTAAGGTAGATTTGTAGTGTGAGATGTGGTCCTGCCTGTTATTCAGAAAAGCAGTCAGTGTCTCTGCTGTGACCTCTGAAATGTTTCCTCTGTTTGCAGGGGTTTGCATGTGGTAATGATGGTGGTTTCCTAAGTGTGGTATGACTTTGGGTGTTGACTACAACACTGATCCCTTAATTCCTATGGCAGGGAAAGAAGCATGAGGTCCTAGCCTGAGACCTGTGGCATTGTATTGTGCACACAGCCTTCCCTAGGACTGAGTACTGAAATACTCATCAATTCTAGCAACCAAAGAAGCTTCTCTGAACTTTTAAGTAAGTAGGTGCTTCAACTGGATTTCAGTATTAAATGCAATCTTCACCCAGTCTGTTATTAATGCAGTGTTTATGCAGATCTGACTGTTGTGCTTGTATCCTCTTTGCAGAGGACAAATACTGCTGTGGTCAGCACTTGATACATCCCTGATGAATGTTCTTCTGCCCATGCACTTCAACACAGCTTGAAAGAGAGGTGGAAATTGCAGCTTGGATGTAGCCAGTGCCTTAGTTTGACATACCTCCTCCCCCTTTAACACTGCACAAGTCTAAGGCATCTCTTGACTTGCAAAAAATGTCCAGAATATCTCTTTGGCTCCACTGTTCAGGTTTAGAGGTCTAGGTGACACATCTTGTCTGGTCAGGCTTCAGGTCATGCCACATTCATGGCACAGCCTCAGCCTCCTTCTTAAGTGGGTGGCATCCCTCTCCAGGTTTTTGCTGCACTGATTGTGTGCTCCTGCCTGGGCCTGAGCAAAGCAGAGTTCCCAAGGCTGGAAAGAAAATTGCATTGACAACTGTGGTTTTCCCCTCATCAGGGGAAGGTGAAAGTTGAGTAATTTAATTCACATTGGTATAAAAGGTAGCAGAAAAATCCAGATGTACCACAGTGCTGAACAATTCACAGTAAAATCTTGTGAGCATCATGTGGCCTGAACATACAGAACTTTAACTCACTTTATGGCTCTGCTAAGACATAGGAGAAAAAATTAAAATACTAGTATTACCACTCTTTTCTTCTTCATAGAGACACATTTGTGAGGCAGAGCTGCTATTTGAAAATTTCAGAACCAGCAACTGATAGGCTTTCAAGTGCTTTTGCTGGTTCTGATCACTCTATCTAGTAGTGGGGGTTGGCTGGTTTTATTTATTAGAGAGAATTTACTTTTTTTTATTCAGCTGAGAGAACCAACAGGATCTGTCCATTCAGTGCTGGGTTATCCACACTTACATGTGCTATTAAAAACCATAATGTTAGGTGTCCAGATCTGTAGAATCTTTGTTGATTCCATGAGGAAATTCCCTTTATCTTCAGAATCAAGTTCAGGTTTCTAATTCTCCAGTTTTGCTGCAGAATTCTGGCGTGACCTTGAACAAGTCACTTGATTTCCTTCTGTCTTGGTTTCCCATTTGGGAATTGGTGGGGCAAATAATCATTTTTTATCTCATGGATATAACAAGATTATAAAAATATGGTAGTTCTAAGACCCTTAGAAAACTGATCAAATGAAATTAAACAGATCTTGCAGCCTGGATAAAATGAGATGAAACAGGCATGAAACTATTAGTGAAAGAAACGTTTCTTTATCTTCTACAAATAAAAATGCAAAGTGATTAAGTGGACCTTTTCTAGCTATTAGCAATAACAGCTCTAGCCAGCTGACTTCTGTCACCCTTGAAAATTCATTTATGGGGTACAGTCTTGCATTTAGGATGCTTTCAATAAATACCCCTAAAAATGTTGTCACCTCCTCTGATGCATAATGCTACTGCTGTGATAGCACAGCAATTACTTCCCTAGAGATAAAAAGTGGCTGCTCTAAATGAGATGCTCTAACACGATGGGTTGCAAATTTCTTCTAATTGATTTTTTTTTCCCTGTGTTATTTCTTCACTGTACACCCAGCAGTATTTTTGTCAAGCAAGGGAAAGAACTGGGAGTAATGGTAAAGGTTATTCTTACCCTGGGGTGTTTTGGAGATCTGGTTCTTAGCACCCTGGGAGCTGTGCTGAGGGGTGGCACAGAGGTGGAGCCAAGTGGCTGGAGATGGCCATACCCCTGGGCAGCTTCTCTGCTGAGGCCAACCTGCCATGCTGGAGAAATCCCCCTGTCCCTGCTGCTGGCAGAGTGGCTGAGCACAGTTAGTTGAGGAGTTTTTTCTCTGTGTGAGGCATTGGAAGAGAGGAGGAAAGCACCAGCTCTATCTACAGGCATTTGGATGAGAAATGTCTCCCTTTCAGCAGAGCCCTCAAAGCAAGATGGTATTTAATGAACAGTAAGGCAAGAGTTTTGACTGGTTGACTTTCTTCAACACAGAAGGAAGACAAGAGAGGTATTTCAGAAAGAAGTAGTCTGGAACATGCTTCAGAGAAACCTGGACACGTGTTTGGTCTTGGCCAGAGGCAGAGTTACCTGTGTGCAGGAAATTTCACTTGATTCTTTTTTTCTAAGCTCAGGTTTTAATCAGACTGTGCAGATGAAACGTGAGTCAGAAGCCAGGCAGGTCTGCAAAAGCTGCCTGGTTACCCTCTCTGTGATGCCCTGTTCCAGGTGCTATTGTCAGGATATTTTCAAGCGGTGCTCACAGATTACATGGTAATTTGGCTTCTGAAGTGGTATGAAATTGAGCATTGCACTTTAAATTCCAGTGGTCAAACTCAGAAGAGATTTGTAAAGCTGTGGCTAAGCAATTGCAAATGATCGATTTTTCATAGCTTAATGACTGAGTGCTTGTTTTTTGAATGACAGGAAGTGATCATATACACCCTCACCTCCAGTCCTAATTGCAAAGTAAAAGAGGTTAATTTAAACCATGAAGGCAGTTTCGATCTGGATGTTTCACAGCAGCAGCAAAACTTAGAGCTCTGGTGACTTCAAATCATCAATTTTCCTTCTGAGATGGAAAAGTTAAGCGTGGATGTCACCAGCTTCCACTCATCAGTTGGTAAGGAACAATTTGCAAAGCCACAGAAGCCCAGTTGCTTTGGATAAACCACAATGGAAAGACAGATTATAAATGTGTATCGAATCTAAACTTGAGGATGATGCAAAGTATTCATTTAGACCTGTTGTAAATAATCTTTCTTTCCCCTTTTTTGCCTACCAGCTCAAGCTTTCCTCCTGTGCACATGTAAATTATATTATCACAGAATCACAGAATCCTAGGGGTTGGGAGGGACCTTGAAACATTTTAAATGAAAACTTCATATTATGAAGCAGCTCTCTGGATTTACCTGAGAATAACCACAAAATCTCAGAGATCATGTTATGTTTTGTTTCACCTGGGAGAAAAGAAGTCCCAACTTGAGTAGAAAAGAAAATCTTGCCAAGCTTTTAAAACACTTACTAAAGGTGCAAGTTTTCTCTGCCCTGCCCAGTTCTCTCCTCAGGTGCATGTGAGCAGTGAGTGTGACTGCAGTGGGTGCCTTTTCATGCATGGAACAAGGCAGACATAGAACTGGCACATAGAAAATGGCAGGTTTGATATTGCCCTTGGCTCTTCTACCTTCTTTTGTCTGTTGTAGCCAGTAGAAATGTCAGTCGAGGTATCAAGCAAGAGCAAAGATCAACCCTATCCCAAAGAGATCATCTTGGCATGAGCTGCAGAGCAACAGGTAGTGCAAATGGAAGGGCTGAGTGAATGGAAGTAAGAGAACAAACCAGAGATCAGCAGAAAAATGGTGTTCTTGGCTCGTCACTTCCCCAAACAATGCCAGACAGCAGTGACACAGAGGGTCATGGCAGAAGTTGTCTTACTGAGGACTTAAAGGATGGGAAGGTGTCATTACTGAGGACTTCTGGTGAAGGAGAAACACGTGGGTTCTCTGCTTAAGTCAGTGGAACTTTTACTGGCATGTATCTCACAGCTTAATGTGCCCCTTTCTGGGATCAGCTTAAAAAACCCTGCAAGTGCAGCGTTTTATCCATTGGGAGGCATATTCAGTGATGGGGAAGAAATGGGAGACTTTTCATAGAGAAAAAGAGAGAATTGCTTCATTTGCATGGGAATGTATCACAGCTGTACCCAGTGCAGAAACTCTTTCCTCCTGGAATAGGGTGGTTTAAAAAACACAAGTCATCCAGCTGCAAAATTGCTTCTGATTTAAGCAGACAGTGGCACTGCATTCCTGGACAGATGATGCTGACAACCTTGTCCCAGCAACTGAAAACACCCAGTACGGCACTTGACTCCAGGATATCCTCTTCCACTTAAACATAGGAGTTTGCTGTTTCTAAACTGAGAATATCTGAGCAATATTCCCAAGCTGGGGAGCTGTCCATCTAGATTTGCCAACCACAACCCATCTTGTTTGATGGGACTGCTTGTTAGCCCCTATAGTAGCATCATCAGGTAGCATATAAGCATATAAAGCATATAAACATCCAACTTGGTACTTTTCAATCATAATTTTGTCTTTGAGACACTTAGTTTGTAATGGGTTCTACACTTCAGTGAGTCAGCTCCGTGTCCTGGGAATCTGAAGTCAATATGGAGAAAATATGTATATGGTTATTTTGGGAGTGTCTGGTGTCCTTTTACACTTCTCATTTCCCAAACACAAGCAGGTTACTGGTTCCTTCATTGGGTTCATTTTCACTGCATTAGGCAGCAAATATTACTGCAGCTCTGGTGAAGTAACAAGGTAGAAAAAAAAGGAGATTTTTGCCATTTTTGTTGGCTACATAAATTTTCTTGAACATGTCGGTTCTTGTTGCTGCCTCCAACTTTCCATCCTACTCTAATCCTGAGGAGTTATATTTGAGATGTGGTATCAAGACATACCCTAGTTGCCACAGTGTCTTGGCCAGGCCCATCTTTTCCTGTTGTCTTCCATTCCAGCAAGAACCTTTCTGCTTCTTCTCTTTTTAAAATACTCAACCAGTTTTCACCACCATTTTTCTTGGACATCCCTCATAGCTACCAGGCAGCTAAGCTACAGCTCTACAAAACATCTGGTTGGGCTTCCCACTGTCAAAGTCAGTTGGAGTGAGGTACCTCAGCATCCCCAGGAATTAATCCTTTTGTTTTCCTTTTCCTAACATCCTAATTATGTGATATCCACAGCATCAGGTATTTTTTGCACCCAGTTACTGGGCATCGCTCCATTCCGCTGCAGCCACTGGCTTTGATGACAAACATCAAGGTGTTTTGCCCTCTCTTTGATACCATCTAGAAAAAAAACAAAAATGCAAGAAAAGCAGTAAGTATTTGATCTTTAGCACTGAGGGTTTTGTTTAGCTGTGCAAAAGAAAAAAAAATAAAATGCTAAACAGTGTTTTAGCATGAGATTCAGAAGGTTTCAAAGAGGCATCAGTTAAATCTGCCTGTTCTGTGATAGCCAACAAGTGGATCTTTCAGATGTCTGAGTGTTCCCTGGAGGTTCACATTATTAATATCTGCCTTATGACAAGGTGGCTGTGCTGATGCCAGGGTTGTTTTTTTTTCCAAGCCAGCATGATTAATTTTTCTTTCCTTTCTTAATACCTCTGAGCCAGATGCTTCTGAATGTCCTCATAGAGGTGTATTGCTGTTCTTAACTGCTCCTCCTTCCCCACTCCCCCCACCCCTTTCCAACTAATTCATATAATGGCTCCAGAGATGTGTTTTTGTAGAGTCACAAAAAGCAAAACTTTGAAAGCCTCCTGAGGTGATGGACTTGACATGTGCAAATCTGGCCTCCTGACGTTCCTGGTGGTTTTGAAAGCTTTGTGCCAGGTAGGCTGTCAATAACATTTCCCATTTCAGAATGTGCTTATTTGCCTAGCACTTTACAAATTATATCCATGCAGAACTGCTGAAATGCCAGTATTTCTGGTGAGGAGAATGACAGTGGGATGTTGAACTGATGTTTTGGAGAAAGCAAGGGAAGTTTTGGCCAAGGAAAAGGAGGCACACTTGTTTTATTTATGGAAAGTGCTGTGGATCTTCCAGCACTGCTTTATTTTAAAGGCTTAAAAACATTAAAGAACTGAAAAAGGTCTTTATTCTGCAAATAGAAATTAAATCTCCCTCAGACTCTTGTTCCAAAGTGCTCGAGTTTTACTGACTTGGAGAGCAGAAGGTCTTAGCAAGCTCTACAGCAAGAAACTTGTTTCCAAGGTGTTTGTACTTTTGCCATATTTGTCCATCAGTTTCCTCCAGGTAATAGATTTGTGGGTCTTCTGTGTTTACCCTCAACTATTTTCAGTCCTTAGTGCATTCCCCAGCATCTCAGGGGATTTTTCCTGGAGGAAGCAAAATCCAGAATCAGTGGCAAATAGATTAGGATTTAGTTGCTTATTTTTGTGTGTGTTGATACTATATATGAGGTAGATCACTGGATTTAATGATGAAAGTCTTAATTTAAGAAGCCTAGAAAATAGCTCTCTTAATTCCTTACAGGGCAGGCTAAAATCTCTTTACTACTGTTTGGATGGGGGGTTTTTTTGCAGTTTCACAGTGAGAAAAGGTATAATATAAAGCAATGGACTTCCTGGTGCAAATAGAGCCATAGTTAGGGGAATCAAGTGTTTCACTTTCAGTCTCTCATTTTGTGGGAAGATGAAGATGCAGAGAATATCCTCAGAGTAAGGACACTTGTAGGAGTATCCTAATAGGAAGAGCAGGAGGGCTTCTACAACAATCCTTCCTGCACTAGGTAGCTGTGCAGCAGGCAGCCTCGGGCAGCCCTTTAGCCCACAGCAGCCTGAGAATTAAGTTAAAATTAACCTGAGTTTGGAAAACAACTAGCACCACTTTATTTGTCCATTTAATTGAATTATATGACGCCGTGTAAGTATCCTGACCCGCAGACGTAAATTGCTCCACCCTACCCATTCCCTTCCTTAATTCTTTCATGCTAATGGAGCTGATGGGGATGTTGACTGCACAGAGAGGGGGGGAAAAAAAAAAGCTGGAAATAAAAGGGGACTGTTCCAGCCTCATGCAAACCTTCCCCTTCAGTGAAATGCTTCAGTGTCACAGCTGCCCTAGCTGTGCTGTGATCTTTGTTGCCATTAAGCTGATTATTTCTGCTGAAGGATTCATCCAACTAATCCTGCAATGCTGGAACTGGTTGCTTTCTATTTAAGCACAATTTTTACTATTTATTTTGTCATTTTTGCTAAGAAATAAAAGTCAGTTTGGCTTCACTGGACTCTCAAAATGGGTCAGACTGTTACAGGGACCCACTTTTTTTTTTTAACATTTGGTTGGTTAATACAGGAAAATAGGGCACATTAATGGGCTCCACGTATTAAGGGATGTGCTCAGTTTGGAAGAGGTCTGGGGACACATTAGGACTCACCAGTGCTTGGCATAATTTTGGGTGGATGTACCATAAAGGTGCTATATGTGATCACTAACCTTTGGCACTGCATCCCTGTGTGGTTTGCCTATATGGGCAGAACATGCAGGCAACAGCTTTGCCTCTAACAGAGACTCTAATGAGAGATTCTGACAGGTTGGATTGATTTAATTGATTTAATAATCAATTTAAATCTAGTTCTTGGTTATTTTTCTAAGGAAAGGTTGATTTTCATTGGTTAGTAGCCATTAAAATACATTCATTTGCAGCTAAATACAGCCTTTCTAGTGAATTTAGTTCTTCTTTTTGCTAATCAGATACACAATGCCTGTCCATGTTTACTTAATTATGTAGCTTAACCTAGTTTATTCACCTTCTTAATTGTTACATTTGGATCAGGCTAGAAAACAGCAAATGAAATATTTCTTCTCTGCTAGATTGTTACTAATTTTGTTTTCCCTTGTGTCTAAGTACACCTGAAAGGAAAGTAGGGGTTTGAAATGAAATTCCTACCATGACATTTTCAAACACTTCTTAAAAATAAATTAAAATCTCACCATAAGTGTGATGGGGCTGGTTTTGGAAGGGGGGCAAAGAAATAGAATTTTCTTTCTATTCAGTATCACACTTCTTAAAAGAGTCTGGCACATTCTGGTAGTTTTCCTGCCCAAGTTTTGTTAACAAAAATCAAAGGATTTCAGAAGCAAAGTGAAGAGGCAACTGGTGAAGGATGAGGACCAAATATGGGTTTTAATTCTGTCATTAAGCATTCAGTCTTTGGTAGAGTTTTATTCTCTTTGATAGTGTTGTCTCTACCCTGAGACTTTGGGCTTGACTTTGGCTGCCTAAGGAGCACACTTCCACATTCCAGGCAAACTGAGTGGAAAGAACAAACCGTGCGTTCAGTGACATAAATTACAGAGAAGTGGGCTGAAGGCATTGCCATGGTTTTGTTGGAGGGTTCTGCAGTGCCCTTTGCATTTTGTATCTTCTAGAAGCTGTTCCTTCAGACATGAGTGTGTAGTTATCACTCAGATACTTCAATTCTTTGCAGTGCTCCTGTGCTGCAGACAAGGCCATCATATACAAAAAGCACATGGTCGTTCTTTCCAATTCCTCAGGATTGTAAAGCTAAGAGATCTGTTGTCTCATACATCATTTTTATGTCCAAATCTGGTCTAATACTTCAAAAGAAAGGTTGCAGTGACTTACCTGCACAGTAGTTTGACTTCCTGTAGAGCATAGGCTTTTCTCGGTGATGACCAGTGATAGGACAAGGGGTAATGGGTGTAAATTGGAGCATAGGAGGTTCAAGGTGAATATCCGAAAAAAATTTTTTACTGTGAGAGTGACAGAGCACTGGAACAGACTGCCCAGGGAGGTTGTGGAGTCTCCCTCACTGGAGACATTCAAAACCCACCTGGATGAGTTCCTGTGTGATGTACTCTAGGTGACCCTGCTCTGGCAGGGGGGTTGGACTAGATGATCTCTCGAGGTCCCTTCCAGCCCCTAAGATTCTATGATTCTATGATTCTATGATAGGCATCAAATACATGCTACTTGAAAACATGCATCATTTTTCATTTAACCGTAGTGATTTTATGAGTTTGTGTTCAGTTGGCCCATCACTTAGGTTGCCCTAACTTCAGATACAATAAGGAAGTGGTTTTTATTTTAGCAGAAGGAAATAATTAAATAAAATTTAGTTTTATCCTTCCTAGTCAGCAATTGCTTCTAAAAAAGAACATACTCATTATTCCAAGTACAACTTTTCCTATAAGCTTTAAGGTCCCATTAAAACTGGTGGAACAAATTATATTAATTCCTTTGGGATTTTTGCCTTAAACACTTCAATGTTGAATGGACCCAAACTTGTAAAGCTGCCTGCAAGGAGTCCTCAGTGAAAGTGGAAGAAGGCTGAAGGTTACCACCCAGAAGGCATGTGCCAGCAGGCAAGCCCAGTTTTGGTGGGTCTCCTTTGCAGCTGAGAGAGATTTGGTTCGTGACTTATGGTTTCAAACTTTTGGTTCTTCATTCTTTTTAATTCCTAGGTTATTAAATGAAGGCAAGGATATATATATATATATATATATATAGGCTTAGGTGAAAACAGATCTTATGAGGGAAGCCCTAGTGTGGAAAAGGACAGCATGTCCTGATAGTCACAGCATAGTGCTGGGAGCACAGGATCCTGAAACTCCTTCTGGCTGTTCCTCGTTTGACCTTGAACGAGTCAGACAGCAGCATTTTTTGTCTCTCTCAGTTTCTGTAACTAACACAGGAATACTACGTGCATACATCCCTGGGTCTTGCCTAGATTAATAAATCAATATTTGTAAAGTGAGCCTGGATAAATGCTTAACTGTGTTAACACACGTACTTGAACCTTGCGCAGAACTTTGGGAACGCGCCTGCATTTCTGCTGTGTGAGAAGCTGGGTTACATCAGGGCCCTGGGCTGGGTTGGTCAGCAGCAAGAGAGACCAGTTTGGGTCATTTTCTTCCTCCCAAGGGACTGCCTGTAGCACATATCTGCAAGAAGGTCTTGAATACAACTTTTCCACTTAACATGCTCCCCCATCACCCACTGTCAGCAATGAGATTAAATTCTGTGCGACTGCAGAGGACGTTGCATGATTAAAATCCTCTTTTAGAAATTAATATGTACCATCACTCTGTAGTACTGTGCCTCTTCTCTGAGAAGGGTATTGTCTCCTGAGCACTCAAGGTGTGAAAAGCCACCAAGTGAAGCTATCTATCTTCAAATTTTATGCTGTTGCACAGTTGCTCCAATGACAGCTACAACTGCATAAAATCATAGGGACCTGGGGACTTCTCCCTTCCCAGGGTCACAGGGATGTGGGTTAAGTTTTGCAGAAGGAGCAATAGGAAAGCAAAAGGAGTGTTTGAACTAGAAGCCCTGCTTACAGCATAGAAGTTTTCCTGAGAGGGAATGATGGTCAAAGTCCACATCCACCTATTCTACTTAGGTAGAATCTCCTATAACTGGGTATTCAAGAAGAAAGAAAGAAAACAAACAAACAAAACACACACAAAAAACCACCCCCAGATATTGCACAGCTTTTCCTTACCTTGCTGCCTATATCAGCCAGAGAAGTACAGTAGTTAATGCATTTTCATCTCCAAATTCAGTGTTCATTAGCTATCAGCCATTGATGCAGCCCACAAAAAGGCTTTGGTTAGATAAACTTTGGATGCTCTTGGCAGATATGTTTAGATATTCATGGCTGCTGTGTTCTGTTCCAACTCAAGCTCTTAAGCCATCATTTCCACTTTTGGTGCTGGGAAGCTTTGTGGCACAACCAGGAGATGCAGTAGGAAGAGTTATCCTGGATGGACTGATGATTGTCTAGGAGAGGTGTTCTGGAAAGCTGCTGATGTTTGAATATCCTTGTTGACTACAGCTTTGCAAGCTTCATACTGCTCTCAGGAGTTCAGCACGACTGGCTGGCTC
>NW_009952720.1:707904-721932 GCF_000747805.2 Chaetura pelagica
CAGGACTGGCTGGCTCTGCTCTCCCTCTTCTCTCACACATCCTTGGTAGCTGCAGCCCAGAGCAGCCAATATTAGCAAGTGCCACAGGTGTGCCCTGTTAATCAACACAGGACTGTGATTTCTGCCAGTTCAATTCCTGCAGTGAACCTGGTGCTCTGAGTCCCTCCTGAAGGTTTCACACCTTGTTGGCAAGGGCAAACACATGTGCTGGAGTGAATTATCCACCAAGTGAGAGTGGCTGATGTTGCCAGCCTACCCCGTGAGGCTTGTGGCCATGGGCTAAGTTGTCCTACACCTGTAGGGACACGCCTGTGGGTAAGGGTTTGCCCAAGCCTACCCTGTGGCTTCTTTTTTTCCTCCTTTTTCACTCCCTATCCCCTTGCCAGCTGAGGTGGGGAGTGAAAATAGCAACTGTGTATTTTTTTATGGCACTTAGAGCTGGCTGAGTGAAGATTGCTGTGATGTTCTCAGGTTTGTTCAGGACTCCATCAGCTGCAAGAGATTGTTTTAGGTCACTGTTGGCAGATGGGAATCAGTGAGGAAGATGCTGATCTGTTCCCCTTTATCATTCCTTGACAATATATGAAGAAAACTTTGAAACTGTTTAAAAAAGGAAGGGGGAGAATTCATCTTCTTTAAAGACAGAAGTCCTAGTTTTTATCTGCTAGTCTTTTTCTAGAATATCTCTAGGGGTTCATAAAAATCTGCATTTCAGAGGGAAGAAATCTCATTTAACAGAACGATTTTTCATTTGAGAGTGTGTAAAATTGTGTCTTCACTGGCTCTTAATGTTTGCCTGGCATTTGAGCTTAAAATGCTGTTGTTAGAGCACCTCTTCTGCACTGCCTTCAGTGGGTGATAGCACTTCCACTCCTATTGCCAAAGATCTGTGAAATTAGGTTTTACCAGGTTAGAGTTTCCTGGCTTTTTCTAATTTAAAAAAAAAAGGCAGGAAATTTTGAAGATTGTGAAGAAATCTTTAAAAAGCATAGAGGCTGAAAATGTTTTTCTTCCCTCTCTCAGTAAAAGCAAGCTTTTAAAATCTTGGTCTTTCTCTGGACTGTGTTTCATCTCAGCTTCCCATGGTGTGTCCTTCTTTTCCCTGAGTTGTACAGTGGACCTTGAAGGACTCCAGGGGCTGTTTTTTTTTTCAGATCCATTGCTACTGCATATTTCTGTGCTCCAAGCAGCCTGATCATGTCCCTCACTTTCCTAATTTACTCCCAAGAGGAGCTTATTGCCAGTGATTGTGCAGGAGCAGTGAGATTTCAAAGAAGTTTGTGTCTCTCCCATTCTCTTACTGCTTTACTGGTTGTGTTCTTACAGGTGGAGGTGTGAACACTGGCTGGTTGATTCAGGCTGAAGGGTCCAGGTTAAAAAAGCTAACACAGGTTTACCAGGTGGGCATGTGTCTGGTGTGTCAGATCACAGGCTGGAGATGCATCTTTCCTGTTGGACTGAGGGGCACTGAACACTCTGGTGTGTTCCATGGCTGGCTGGGAAATGAGGAAAACCCTGAGTCCTTTCTATAAGGCTGGGTCTGACATGCCTGCTAGAAGGAAGCCTTCATGTGCTTTTGATTATTCCTCTGGAGTACTTATTCCCCATTCGTGTGTGATGAAATTGTTTTAATTAAGCAGAATTCAGGCATTGTATGAAATGGCTTTGAGGCATCTGTGTGTTTTTAGGCTGTACTTGTTCATGTTCAATGAAGCTGTTGTCAGGAGCTGCACAGGAGATGTTTTAACCTCAGAATTCAGCTCCTGCTGTTGAAGAATATGGTGCCTTAACTCCTGCTCTCCTGAACTGCCTGAGTACCAGCTACTCTGAATGCAGACACAGGGCCCTGCTTCAGATTAATTCCCCTCCTGGAGTCTGAGGCACAGGACAAGTGCTCCAGGCTCATGGCACATGTGGGGAAACTGAGGCACGGAACAGTTGGAATTCAGCCACTGCCTGTGGCAAAGCTCCTCCATCCATTTCCATATGGAAGAAGGGCTGGAGCTAAGATTCTGAACATGGATACTTTTGCCACAGGGCCTGGATTATGTGGCAGACTGGACCTGTGCCTGCTGCTTCATGTTCGGAACGTGTGTTTCTGCTAAATCCTTTCCCTGGCTGCTGGCAGGCTCCAGGCTTCCAAGAGCTCAGCCCCATTTTTCCTTCAGAAATTAGAGGATCTGGGGGCACTTGTAAGAATGGTAACTCAGAGCAGACACAGGGTTTCCAAAATTGAGCCTGTCTTTCTGCAGCTTTTAGCAGAAGGGTTGGTTTGGGTCAAAATGAATGCAAACACTTGTGTGGACCATTTAACATTTAGTTTATGGACCTGTTAAGGCAGCAGGATAATCCCCTTAGATTACCCATGTAATTCCTAGTGAATATTTATTTTAAAGTGACTTCAGTGCCCTTAGTCATTAGCAAAGGTTAGTAATGTGTCTCACAGCTGCCAGACTCAATATGACAGCATTTGTCAGTGGGAGCTTTTCTCCTTTGGTTCCCTTTTTTTTTGTTGGTTTGTTTATTTGTTTTTTAACACTTCTCCAACTCTTGCTGGCTTAATCCCATGAGGTCACCCTCTAATCACAGGGAAGCATCCAGACTGCCTTTGCTGTGTTGACTTCCACTTGAGGGAGGCTAAGGAAGGTGCTTAATCCTGGGTTTTGCTTCCCCTGTTTGCCCAGGGTGCTGGGTACACACACAGTCTGTGTGGGGTGCTGGGTACACACACAGCCTGCCCAAGGTGCTGGACACACTCACAGCCTGCTCAAGGTGCTGGGCACACATGCAGCCTGCGTGGGGTGCTGAGTACATGCGCAGCCTGCCCGGGGTGCTGGGCACACGCACAGCCTGCCCGGGGTGCTGGGGACACACGCAGCCTGCCCGGGGTGCTGGGGACACACGCAGCCTGCCCGGGGTGCTGGGGACACACGCAGCCTGCCCGGGGTGCTGGGGACACACGCAGCCTGCCCGGGGTGCTGGGGACACACGCAGCCTGCCCGGGGTGCTGGGGACACACGCAGCCTGCCCGGGGTGCTGGGGACACACGCAGCCTGCCCGGGGTGCTGGGGACACACGCAGCCTGCCCGGGGTGCTGGGGACACACGCAGCCTGCCCGGGGTGCTGGGGACACACGCAGCCTGCCCGGGGTGCTGGGGACACACGCAGCCTGCCCGGGGTGCTGGGGACACACGCAGCCTGCCCGGGGTGCTGGGGACACACGCAGCCTGCCCGGGGTGCTGGGGACACACGCAGCCTGCCCGGGGTGCTGGGGACACACGCAGCCTGCCCGGGGTGCTGGGGACACACGCAGCCTGCCCGGGGTGCTGGGGACACACGCAGCCTGCCCGGGGTGCTGGGGACACACGCAGCCTGCCCGGGGTGCTGGGGACACACGCAGCCTGCCCGGGGTGCTGGGGACACACGCAGCCTGCCCGGGGTGCTGGGGACACACGCAGCCTGCCCGGGGTGCTGGGGACACACGCAGCCTGCCCGGGGTGCTGGGGACACACGCAGCCTGCCCGGGGTGCTGGGGACACACGCAGCCTGCCCGGGGTGCTGGGGACACACGCAGCCTGCCCGGGGTGCTGGGGACACACGCAGCCTGCCCGGGGTGCTGGGGACACACGCAGCCTGCCCGGGGTGCTGGGGACACACGCAGCCTGCCCGGGGTGCTGGGGACACACGCAGCCTGCCCGGGGTGCTGGGGACACACGCAGCCTGCCCGGGGTGCTGGGCACACACACAGCCTACCCAAGGTGCTGGGCACACGCACAGCCTGCCCAGGGTGCTGGGAACACACGCAGCCTGCCCAAGGTGCTGGGTACACACACACAGGCTGCGGGTTCAAGGACGCGCTCCCGCGTTAGTGTGCGCAGACATGCTCCCGCTCGCTCTCTGATTGGCAAGGTTAACTCCGAGAGGCTGCAGCTTTTTAAACTGATTTGATTAGACCCACTACTTTATCCCATTCCCTCCCCCACCACTCGGCCCACCACCTCCTGATCCTTTTAACACAGCCCTTGGTCCAATAACCAACCAGTCTGATATATTTCCAAACCACCCCCCACACACACCTTTTCCAATTTTCATGCTGAATTTTGACATTTTCTAAAATAGATTATGCAGCCCTACAGGGAAGGTCAGGAGGCTCTGTCTTCATCTCAGGGCTGTGTTTTATTGTGGCTAGTTATAGAGGCTGGAATTTGCCTCCTCTTCCTTCCTCTCCCCAGTTCCACACCTTTCCCAGCTCCCAGTGTGCATATGTGAGCTTAAGGACAAGAGGCTGAGTGCTCATGTACCCCAGGCTGGTTGCTCGGTGTCCTCCAGTTCCTCCTCTTCCCAACAAAACCAGGTCTGGGGAGAATTATACAGCCACCCCAAAACTACTTTGGTGTGACAGCACGTTCCCAGTTTGCAGAAAGAAATGGGTACACACACAGGAGCAAAATAATGGTGTATTTTAGTAGCAAAGGTTACTAGTTGAGGTTAATCAGATCATCCATAGCTTCCAGGCTGGCTGACAAATGGGATGGGTTTGGAGGGGCTGAGAGAAGCTGTTTTGGTATTAATGCCCACAGCCATTGGGACAGCAAGGGTTGAGTGGGCACCAGCCCAGCTTAGAAGGTGTGTGTGACCCTGTTGCTGATTTTAGCCAGTGTGCTTCAGGGCTTTGTGTGCTGCCAGCTTCCAATCCTGGGCTCTGCCTCTGGTATGCAGCTTGTGTTTGTCATATTAAATACTCCAGGGGAATTGGGAGCCTTGTGTACATAAGTGCCTCTTGCCAAGTCTCTCTAGTCTTCCTATAAATAAGTAAATAAAGCCTGTAATTACAGGCTGTTGCTAAACCAGAGAGCCCCAATTCACAGACCAAAATGACTGGAGAGTGACCAGCACTGCTGAATTTTTGGGAATCCCAGCCTGATCTAGGGAAAGCAGCATCTCATCTCATTGTCACTTTCCTGTTTGTGTCACCAGAACTGATGTGGTGTGTTTCACCAGAGTGACTCGGTAGGGTTGGTCCTACTTGCTGGATTCAGTTGGGCATCTTGGTGCTGGCAGGGACTGAATCCAGCAAGTAGGACCAACCCTACCGAGTCACTCTGGTGAAACAGCACAGAATATAGACAGTTCCCTACAAGCAATGTATTAAACCTTGACATACTGCATTACTTAAGAGGTCTCAGGGAAAATTAAAACCCTTTTGACTGGGTTTTGCAATGCAGGGAAAATTTTAGTGACATTTAAAAGGTTTCTCTTGTGTTCCTCTAATGGGATAAATAAAAAAAGGCTTGTTTTAGGCCAGCAAATGGGGGGACAATCCAATTTCCCTGATTCCATCAAGACACTCTTAAAGCATTAGCTTGTGCAGTTTTAAAAAAACCCACAACAGACTGACCCCTCTGCCTGATGGCTTTGAAAAGTGTCCTGATGTGGAGGTATTTATCCTACACAACAAGCTCCATCGAGGCACTCCAGCAGCACTCCTAAATATACTCCTTTGTTGTTAAACTGTTTAGGAGGACAGCATGCACAGGAGGAAACACAAACACCAGTTTATTATTTACTGCAGCAATCCACGCTGGGGCTGTGCTCAGAGGCTGATGTGTGATGACGTGCTCTTTAAATGTGGTACTTGGAAGAGAAAAAGGATGGCAATAACTAGGAACATTTCTGATGAAGGAATGAAAGCCGAGCCTGCCCTTAACTTTACGATTGTAAGCCTTGTTTTGGCTCAAAATAAAGAAAAGGTTCCCCCGTGGAACGTTATATTTGCAGTTTGTCAGAAAGATTAATGTATCAACACTTACTTCAGAGGGGGCTCTGGGGATGGATAATGGGAGATGGGAAGCCTTTCACCTTGAGGTCACTGGTTCAGCTCTGCCCCACGTCCATCGCCACCACCAGTCCCTGCCATCTGCTCCTCCCCAGCCGCCCACCTAGTGCCAAATGGGCTGCTCCCAGTTCTGGGCAATGGGGGACAGATGTCCAGGTCCCAGCTGACTCCCTGGGCTGTTTTAGTAGGAAATGGGACAGACCTGCTCAGCTCAGCCCCAGATGTGGCAGCAGCCCCCCAGCCTTTAGCTCAGACAGAGCACCAGCCAGGGAACTTGACCTTCGGCCATGCTTGTACGGCCCGTGAATGGCAAACCTGTCATTCCTGCCCTGTGCAGAATAACTCATTCAAAAAGCAGGGCATCCCTGAACATAAATCTGTCTGTTACCAAGTTGGCTGCAGTTTTCCTTGGTTGCCTCCAGATCCTTCTGAATTTCATTAGGAACACGTCTATTGTACAAGCACAAGGAGAGAGCAAGTGCTGCCTCTAGACTTTGAAAAGAGCCCTTTAAAGCAAAGATCAATTTTGCATCTCACTAAATAAGTAATGACAGACCAAACTGCAAGTACTTAGTTCAGCTTTATTTTGATAGCATTGTGGCTCCATCGAGAAATCCCAGTTACTGGTATAGTTTGATGTCCTGAGCCAGTTTTCTGCAGACATTTTTCCTTTTTTTCTTTAGTATTGGCACTTTATTAATAGCTGTGACTAAGCAGAACCAATAAACCTTTTTCCTCTCTATTTATTTTTTCCATCAGGGAGCAGTCCCAACAGTCATAGACTGAGAGGAGGAGTTTTCAGAGTCTGATATGTGGTTGTACTTGGTGGTGGATGATCAAATGAAAGAGCAGCTTCATGCCTTATAAAAGAAAAAAAGTGTTAAATCAGCTACTAATACAATTCACAGAGGCTGCTAAAAGGCTGTTGGATGTCACAAAAACAGCAGCTCTTTGAGGAGATGAGATGGGAGCTTCTGAAGTCAACACGTGCAGTTGGCTTCTCCCTGGCAGTGGTCCACTTCAGGGCAGGATCCAGGCTCTGATGCCATCCCTCTCTGGCAGACAGCTGTGAGTGTGCAAACGTCCTCTCTAATTCCAGATTAGCCACAAAGAGGAGTTGTCATCCTTAAGAAGAAGGCGTGCTTGGGACAGGAAGGTTGGCTGGAGGCTGCAGGGCACAGTGCTAGCCTGACATGCTTTGAGATGTCTGAGCAAGGTCCCTAGTACTGGGTTTTTCTAAAGGAAAAGGAAAAAAAAAAAAGAGAAAGAAAAGAAGTACCTTTCAAACTGAGGGCCATGGGCCAGTGTATGTCAGCTCCCCTGCTGCCCTAGGCTCCCCCAAGCTTGGCTTAATAAAATCCAGATCTCATTTAATGAGTTCAAAGGATGGTTCAGACCTTCTCAACATGGAAACTTTTGATTTTGCACACCAAGCTGAGGAAGGTTTAGCAGACCGTAACAGGTCACACTGCTTTAGCCCACACAGGGATGTTTTCTCTGCATTCTTTTGGATGTCTGTATCTCTAATGGTCACTCAGTTGTTGGCTTTAAAAGGACACTATTAAGAAGAGGACATCCTGAACTGCAGCGTGGCAGCTCTGCATCTATTACAGCTGACAATTAAAAGTGCAACATCACCTTGGCCACCCAGGGCTGTGACTTCAAGCCTGCGTAGGAAAAGGAGTTATTTCCAAAGCCTTCAGGACTTTATGTAAATACAAGCCAGCATTTGTCTTGAAGTCAGAAAGGGCTTGGGTGAGCTGAGCAGTGGCAGCGACACTCTCGGCTCCTGCTGTCTCCTGTCCAACCTGCTCAATTTAGCAGCCTAATCAAGCTTCCTTCTCCCTCTTTAATCAGGTGGAGCAAGTGGCCTGTTGACTTGCTGGTTGGCGCTGGCTCCAGTGCTGCTTGCAGCTTTTCCAGCCCCTGGGCAGTGACCAGGGGAGCCATATGCAGGGCAGCAGCGTGTCTGAGCGGCCACCGCCGCGGCGCTGCCGCTTTAATCTCTCTGCTCCCACATCCACACGTGCTGTCCTGATATCCGACAGCCGGTCCCATGCGGGCACGGGGCCAGCAGTGACTTTACAGGCTTTGTGGCAGAGATTATTTAAAGGAGATTAACCCTTCTAAACCCCTTAGATTTTAATTATTTCTGTATGTATTTATAAAACCTGCAGTCTGCTAGTTCCAGGGCACAACTGCCCCAGTCCCCATCCGTAACCTGGATTCGTGAACATAAAATGCAGCCATATTACAGGACAGGGGCTGGACTGGACAGGGGTCACTTGTTTATTGCCATTCTGGAACAATTCACATCTGGGATGAAAATGAAACGTTATGGTTTCAAATGGTAAAAGGAGCTAATAATTCTAATTACTTTAAACTACTAGCACTAACACTGCATTAATTGAATTGTTTGAGTCGATGCGGCATCTCTCGCTAATTGTTTTGGTGAAGGCAGCTCAGTCATTAATGCACACTGATGCCTCCCCACTGCCTCTGTTGGGAACATGAAGCACCTTGTGTCTCTGAAGACAGGGCTCTCTGTAGGGTTGATGTATTGTCAGCCAGGAGAGGGAAGGCCTATTTATTTCGTTCTGTCTCCTAGCAAGTTTTTTATATGCATATTAGTGCTGCGAAATGATGAAGTCTGGAAAAGTGTCGTTGCTCGCAAGTGCTGCTAAAAGGAAAGGAGAAGAAAGGGTCTGCACCTCCATCCTTTCATGCTTTCTCTTCTGTTTATCATGTTGGTTGGTGCTGGGCTAATTAGTTTTTAGAGTTAAGGAGTGATGGAGGGAATTTTTCTACTCTGCATATAAGCTTTAAAATCCAAGTGAAACTGGAAATACCATATTTCTATTTCACAGAGCAACCTGGCTAATCTTGGAGGTGGGAAAACCAGTTAAAGGGCTGATAAACTATTCCCATGGAGACTGTTGATCAGAGATACTCCAGAGACCACCTCTCAGTATGGGTTACACTCCTGTCATGAGTGCTCTAGCCATATTTCTGTATATTGTAGGATTGCTGCTGAAAAATGACAATATTTAAATGTGTACCTGCCTGCTTTGTAAGAGCAAGCATAAAAGGTGGCTGGTAGAGAGAAACAAAATCCACAGCATTATGCATCCCAATGATCTGAGAAAAAGAAGGGGAAAAAAAGGTAATTTTGAATACGTTTCTTAAAATCAGGTTATTTTTATTTATTTTTGTCTCCCAAGCAAGGAAATAAACGCAGACAGTGCCAAAGAGTCCGTAAATAAATTTTGTTCTTGGCACATCTCTTTAATATGCACACACGGTCCTGCTTCTGTAGTAGTGAGTGTTTGACCAGTAGCAATTAATTTCTTATCACAGTCTTTCTATGAGGTAAGAAAACATTAGTGTCTCCATTAGGAGGTGGAGAATGGGAGCTCTCCGAGAAGCAAACGATGAGCCCGGCTTCTCTCCCAGTGCCCTGTGGTTTGCCAAGAGCTGCTGGAGGGAGAGGGCATTGCAGCAGTGCCTCTCCTGCTACCTGCTCTTCTCCAGATCTGTCCTCCTGATCTCATGATAGACTCAGAAAACATTCAGTATCTGTACATTTCAGAATAAATATCATTATTTTCAAGCCCTTGCTTCGAAGCGCGTGTTTCCTGTAGCTGCAGGTGATAAAATAGAGAAGGAAAAAAAAATGAATTAAGGTCCCCAGTATAAATCTCTTCTGGCCAGAAAGGTTGAAAAGAGGGCTGCTGACAAAACTAACCTTTTGGAAAATAACGTGATCCTGTAGCAGGCAAACCATCCCATACATCTTTTCTCATTCCAGTGGGTAGGGTCTCGAGCTGGAAGTGTGTTCAGCCCCATGCCAAGGAGGGGGAGCAAGGAAGCAAAGGGTTAAATTTCGGGGCTGTAGAAGCAGATTGTGTTTTCCTTCTATGATGTGGGCTGACAAGACATCAGTATTCTATTCATCTGTTGGGAATTAGGCTGTTAATCCAATCAATGACTCTTGAGCGAGCTGCAGCCTGCCTCCCCACTGGGGAACAATCGGATCAGACGGGAGATTGTTTAAGAGCACAGCGCGTCCCAGTGTCAGGTGGAATTTCCAAGCATTCCCTAGTGAATTGGGGATGGGAAAGCTGTCTCAGCCCATTTATCCTGCCCCTTAAATAACCAGGTATCTGCCTCAGCCACGCTAAAGTGATAAAGCAGTACGAGAGCCACTAACTTTTATGTGGGGAGGGGGCAGGGAAGCACCCCGAGAAGAGAGGTTTTAGCATCTTGCCCTTAAGAATATTGTCCTGTTTGCAGCCTGGGCTTACATTCACATGGTTTTGTTGAAGGCTGGCTCTGTGACACTTGTTACAGCTCTAGGCACTGGCTCTTCCCAAACATATTCCTGATCCCTGGGCTGAGGAAGCTTCCCAGCAGCTTTTATATTACACCGACACACTTGTTTGATGAGCAAAGAGGTGCCTTGTGCTAAAAGTAACAAGCAGCAACAAATATTCTTTGGAGCAACCTATAAATATCTATGTACAAATACACAGCTCTGCTCAGAGTATCAGCTGCAAATTGGGGTGCAAATACACAACAGGAAAACAGTCCTGAGATTTTGGGGCTCGCTGCTGCGTAGAGTCAGAAATCAGTTTGTTCTCCAGTGAAAGACAGCCGTGTCCACGGTGGGTTATTGAGAGTTTGTCTCTGTGCCAGCAGCACTACATGCTGATGATAGTAGATGTAATAAATGCCATTGAAATTGCACTTGGAAATTTAGGTGCAGCACCAGTTAGAAACTAGGGCGATGAGGGATTAGCGTCACCCTGGCACGCTGAACTCCCCCGGCCGGCGGCCTTTGGGTGCATTAACAGATGCAGGAGGGAGCAACTGGAAGCTCCTGGGCATCATATCCATATCATATCCTGGGCTTCTCCAGATGAGTGCACCTAAATGAACTGGGAGCATGAGCCCAGGCGGCCAGTATGAATAGGGAGGTCCCCAGCCAGAAAGATCCCCAGATTGAAAGATCTAAAGGGCTTCAGCATCCCCCTTTCCCTTGATCATAGTTTTGAATCAAACAAAAGCTAATGCAATTTTCTTTGCCTTTCAGTAGCAGATTGGGCTGTAAGAGTCCATGCCATTAGAAATGTAATAATTGCTTCTCTATGCAGATCTAATTTATCTGTGAGGCACTTAGAAGATAGGCCAAATGATAGCCTGGCAGTAGGCTCTGGAGAAGGGCCCAAGAGGTGATGATAAAGATCTGTCTAGCACCTTACATCCTTATGGATATCTGCCCAGCACAGGAAAAGGTCTGAGTGGGAGGCAGGGGGCAGAGGAGAGAGCTCTAGGAGAGGGTAAGAGAGGGGACCCTGCCAAGCCTATCCACATTTGGGGGAGGTGGAAGAGCTTAGTGAGAAACCAAACTTCAGGGGTATTCAAGCCCTGCACTTGTTATCTTGTGCTATTTGCAATCTGCAATCCCCAAATAAGAGCTGTTTGTGACCACTGCATGGATCTTGGTTTTGCTTCTGCTCTGTGTCCTTTGTCCCACGGTGTTGTGAGCACCTGAGCTTCCTTCCAGCTGCCACCAAGGGTGCATCTCAGGATCTTTTGCAACAGTCTAGAACAAGAGGTGAAGGTGAGCCCTCACAAGTATGTTTTACTTCAGCGAAATCAGGAGCTGAAAAGGGAGGAGAAAACATAAAGGTCTGCTTCATTTCAGGGCACAAAGCTGTTAGATGGTCCTGCCTCTCAAATGGCACTGCTTCTGGTATTGCTCTGGAGGCAATTAAAAGCAAAAGTCTGGGTGCTTGTGGGAGTCTAAGGTAGGGATTTTAAAAGAACAGGATCCAATTTCCCAGTAAAAATATTGCTTCTCTGTGCCAACATTTGCACCCACAGTGACCCACTCGTCCATCTGCTCAAACTGGACAAGTGTTCCTTTTACATGTGTTAATGGACGTGTCCAAACTCAGGCTGCTGTGTGCAGAAGCAGCATGTAAGTGAAAATAAAGGCTGTCCTGGGGCTAACCACTGAGTTGCCTGGTGGAGTTCAGACTGGTTATATTAGCCCACGTTGCCTGGTTTTTACATATTGGTGGGTATTAGCATATCAATTCTGCTCTGCTTTTAGCTGTAGTCTCACCCTCAGTCATCTCGGGGATAAAATTTCAGAGACAGAAAAAGAAGATGATGAGGTTAAAGTAAATTGTTGGGAAATTGAAGTCTAAAGTGGAAATAAATGAGAAATAAAACCCTTTTTAAAAGTGGAGGGAAGTATTTTCTTGCTATTTTTCATCTCCCTGGCTTGAGTGAGTGTGTGTCATGAGGCTGCAGAGATTTATATTCACAGTTTCTAAGCACTGGTGCTTGTTCAGAAGCTGTATTATTCTAGCCCTTTTTATTCACTCACCTTCTAAAGATGTAGTGTAAATATTTATCTTCTCTCCAGCCTATCCATGCTGCCCAGGACCCAGTGCTGTTAAACACTCTTATCACCTCATAGGTCTTATCTCCTGAGATCCCTGCCAACATTTGGAGGCTGTCAGTGGGAACCACCTTAAGAGGTGCCACAGATGAACAGAAAGAAGAGGTGATGCAGGGAACTTTAAAATAAAGAGTGGGATCTGGTTTTATAGCTTGTGCAGCATTTCAGCAGGGCTCAGCCAAGCCAGCTCCTTGTGTTAGGTTAAGCAGGGTTCAGAAATTCCCAAGGAATGAACATGGGATGGCAACACGGATATAATCCTATCACTTATAAGACAAAATTGACGTGCAGCAGCCATAGTACCACTTAAGGGATAAGACAGTTGGTCCATCTGCACTTGGTCCATCTTCTCTCATTTCTCTTGCTTAAATTTCTCAGGAGCAGAACAAAATCCTGTTATCCAATAAGTTACCCACTGGTAGTTGGATTTTCATTGAGTGACATCTGTCACAGGCCACAGACATAGGAGTTATGGGTGATTTTGTAGCATCTTTGTTTTGATGGGTTTGTTAGACGTGGACAATTGGTTTTAGTTTTGAAGCCTGTGGAAATGCTCTCATCTCTCTTGAAGGCCGTGCAACTCAGCTGTCCTCCTGCTGTGGCCAGATGTGCCAGGAGGCTGTAAAAGGCCCCAGGGATGACACATGGCAGTAGGAAGCAAGAGGAGAGCTTGGAATTGACCTGTTGCTGGTTGAGAACTCACATGTGCAGGACTGAACACTCTCATGTTTGAGTGTGTAATGGTCTGTTCTTCCTTTCTGGTCTTCTGGCTGCTTATATGGATCTGCCACCTCCACAAGCTCCTCCTTTTTATAGACAGACCATTGCTAAAAGGGCTGTGGGACAGGTACCTACCAGGGCCTTGCAAGTGGAAAGCAAAGCTGTAAAGAGGCACTGCCTATCATTGCTTTGTACCTGGCATTTTCCCCCTTTTGTATTCACTGAATCAGAGCACCCATTGCCTTCTTTTTAACCTGTTGCATCAACACTGTTCCAGCTAATGCATGATGGTGAAAAGGCATTTCTCAGAGGCATTCTGGCATAGAGCAGAGCTTGACATTGGCCCTGGAGATGCCCATCTCTTCTTCTGCATTCCCTGACATCAGCTCCCCTTCTTAATGCCTTCTGTCATGTTACAGAAGCTTATATTGGGCCAAAAAAACCCCACCCAACTTAATTTCTTTTAACATCTTAGCACAAACAATTATAACACATTGTGATTTCCTAATGTTCCATAGGCCCAGTTTGGAAATACCTGGTTACACTATTCAGGTTTCTACATTAAAGGGTTGGTTTCAGTGAATATCAATAGACTCTGGATCTTGTACTTGCAGCTCTGTGTGATTTACATTGGTGCAATCTGAAAGCTAAATTGGAGAGGGAAGAAATAAACATTCATGACAAACAGCCCCCTCCAACAAGCCCCTTGTACAAAACAAACCAACAAGAGTCCTGATTGATTTCAATAGAGCAAAATTAGCTGCTCCTGCCTGAAAGCAAGATGAGCAAAATGGCCCATCTGATGGATGGTGTCCAGTGGTGTCCAGTGATAGGGCAAGGGTCACAAACTGGAGCACAGAAGATTTGACCTAAACATGAGGAAGAAATTATTTACTGTGAGGGTGACAGAGCACTGGAACACACCTGCCCAGAGAGACTGTGCAGTCTCCTTCTCTGGAGACAGTCAAAACCCACCCTGACGTGTTCCTGTGTGACCTAC
>NW_009952720.1:721991-731555 GCF_000747805.2 Chaetura pelagica
CAATTCTGTGATTCTGTCATCACCACCAGCATCTCCATGTTTCTCCTGCCTGCAGAGGATGCTCCTGGGATGCCCTGCTGATGGTTGCTACCAGCGATCCCGGGCTGGGTGGTGACATTTGCCAGTGCTCTGGGCAGGGTGCAGCAGGGGGAGGGCAGAGGCTGCTGCAGGCTGTCCCTGTCTGCTTGCCACTCAGGGTCACTTGTTCCAACAGAGGCACATCCTGGGAGAAGGCCACACCACACCTTTCCTAAGGATGCTTCAGAAACAGCTGCTTTCTATCACACGTCGGGAACGATCCCTTGCATCAAGGCCAGCTAGAATTAATCTTCAACTTACTTCTTTCATTGTCAAGCAAACATTTCGAGTGCCCGGGAGGCAATATTTGTCTCACATAATTTCCACAACGGGAGCTGTAATCCTCACTTTCATGGCTCATCTTTGATGAGTTCCTAGGTGTGACAGTTTCACTGGTGCCGTCCCCAGAGCCACGTCAGGCTCCCATTAGCCACGGTGCTCCAGGAAACCAAATGACAGAGGGAGTGAGAACAGCAGCCTCCAGAGGGCATTTCAAGTGACCACACTAGAGCTTTTTCCATTTACCTGGATTAAAATTGGTCACAGAGAAAATGCAAGCAAATACCTGAGAAGTGTAACAAAACAGCATTTGGCCAGACGACAGGATTAAGTTGGGGGGGAAATCCACAGTGTAAATAAAGTGTAAACTATGTTTGCATAACATTGGATTAATAGCTCTTTTTTAAAACCACTCTGGGATTAAAGAGACTCATTTCATATGCTGGGGACTTGTGCTCTCTCTTCTTAGCCTAATAAATGCCAGCAAATACATCTAAGAGAAATAAAAAGCTTTGTTAGCCCGAAGCCTGCAGAGCTTTACTCAGGCCTTTGGAAAAGGAGCAAATAGCTGTAGTATTCTTGGAGTAGACCTGTGTATTTTATACAGTTTTGCAGCAAGGGTTCCCTGTGGGGAGGGATTTCTGCTGCACATCTCCAGTCCTGTTCACCCGCGGGTTTCGTCGACAATGATTTGGAAGGTGGTGATGGGAAGGGGAGCTGGCTGCCCACCCACCAGCACACACAGCCTGCATGTTTGAAAGCCTTTCCAATCCCTCATTCCTAGCACTCCCACCCTTTCTGCCCCAGCCCTGCTCCATATTCTGCTGAAGTCCTGTCATTCCTCCGAGCTGCTTAAGGGCCGCTCAGGGGCTCTGGCTGGGATCAGTTACCTTATTAGTGTGGAATAATCAATGGATGTGGTCCCTGATTCCTTCGGTTCTTTGGTTTGTGGCATCTTCTAATGACACCCATTTGCATGATGCTCCCCACAGGCTCGGCAAAAATAGGCTTCTTAAATGTGGCACATCCAGAAACTGGCCATGGATGGGGCATAGCAGCACGTGGGAGGGAAAGCCTCACCCCCACCCCCCCATTTTCCCCAGCAGAGACGTTAAATGGGTGTTCTAGCCTTTCTCTTTTGTCCCTGTTGGCTCCTGTGGTTGTGGCAGTTGGTTGTTGGTTGTTGTTGCCCCAGAGCAAAGTGTGGCACCTTCCACCCAAAACACAAGTCCTCCCTAGTGCTTCAGCTGAACAGGGCTAATATCAAGCAACCAGAATTTTCCAAAGAGCAACAGGTGAGATTTTTACCTCTTTTCCTGTTCTTCTTTTCCCTTTCACCTGCTCCAGAATCAGGCTGTAGAATTGGCACCTTAATCCCAACAATGATGGTAATTAAAAACTTAAGTCTCCATAAACAGATGCAAATAAATTAAGGAGGCAAAGGTCTGAATTAGAGGCTAATCCTGGTGGGGTAGTGAAAGCCAAGGGGCCAGTAATTCTTTCCTTCTGTGATTTCACCTGTTCCTGTGGCAGGACTAGGCTGTGGCACAGCACAGTGTGATGCCTGGACATGCCACGCAGGCACCAACCACTCATTGCAAAGCCCTGCCTGTGTCAGGGAAGGGGACACACTTCCCAAACCTTGCAGCTGTGAAGGTGTGGGTGTTAGCTTGAAGAGGGACCTGTGTGCTGATGTCTTCAAACCATGAGGTTTACTGCAGGCATTTCAAAAGGCTGAGTTCAGCAACCACTCATTCCCAAGCACTGTGCACAGCCCTTTCCTCGCCTTCCTACTGCCAGGACACCAGCAGCCAACAGAAATGACTTGGGTTTGGGTCCAGAACTGAATTCTGAAGAGCAAGGACCTAAGATTTATGCAGTTGGATGAAAAGTGGGATTTTTTTTTAGGTTTTTTTTTTCCATGTGCTTCCTTGTGCTGAAGAGTGCAGAGTGCCGAGCTGTTCCAGCACCCTGCTGCTTTAGCCTTCTCTCAAGTAGCTGGCCAAGGCTGAGCTTGTACAGAAGCATCTTGCACTAAAGCATCAGGATCAGTGAGGGTCCCAAAGCACTGAGATCTTTCTGGGCTGGAAGTGATAACACCATAAACTGAATCATATTCATGTCATGACGTGATCCACGCGCTCCTACAGGTGGATAGATGTTGATTATCCATCAGTATGGATTGATGGTGGATGATGATTCAAAGCTGACCTGCCAGGTAGCTGGCTGTCCTGGGCTGTTTATCTAGTCAATTCAAATCACTGGTGTGATTCACCTTATTTATTTAAAACTGGAATTGACTTGTATCACCGTGACAACACCTGTACCTCTAAAATCAAGTCTCTGTGTCTCTCTTGCAGGATGGGGAAGGCCAGACTGCCCTCCATTATGGTAAGTTGCCCATCAGCTCAGTTGTTCCCTTTTAGCAGGATGGATTTTGCAGCTGGAGTCAATGGTCTATGTACAGAAAGCAAATTTCAGCAAGAATATGAGCAGGGAAGCTGGGTTTGATTAACCAGCAGCTACTTCCACTGGCAAGTCCCAGTTTGCTATGAGTAGGAGCCCTGGGAGAAGCAGTGAGGAAAACTGCTGTCCTCCCTTCCCTCTCCTCTGCAGATTTCACCTTAAAGCCTTCCTTTTCCCCCAATCCATGATCCACTTTCTGCAGAGTTTGTCCAGTGTGTCTCCAGGGTGCTGCTGTGCTACCTCCAGACTCCAGAATTGGGGAATGCTGAGTCCCTCAGCCATCAGGGGCTTGAGAAGAGGGTCTGTACCAGCTGGTACAGCAGGTGAGGGGACAAAGACAAGCAAAAGGGGCCTTCCCCTCCACATATCCTGGTGACAAACCTGTTTGCAGGTTTGCAGCAGCTTCCTCACTGCCAAAACCAGCAGAATGAAGTTGCAGTGGGTGTCCCTCCTACAATTATGTGCTAATTAGATATGTCATTTCATAGCAATCTTTAATTGCAAGAGAAATTAATGAGAAAAGTAGAGGCTAACGTGACACGTGGTGCTGATCTGTGGGGAACAGGAAAAAAGTATCAATTTAATCTGTATCATAGTTTTTTTTCCCAAAATTAAGACCTACCCAGTTATGCTCTCTCTTGATGCCTGTGACTGTGTAATTAAGAGCATCCTTGTCATTCTGAAGTGTTTGTGTCTTTTTCTCTCTTATGAGCTCTCCACAAGGACATTAGCAGGGTTGCAAAATTGCTTTGCAGACCATCAGTCCAAGGCACTGCATTTGGATCTGGATCTAAACTACCAGATTCCAGGGCCTCTGAGCAGAGACTGTAATTACAATAATGTGTGATTTCTCCCCATGTAAATCTTTCCTGTAGGTGACTTTATTTTTCCAATTCTTCTAATTCTGACTGATGCAGCAAATCTGTTGCTCAGGGCTGCAGTATCCACGGAATGACAGCACTCCATGGTGCTTCTTTCTCTGCCTGGCTCATTCCACGTTTTGGGTTTTCTCTCTCCTGGGGAGATGCCTCTCCCCTGCTCCTAACTCCAGCACTGACATCTGCCTCCTGAGGGGTGCAGAGTGGGTTAGAGCAGGCTGTGCAGGAGCATAGCATGTAAGTTATCCAAGAGCACCTGCTTCAAGCAAGTCCAATCCATGGAAGCAGAGGGTGGATGCATCACCTCAGTGTAAATCCCTCAGGTAGATCCCTCTGGCTGGTGGCTGCAACTGATTCTACAAACCTAAATTTAAATTAACAATATTTCAGAAATGCTTTCTCTGATCCACCCAGCTCAGATGCTTCGATATTGACAGTGAACCAGGGTTTTTTTCATTCATGTTTTTAAGTGTTAAAGTTTTTTCTTCCCTTTGAGTGTGATCCCCTTGTTGCACGTTCTCTTTGGGGAAGCCCCTCATGGTTGCTGGCACAACAGGTCCCTGACCCACCATCTGAGCTGATCTGAGCTGATCTGGTCAGAAATCAGCCCAATCTTGAAGACAACTTGTTAAAGGAGTGAATGGTTTTGCTTCAGGTGGCTATTGGCCTGAAACTGGAACTCACTGAAAACCACCTGATACCATCTCAGTTAGAGCTTCGTTAACCAACCTGTTAATTGCAGCAGGGAGGCATGAGAGCTTGCATGTCTCTGTCGGTGCTGTTTGTTGGAGGCTGTTCAGGGAAGGGTTAAACCCAGCCAGCAAGGCCCAGCGAGACAGCCACGGGCTTTTAGGGTGTCTCCATCCCTTTTTATGAGCCAGCATGGCCTGACAGCTGTCCTTGTGATGACAGCTCTCCTGATTACAGCCGGTGGGGAACTGCATCCTGCGGGGGGTTATAAATCCTCCCTCCTTCCGATCGGTGCCGACCCCGGGTTTAATCGGAGGTTAAGTGGAGGCCACCGGCAGCGAGGGCTGAAGGCACCAGGGCACCCACTGCCCTGTGGAGCTGTATGAGCACAGTCTCCCTCCTAAACAGCCTGTTAGTCTTCCTCTCCATCCATCCATCCATCCATCCACCCGCCGGGAATACTAAAATCATTGCTGCTGCCTCTCCCAGAGGAAATCAAGGCTTGCTCCGTGGCCACGTGGCCGCCGAGTGGGCAGGCTCTGTATCCTCACGGGTGCTCCAGCTTCCCTGCAAAGCACCATCTGTTCGCCTCTGTCTTGTGCTGTGGGAGGGGATGCTGGAGGGAAAATAAATAATAATCATAAAAAAAAAAAAAAAAGAGAGAGAAGAAATTCATCATCTGAACCCTGAGGATTAATGGAGTCGGAGGGCGAACTGCGCTGAATGGGAACTCATCTCCACCCGTGCCAGTGTCAGGGCTGCTGCTCCAGCCCCTGACAAATCGAGGGTCCCAGGCTGTGATAAATCCAGCAGCTGTGCTCATCCCCCCCTGGGACATCCCCAGCCCACTTGGGAACACGGGCTGTGCCTGCTGGTGGCACCCAGTGAGGAAACCACCTCCCCATCCACGCGAGCTGCCACCACAACTTTCTGCACGGGTGCTCTGCCATCACCCCCCAGCCTCACCCACATCCCCACCTGCTTCCTCATCAGCCCCTTTCCCCTTTTGTTGTGTTTGGGGTTTTTTTTCTTTTTCTGTATAAGCTCGAATCACGTCAGATTTATTTTAATTAAACATTGCTGCTTGTCCCTGTGGGTCAGCAGAAAGCTGCAGAGTAATGCAAAAGATGCTCCAATTACCACATTTAATGGCAAAAACAAGTGAGTTGGTTAAAGCCCCTAAAATATAATTAAAACCCATCACTATCAATGCAAGAGAAACCTGCTGGCTTTGGGGTCTGGTAAGGCAAGTCAGGGCTGAGGCAGTTTTTGGCTTCTCTAGGCTCTGCTTTTCTTGGGTTGGAGGGAAAATCCAGGGACTGAGACTTCATCTGCAGTCTGTTAAAGAGTTTTTCCTGGGTGTTTTTCTTTTTAATGTCCTCAGGTGAGGTTGGAGAGGGAGCTGAAAGCTGCCATGCTGTCCTCGGGGAAGGGAAGAGCTCAGGGCAAACTTGGTTCTGTCTTGGCAGAATCAATTTGGGTTGTAAAAAACAGTTGCTAGGGTTGGAAAGAGCAGTGGTGTGTTGTCCCTGGGTATGGGCACGTCCACCAGAGCTGGTGCTCAGGGAAGGGCCAGGCAGTGGCTAAAAAAAACACCTGAATTTTCTGCAGAGATGGATGAAAGTCAGGATAGAGGCAGTACTGGTGATGTCCTGCCTGGGACATCCTGCCTGCAGAGCCCTTGGGAGGTTCAGGAAGCAGGTGAGAGGTCGGGGTTTATAAATGTGTTAGAAATTATCAATACACGATAAATCCTGGGTACAGAAGAAGGTGGGAAAGGCACCCCCAGGTGGCTTTGGGACTCTCTGTGGTGCTGCAGTAGCACTCTGGGACTCTTCCTGGAGTCCATCTCCAGTCCTGTGAAGGAGCATGATCCTGTGCCCAGGATCTCCCACCCTGCATCCCTGGGGCTGCATCAGCAGCAACCCCTCAGGGCTGCTGCCTTCTCACGCCTTTCCTCTGCCTTTTGGCACTTGAAAACCCAAAGGTAAGTAATACACTGAGTACAGAACACTGCCCTGAGAAATGGATCAGCTGGGGCGGGCCAGGTGCTGAGGCAGCATTTCCTGCCTCTGGGCCAGCTCCAGCCCGGCTCCAGCAACGCCTCAGGTCAGGTAACTTAAACCCAGACTGACCCCTCCTCTTTTTCCTCCCAACCCCAGCTGCTGCCTGCGAGTTTTTGGACATCGTGGAGCTGTTGCTGAAGTCGGGAGCCGACCCCAGGCTGCGGGACCAGGAGGGCTGCCTGCCGGAGGAGGTGACAGACTGTAAAGCCATCACTTCAGCTCTACAGCAGCACACGGCTGGCCAGGCTTAGCAGAGACACCTCCACAGGAACAACCTTCTCTTCCCCCTGCTGCCTTCCAAAAGGGTTTGAAGGGCAGCTTGTAGAACACAGGGTCTTGGGTGGGCTCTCCAGCACCAAGGGGGCTGGCTGGCCAAGCACATGTCCAGGGCAGGATGGGATCAGGGTTATGCATGCTGTGACATTTAGCAGTTTGGGGTTTGGGGGGTTTTTTTGGGGGTGGGGGGTGGCCAGGGAGGGGAGAGATGGTCTGGAGAAGCCCCAAGTATTGTTGTAATGTATTAAACACAAGTGGGTGTCTCTCCTGTAGGAGGGGTGGGGGGCTGGGCCAGGTATGAGCCTCATTTCTCCTGTTCAGGTTGAGTTTTGGTTTTCATTTGTTGTTTGTTATTTTATTCTCCTGGGTCCAAACGAAATACTATAAATAAAAGCACAGTGTGGGGAAGGAGCCTCTGTGTGGTTTTCTTTCAGGGAGGGACTTGATTCCATGGAAGCATTCAGGGTGGGAGGCAGCACAGATCTGTTGGAGCCCTTGGGAAGCTCTGCTCAAGCTCTCATCCTTGGGGAGAGGGCTAGAAAAGCTGGTGGGGACATATATCTGTCTGTCCATCCCTCTAGTTCTCACCTAACGTCTGTAAGACAAGTGTTTGGTGACAACCTCTCCAAGCTGAGAGGACTCTGACCATGTCACACAACCACTTTGCTGAGTTCAATGGCATTAAAACCCCTCCCCATCAGCAGCTCCAGGTCCTCCTGTCACATCCCAGTCCCTGGGGTGGTTCTTCAGGCATGGGGGTTGTGTATGGCCGGGACATAAACCTGCACTCACCCTATGGACCTGTCTGGGACACTTCATGGTCCTCTCAGATGACCAAAGACCCAGAAAAGGGGAAATTTGTGGCAATACTTGTCCTGGAGTGGGCAAGATGGTTTCCTGCATCCTCATTGGGATTCCCACTGGGCTGTGTACAGCCTGGGGAAGCTCAGGACATCTCCATCCATGTGATGGGAAGCTACTTGCCATTGAGTCCTTTCTGCAGCACATCCAGCCTCAGAAAAATAAGTGGGAATGTTCCCTCTGCTAGGACTGGCTGTGCTGGAGGCACGTGTGGGTTCTGGCCCCACGTGGTGGCCGCTGGCTCCTGCCAGCTTTTGCTAAGGCTGATGAAGTTTTGCTGCACTGGCTTCAGTGCTGCCAGCAGCCAAAGCCACCACCACGTCATGGCTCAGGCACCTGAGGCACAGGGCAGGCTCAGTGGTGGGGACAGCACGGTTTGGGCAAGGTAACAGGCCTTTATATTGACCAGGTCAACTTATTTTCCATTAAACTTAATATTGGAGGCATCTGGGGAGCTGTGGTGGGGATCGAGCAACCTGATCTAGTTGGAGATGTTTCTGCTCATTGCAGGGGGGCTGGACTAAATGGCCCTTAAAGGTTCCTCCCCACCCAAACCATTCAACAATTCGTTGGAGCCATGAATGATGATAAACTAAATGTCAGGTTTCAACATTTAGTGTCCCTGCAGGGTGATGCTTATTAGAAGGAAGTGATGCAGCAGTCCCTTTGACCCTTGAGCAAGGTTCCCACCGTGGCTTCTGCTCCCTTTCACCCTGCCAAGGGGACCCACAGGATGGCACTGCTGGGTCTCATCACAGCCACAGTGCAGTGAGAACACAGATGCTGGCAGCTTTTGGATGTGGGGGGGAAGCAAAGGTGCCAACCTGACAGCTGGGGTGCTCCACGCAGAGCTGCTGGCTTTGGGATGGAGACATAGTGGCATCAAGGTTAGGGACAAGTTGAGGCCACCCTTGTGCAGTGCCATAATGCACAGACACTGCCTGGCTTGGTGGACATGCTGGGTAATAAAAAAAACAACAACCCAAACCCCTCTCTTAAAGCAGGGATGAAAAGCAGCAGCCACTGTGCCTGTGCTTTCAGCCCTGGAGATGTTTATAGCCCTCTAGGTCTGTTTGTGAGGTTGGAGCCTTTCCAAAAAAAAAAAAAGCCCAGAGGGGGGAAAAAAGAAAAAAAGGGAAAGACATATATTATTGTTTATAATCTGCTTTATTCAGCCAAACCTTTCCCCAGCAGCCTTGCAGATTGCTGTTTAAATCCCTCGATGCCTTTAACTACCGATACAGAAAGTGGTTAATGTGCATTCGGCCTAAGCTTGGCATCTACTCCAGGAAATCACTTTAATTGAGAAGCATTAAATGTTAAAATGATTAAAACATAGAAAAAGCCAACACACCGGTGTCCATGGAGGGGCCTGGTCCCACCCACCCCTCACCCCCACCTCAGCCTTGCTTTTCCATCTCACCTGTGCCCGGCCAGTGCTGCGGTGGTACAGCTGGGTGATGGTGGTGGCATCTTGGGGGTGCCACGTAGCAGGGGTGGAGGTGCCCACCCCAAACCCACCCACCCCACTTCTCCAGCCCTGCAAGAAAAAAAAAGCCAGGCCACAACAACCGGTGTTTAGGGGACACTGGCTTCTCCCTCCAGGGCAAGACCCAGGGGATCCTGACCTCAGGTAGACGAAGGTGAGGAAGTGGAGGAAGAAATTCCCAAAGCCAGCAGCTGCTAAAGAGCATCCCGAGTTTATTTGACATGGCTTTTCCCTCCAGGCAGAGGGGGTGACCATACACATCTCATGCCAACGCACAGGAGGCAGGGTACAAAAGCAACACCCTGGGCCCAAAGTCAAGGGAGCGGAGGGGGGGTGGGGTGGGGGTGGTCTCTCCCCCCAAAAAACATGGCAATAAATATGCTTTTATTCTCTGAATTAATTTTTTTTATATTATTATTCTTTTTGCTGGGTTTTTGTTCTTTTTCCCTCCCCCCCCCTTTCTTTCTTTCTTTCTCCCCAC
>NW_009952720.1:735033-735736 GCF_000747805.2 Chaetura pelagica
CCCTCGCAGAGAGGTGGGTGGGGGGACCAGGAGACAGGGCAGCAATCAACCTAACTACAGGTGACATTTCACACCACAGGGCTTCGTCTTCCTCAGTCTGAACAAGGAATGGGGCTGAGGAAGGTGTGATTTTAATGGTTCTTTTAACAGATGCTTCTAGGCTGCCTGATTTTCCCCTGCAAGGACAGAAAATATTTCATCCACATTAATACCAAATATATGAATTGTGCCTCCCCAGCAGCGTGATGGATCCCAGATTAGTGCAGAATGATGGGGCTTTTACACTGTAATGACAGCCCGAAGGGTGGGTTGGGTGGGCCAGCTTGGGGTAGGCATGGGCCCAAGCAAGAGAGCCAGCATGACTGTGAGGAATGTGCAAGGAGTGTGCAAGGAAGTGTGCAAGATGTGGAAGCAGCACGCAAAGAGCACACAAGAACGGTGCAAGAAGTGTGGAAGGAGTGTGCAAGAACGGCCTAAGAATATGCAAGAAGTGTGGAAGCACACCAAGAACAGGACAAGAAGTGTATAAGAAGCGTGCAGGACGTGCGTGAGGAGTGCAGAGAGGAGTGTGCAAGGAGCACGGGAGGGTGCACAAGGACGGTGCAAGAAGTGCAGAAGGAACCTGCAAGGAACGTGCAAGAAGAGCACAACAAGTGCAGGAGGAGCACGCAAGGCATGTGCAAGGAACATGGAAGAGTGGTGT
>NW_009952720.1:735755-738891 GCF_000747805.2 Chaetura pelagica
AGCTTAGGCTTCGCCCAGCAGCCCCCACAGCTGGCAGCATCTGGGGGAACCTGTAGCCCACCAGCTGGGTGAACCTGTGTGGGTGCAGCCCGGGCTGTGACAGCCCTGTGACAGCTGTAACCTGTAGTGACATGGGGACCACACATGCCATGAGGTGGTGGCAGCACAGGAGAGAGGCAGAAATAAGCAGGACATACCACTGGTGCTCTCAGTGGCAAATGCTTTGGGACTGATGTGGGACCCCTCTGCTGGGTGTGCCCCCTGCCTCCCTAAACACCCCAGGAACGGGGCACCAGGACCCCAAGCAGCTGTCCTGCTATTGCAGCAGCAGGTCTGAGTGTCAATCTGAGGTCTGAGTGTCCCCTACATCTTAAATAGCCCCATCTTCATCCAAGAAGGCATCCCAGGAAAACCCCAGAGCCTTTCAGCCCCCAGTCCCAAGGCCATAGGGGCAGGTGGAGGCACTGGGGGGGTGCCTGGGGAGGCTACATCCACCCTGGGCACCTCTTGCTGCTCCCCTGAGGGCTGAACATCCCCCTCGCCCCCCCAGTCATGCAAAATCACCCGTGATCCCCACAGCTGCCCATGCTGGGCTGCAGCCACCACAGCTGGAGCCCTGAAGCTGTTCCTGAGTCACGCAGGTGTCACCCAGGGATGGGCCCGAGTGGCATCAGTGCAATTCCAGCAGCTGCCCAAAGGGGTGTCAGGAAGCAGAAGGCAAGGAGGGAAAACCTGGTTGGTCTCGTTTTCTGGGTTGTATCCTAAAAGGAGAGTCCCTGGCCATCTGCTGGGGAGACCTCAGCTCTCCCGGAGTCAGCTGGGAGGGAGGGAATGGGATGGGAGATTGAGGGACAGAAGATGGAGGGAGGAAGGGAGGGAGGGAATAAAGAGATGGGGGGAGGGAACAGAGAGGTGGGGGGATAAACAGAGGGAGGGATAGGACAGACAGACAATTCTTTTCTGTGCCCAAGGCTGAGAGGACTCACAGTCTGCAGCCCCATCCTCCCTCCACCACAAAGAGAGAAAGAGAGAAAGAGAGAAAGAGAGAAAGAGAGAAAGAGAGAAAGAGAGAAAGAGAGAAAGAGAGAAAGAGAGAAAGAGAGAAAGAGAGAAAGAGAGAAAGAGAGAAAGAGAGAAAGAGAGAAAGAGAGAAAGAGAGAAAGAGAGAAAGAGAGAAAGAGAGAAAGAGAGAAAGAGAGAAAGAGAGAAAGAGAGAAAGAGAGAAAGAGAGAAAGAGAGAAAGAGAGAAAGAGAGAAAGAGAGAAAGAGAGAAAGAGAGAAAGAGAGAAAGAGAGAAAGAGAGAAAGAGAGAAAGAGAGAAAGAGAGAAAGAGAGAAAGAGAGAAAGAGAGAAAGAGAGAAAGAGAGAAAGAGAGAAAGAGAGAAAGAGAGAAAGAGAGAAAGAGAGAAAGAGAGAAAGAGAGAAAGAGAGAAAGAGAGAAAGAGAGAAAGAGAGAAAGAGAGAAAGAGAGAAAGAGAGAAAGAGAGAAAGAGAGAAAGAGAGAAAGAGAGAAAGAGAGAAAGAGAGAAAGAGAGAAAGAGAGAAAGAGAGAAAGAGAGAAAGAGAGAAAGAGAGAAAGAGAGAAAGAGAGAAAGAGAGAAAGAGAGAAAGAGAGAAAGAGAGAAAGAAAGAAAGAAAGAAAGAAAGAAAGAAAGAAAGAAAGAAAGAAAGAAAGACATATTGACACCTACTCCCAATATTCAGGGGTGTTCCTACACCACCTGGAAATGGGTGGAGCCACCCCCAGCTGGGGACTGAGAGCTGCAATTTAGGGGGGGCAGGGAAAAAAAAAAAGAGTATTAAAAAAAACCAACCAAAACCTGATCATTCTGGAAGCAGCTCCTGAATTGCAAACCTGCCTCTCCAATTGGCCTTAAATCCTTGTGTCCTCCACAGGTTCCCTGCCCTGAAATCAATGAGCGGTTGAAAGAAAGGTGAGGAGAGAGCCTGAGTGAGCACCGAGATGCTATTGATTGGCACCAAAATAATCCAGGCAGGACCTCATCTAAGAAAGTCGCTGATCTTTCAACTCTAATTAACATTGATTACCCGCACCTTTCGGGCCACTATTTAAATGACTTGGAGATTAATAGGCTGGAAAATATCAGAAGAGAAGTGTTATTACCCAGGCTGAGGAGGCTGCTTTGACCATCACACTCTCCCCAGCTGGGAAGGAGATCCAAGCTGCGTTTTGTGCCCTGGTGGGACACAGGACGTGTAGGAAGCCTGAGAGCCCAGAGATGGACAGGCAGGGAAAGTCCTTCCCAGGGATTAGCGTGGGGTTTAGCCAGCCAGCCGGTGGCAGGGGGTGATGGGGAGAGCCAGTGCAGCAGGGAAGGCAGAGGAGCTGGTCCCCAAGGTGTGGCAGGTCCTTCTCAGCCAAGCCCCATCACCTGCACCCACAAAAGGCACCTGCTGGCCAGGATCTGGCCCAGAGGTGTAAAGCAGCATCCCCTTCCAGCTTCACAGTTCTGCTGCAACCCCTTCTGCCTTCCTCACCCTGAGCGGAGCTCCCAGGTTTTCCCGGCAGCCAGGGATGAGAACATCCCGGCCGGAAAAAACAAAAAAGGTCCGTCTTTAAAAAGGACAAGGGTTGGTTTGTCCTGCAAAGGAGCAGGGAACTGCCCTGCCCGGGACACGGCGCAGCTCGGGTGCAGCGGCCGGCGGAACCCAAGGAGGGGTTTTCACACTGCGGGGAGGGAAATAAAATACAATAAAGAAAAAAAAAAAAATAAACGAAGAAAAATGAGAATATGAAAAGGTGAAGAGCGAGGAAACGGCACCAGGCAAGCCCGGCGAGGAGAGCGGGGAGCTCGGGCAGCGCTGCCGCGGCTTGCGCGGGATTCTCCTGCCCTCTAGCTCCGGCACAGCCCGAACCAGCGCATCTCCCCAGCCCTGGGCTTGGGGACCAGCACAGGGGAGTGGGACGGGAGCACCCGCGGGCGTTGGGAGCTCTGGGAAGCTTAAATCCCAACAAACAGCATCCAGCTGGCGGCAGCTGCGGAGGCACCAGGGTTTTTCCTTTCTTCCCACAACAACAAAAAGAGGGATGGTGGTTTTTGGATAAGTGACACTTCAAATTAGGCGGTGGGACTGCTTCGAGGGCAAGGAGAAGGGTCGGTTTCTGGGGCTTGTG
>NW_009952720.1:739046-743118 GCF_000747805.2 Chaetura pelagica
TTGGTTGCAGCCGGCGCACTGGGGGATCTCTGGGAGGGTGAGGAGAGAGAGAGAGAGAGAGATGGAGACAAGAGCAGCATCAGCCCCTGCAGCCCCAACCCCGGCCCCTGCGCAGGGATGTGCCCGGTGCTTGGCGGGGGGATGAGCTGACACCTCCCGGAGCATCCTCGTTTGAGAACCTTCACCAAAACCCTCCGGGACAGCCCAGCCCAGGCCCCGCCCTGTGCACGGACATGGGCAGCTGATGCTTCTCCCCTCTGCATCCGAATTTTCAGGCCGTGTCCTTCTCCCTGCCTCCCACCAGATTCCCACCTCCCTCTGGGATGGCATCCCATCACCTCCAGGCAGGGACACAGCTTGTTGCTCCCCATGGTCACCCCTCTCCCACAGAGGCCAGGCTGGCCCAGGAGTTTACCTGTGAGGTCCCAGGGTTGCAGTACACCCCACCTCCTCCACCCCCACCCACAGAAGCTTCTTCAACGTGAGCAAACATCTCTTCCCCTCTGCTCCTGCTGCATCCTGAGGACCACAAGCCTCCCATGCCAATCATGCTGCCCCCATGCCCCTCTCTCTGCAGAGCCAGGGTACCAAATGCCACTGCATCCCCAGGGACAGCAGGCTTCTACCTGCTTTCTCCCATCTAGCCTGGAGTTACAGACCCCCCCGTCTCTGGAAATGGCTGGAAAACACGGTCTGAAGGCCACACTGGAGCATGGCAGTGGCAAGCACAGATAATGGGGTCCAGCCCCATCCAGCCACCCCACAGCACAGGCCTGGGGATGGGGGGGTGGGAGGAGAGGCTTTTCCTAAAGCAAGCTGGACACCTGGCCATCCAGACTCCCCGTCTGATCCCTCTCTGGAGCTGGGAAAGCTTCCATAGAAGCTCCAGAGCTTCGTTCTCCCTGCCTGGCTGCCCACAGCTCAAGCACGAACGGGAGGTGCTGTAAAAAAGTCTGCAGGAGGAGATTGCCCGGTAAAAGCCAAGCACATCACACTGACAGGCACGCACCAAAGATGATTGATTTTAAGGAGGGGGAAAAAAAAAGAGAGAAAGGGAAAAAAAGAAAGAAACCACAAAACCATCCCTGTAGCAAGAGAGATGTTTATGCATCAGGGCTGCCTCCCTCTCCTGCTTGAGAGCAGCCGGCAGTAAATACCTGAGGGCTGGAGGGGAATTGGGGGGGGGATTATAAGGCTACAAGTGCTGGGGAGGCTCAGGAGGGACCCTGCTATCCCCAGCTGAAGTGTCCGAGGTGGGGGGCTCCTTTACTGACCCACAACAAGCCCCCACGCCCGGTGGTTGGGGATAACTGGGCGGCGAGGGATGGGGGGAAAAAAGGGACAAGGGATGGGAGGAACCAGCCCCGTCCTGTGCCCTGGTCTGGGTGCTACTGGGAAGGAATAAAAAGGAGGGGAAAACAAAACAAAACAAACAAAAACAACAACAACAAAAAAAAGAAGCATGGGAGAAAAAAAAATAAGGGGAGGGGGAAAAAAAGGGAAAAGGAAAAAAGGAAAAAAAAATGGGAAAAGGAAGAAAGGAAAAATAAAAATAAAAGGAACAAGAAAAAAGGAAAAAGGGGAGGAAAAAAGGAAAGAGAGGAGGGGAAAGGAACGAAATTTTAAACGGGAAGGAAAGGAGGGAAAAGGAAAAAAATATAACAGAAGGTAAGAAAGAGGGGGAAGAAGAAAGCAGGGAAGGGGAGAGAAAAAAGGGGAGAAAGAGGAGAGAAAAGGGGGGAAGAGGAAAGAAAGGGGGGAAGAGGAAAGAAAGGGGGAAGAGGAAAGAAAGGGGGGAAGAGGAAAGAAAGGGGGGAAGAGGAAAGAAAGGGGGAAGAGGAAAGAAAGGGGGGAAGAGGAAAGAAAGGGGGGGAAGAGGAAAGAAAGGGGGAGGAACAAGAAAGGAAGAAGGGGGAACAGGAAAGAAAGGGAAAGGAACAGGAAAGAAAAGAGGACAAATTAGGACAAAAAGACGGGGGAAAAAACGAGGAAAGAATGGAGGAGACGTGGAAAGAAAGGAAGGGGAAAGATGAAAGAAAGAGGGGGAGGAAGAACAGTAGAAAATTGTATTGCTACAGCCTTGTTTTAAAACACTGCGGGTTCTGTCAAACGCCTCAACTGAAGGCAGCTTATTTTATAATTCATCAGGTGAGATGGTTACAATCCCAGTGCCCTTCAGACCATAGTTATTGTTGGCATTTAAGCCTGTGTCGCTTTAACAACACGAGAATGAATTAAACAAACAAACAAACAAACAAACAAACAACGAATAAATGGACAGCTTCCTCAGGTCCCTCTCCTCCTCCTCGCTGGGAAGACACCTGGATGCTCTGCCCCCCGGCCCAGCCCCGCGGCTGCAGGTCGGCACCGGCCACGTTTTCCACATTTTAATCGTTAAAACCCATTTCAGAGCCACGCGAGAGCCGCTGGCACAGGGGATGGCACCGAGCACAGCGTCAGCCCCGGGGGGAGCTACATTTGGGGGCATTGCAAAGTAAATCTTCCTCGTTTCTTTCATAAACCCGTTTATCAACGTGGTTTATATATAACCCGGTATTTATAGCAACACACAGGAGCTTTCCCGCACCTACAGGTGTTTAAAAAAAAAAAACCCAAGCTTCAATTCAACCAGCAAACAACTGCAGCAGGTGCTACAATATCTTCTGCTGGATTTCCGAAGGGGAAAAAAAAATAAATGGACGACAGAGACGTCTATATATTTTTTTTTCGCTTCTGATTTGTCTGCAGATTTGCAGCACCAACCAAAGGCACGCAGGGCTGTGGGTGCACACAGAGCTTGTGCAGAACTGGCACCTGCTTGGCTGCTTTCCCCCTCGAATAATAATGATATTAGTAATGGTAATGGTAATGGTAATGGTAATGGTAATGGTAATGGTAATGGTAATAACAATAATAATAATAATAATAATAATAATAATAATAATAATAATAATAATAATAATAATAATAATAATAATAATAATAAACCAATAATAACAATAATAACAATAATAATAACAATACTAATAGATGCTACAGGGGCACCAGAAGGTGTCCCAATCAACCCACTGGTTTGTCCAGCACATGCACAGAGAAAACATCTCCAGCCCCTCGCTTTGTGCTTTGCACCCCAGGCTGCTGCGCCGGGGCCGGCTCGGAGCTGCTTCTCCTCCTGCGGGAAACCTGGTGTTTCTTTCACTTGTTTTAACTAAATGATTGGATAGAACAGGGAATCAGGGTAATGGCGCTAAAGGGCTCGGTGGCTGTCGCTGCCCAGCTCTGTGTGCAGGGTGGTTTGATGGATGCTCGGGCAGGCAGCCCGGGGAGGGGAGGTGGGGATGGGGGGGTGACGGTCACACACAACCCCGCGGTCCCCCGGGGGAACTGGGGACACCCCAGGGATGCAGCAGCAGCGGTGAAAACCGCTCCCCCAGATGGGGGGGAACACACTAACTCCCCCCCCCAACCCCGGATGCACCCGGGTGGGGGAGCGCACAGATCTGTGGATCCCTTCCTCCCTCCCCGGCAGGGTTTGCCCGTATCCCATTAAAACCAGTAGCCAGGTCTGCGACCCTCCACCCCCCCCACGAACCCTCCCACGCCTCGGGGTACCCCAGCGATGGCCTGAGGAGGGGTGCGGGGGCTCTGCACCCCCCGCCAGCAACGCGCCCGCCGTTACCGGGATTTCTCAGCAGCCGGTCCATCTTTCCATCCATCCCTCTCTCCCCGACGGAAAAGAAAGAAATAACGATGGAAACGAAATAAACTTGCGCGGGGGGTGGGAATGAGAAATCCCTCAGACCACAAAAACCACCGAAAAGCCCAGGGCAGGTGATGCCGGGGAAGGTTTTTGGGGGGGGATGCGCTCCCCTCAACCTCAGCTCCCGACTGGCAAACGACCCCCTTCTTTGGGTTTTGGGTGGCTTTTGGTTTGGGGGTTGGTTTGGGGTTTTTTTTTAAAGTCTTTGAAGGGAAAAGGACCATCACCCGCGGAGAGGAAGGTGCTGCGGGTTGGGTGCTTCGGCAATGCGGGTGGGAAACAGGATCACAAATGTGATCCGGATTCCCAAAC
>NW_009952720.1:749786-750783 GCF_000747805.2 Chaetura pelagica
CCCCTCACCGCCCTGCACCCCTGGGTTATTCCCCATTAACTGCTGATCCCCGTGGGCAATCCCAGAGCAGAGCACGGGCACAGCAAGCTCTGCTCGGACAGGGCACCTGTGTCCCAGGTCCTCGCCTCGACAGCAGCTCCTCCCTGCAGCCTAAGGGAAAACAAACCCTCAAGAGACCCAAAACAAGGCTTGGGCACGGGAAGGACCCACCCGTGTCGGCTGGCACCCCCTGCCCAGCAGCCCCGCTGGGTGCTGCAGCGCGAGGCTGGCCCTACCGAAGTCACCGGGGGGAAAAGGGTTCAGCCTGGTGACAGCTTCCAGAAGGAAAACCCTCGTGGCACCAGAGTGCAGCCCAAGAGGTGGTGGTGGCACCCCCAGCAGCAAGGGACGGGGAGAGGAAACTCACCAAAACGCACCCAGAAGTGGGTGCCTCCAGCATCGCCCTCCTGATGATCTGGGAACAGCAGTGCCAAGTGTCCCCAGCGGGCTGTGACATCCTGCTCTGCCCTTCCAACCAGGGGCTCAGGAACCCCCCGAGGTGGCACGACATGGCAGCGACAGGAGGGGAGGGAGCTCACCCAGCCTGGAGAACATTCACCCTCAGCTCTCAGCTGCCCTTTCCATGCCAAAAAAAAGCAAACTAGGAAGAGGCTTTTTCCCTTTTTTGATCAGCTCCTGGGTTTTAACCCCAAAGCTTCACTCTTCTAGCAAAGCCCCAGCCAAGCTCATCTCACACCACTGTGCAGAGTCCTTGTGCACTCATTGCAGGAGTGAGGGCCCCCACCCCAAGTTCACCCAGCCCCAAAATGGGCTTCTCACCACGGGGGAGGAGAATCCCACCCCCTCCCGTCCTATCCCCTCCCCTAAATCAAGCAACAGCTCTTAAGTGCATTAAGCAGCACCAGGCCCCTGCCACCCCCAGCCACCTGCGCTCACAGCCCCCCTGGGACAGGGGCCACTGTCCCCTGCAGGGTCCCCAGCCAGCCAGCAGCACCCG
>NW_009952720.1:756979-759862 GCF_000747805.2 Chaetura pelagica
GGTGTCGGCTGGCACACCCTGCCCAGCAGCCCCGCTGGGTGCTGCAGCGCGAGGCTGGCCCTACCGAAGTCACCGGGGGGAAAAGGGTTCAGCCTGGTGACAGCTTCCAGAAGGAAAACCCTCGTGGCACCAGAGTGCAGCCCAAGAGGTGGTGGTGGCACCCCCAGCAGCAAGGGACGGGGAGAGGAAACTCACCAAAACGCACCCAGAAGTGGGTGCCTCCATCATCGCCCTCCTGATGATCTGGGAACAGCAGTGCCAAGTGTCCCCAGCGGGCTGTGACATCCTGCTCTGCCCTTCCAACCAGGGGCTCAGGAACCCCCCGAGGTGGCACGACATGGCAGCGACAGGAGGGGAGGGAGCTCAACCAGCCTGGAGAGCATTCAACCTCAGCTCTCAGCTGCCCCTTCTCTCAGCTGCCCTTTCCATGCCAAAAAAAAAAAGCAAACTAGGAAGAGGCTTTTTCCCACCTGAACAATAAAAACAAACCACCAAAACACCACCAAACCTGAGCCAGCCCCTCTGGAAATGTGCAGGTGAGACACACCAGCAACTGGGGGGAGAGGGGGAAAAAAATGTTGTTTACAAATAAAAGTAATAAGCCTGGTCAAAAAAAAAGGGGAAATAAGAAGACAGTTTTTTGATCAGCTCCTGGGTTTTAACCCCAAAGCTTCACTCTTCTAGCAAAGCCCCAGCCAAGCTCATCTCACACCACTGTGCAGAGTCCTTGTGCACTCATTGCAGGAGTGAGGGCCCCCACCCCAAGTTCACCCAGCCCCAAAATGGGCTTCTCACCACGGGGGAGGAGAATCCCACCCCCTCCCGTCCTATCCCCTCCCCTAAATCAAGCAACAGCTCTTAAGTGCATTAAGCAGCACCAGGCCCCTGCCACCCCCAGCCACCTGCGCTCACAGCCCCCCTGGGACAGGGGCCACTGTCCCCTGCAGGGTCCCCAGCCAGCCAGCAGCACCAGAGCGTGGCTCCCAGCCTGGGGGCACAGCAAAAACAGGTCCCTGAGGCAGATTGAGGGGAGAAGTCTGGCTGGACGTGCAGGAGAGATGGACACCGCCCAGTGGCTTCCCTGTCCCACCACTTGGAATTTCCAACCTATTTCCCTAATTATTCCACACCACTGCTGGGAGTCGTCTCTGTCTCCCCTCTCTGGCAGGCTCTGATTTATCTCTCAGCCTGGCTAACAGCTCCCCCCACCCCCTTCTCCTCGGGGAATTCAATTTTCATTCATTTTTCTGCTTTGCCAGATTGATCTGCCTCCCCCCCCCCTCCTTCTGCCCCACTCATGGCAGGGGCCAGTGGGCAAAGGGAGTCACCCAGCACCAAGCCTTCATCTCAGGAGACCATTGTGCTGCTGGGGGGGGGCTGCCACCACAAGTGTTCACCCAAAAAACAACCCAGCAGCCTCTTGCTCTTGGCTCACATCATCCCAGTAGAGCCTTCATCTCTTCCTCCCCTTATACTATTGCTTTGTGTGTGTCCCCTCCAACCTTCCTGCTGTCCTTCTATTCCTGGAGCTGGTCAGGTTTGGTGTCTTTTGTTGGGTTGTGTTGAGTTTTTTTTTTCCTCTTCGGGGGTGTTTTTGGTCTCTTTAGGGTTTGTTTTCCCCAGCACACCCTAGAGTGCAGGGAGGAGAGGGTGATCAAGGTGAGCACCAACTACTGGCCCAGCAAACCCCCTTCATGCCACCCCAAGATGCTGCTGGGTCCTAGGAGCAGGGGTTATACGTGATGGGTGTGAAAACCTCCCTATCAGGCTTTCTTTTCCATCCCAAAGGATCAGTGGGGACCAGCCTGCAAAAGGGCAGGTGTCCCCATTTTCGGAGTTGTATTCCTAGGGCAGTTTTTGGGGGGGTTCTGGCCCCACACAGGTGCCCTGCTCCCTCCTCCACATCACCTGAAGCCCCTCTGGCCCTGCAGCCCGAGGAAGACACCATCAGCACTGTGCAACGACACAGAACCCTGACTTGAGTGGGGTCATTATTAATTAATAATAATAATAATAATAATAATAAAACCAAGTAAAGACCCTTTGCCAAGCCCCAGACCCAGCCTCCCCAGCCATGGGCACATGGGAGCTGGGGACACCGAGGACACTGTGTGACCCACATCAGTGCATTGTTCCCATGTCCCGTGGGGATGTTTCAAGGTGGAACTGGGGTTTGCAAGGAAAACCCACACTTGGGGAGTTGAGACCAGCCCTGTCCCCCCCCCACCAGCAAAGCCCCAGTGAGCTTGGAAGTGCCAGGGGAGCTCAGGCAACAGCAAAGCTTCATACCACACGTGCAGCGAGTTCCCCAGGTCTCAGCCCTGGTCCCTTATGTGACAAAACAAATTCCCCCAGCCCAAAGTGAGAGGAGGGAACATCCTTACAGGGCAGAAGCTCCCACAGCCACCCTTTGGCACGGAGCCACTTCCCCACCAGGCAGCACCAGCCACATCCTCCCCAAACCTCCCACAGCTCCCCACGACTTAAATCACCCCCACCACGACCTGTGAGTCCATCCCGCACACACCCTCGCTGCCCAGGGGTGCCCTGGAGCCAGGACAAGCACCGCAAGACCCGGGTACTCACCCCAAACCCGTCCCCTCGCAGGCGCTGCCGAGCGGGGCGTTGCTAATTGTGATGGGAAATTAATTGATGTCAAGCGAACCCCCCTGGTGATTTTTATGGCCCGAGTGCAGGGGGACGGGGGATGCAGGAGGAGAAAGGCTCTTGCCCACGCCAAGGAGGGAAAGGGAAGAGGGGAGAGGAGGGAAGGAGTGCCCAGGGGGGTGGGAAGGTGGCTGGGGGTGCGGGGGACCGGCCTCGAGGAAAATTAAATTGCACTTGAGGGTAAATTGTATTAGGGGAGAGAGCGGCCGCCTCGCG
>NW_009952720.1:760450-760698 GCF_000747805.2 Chaetura pelagica
CCCCCAGGATATGTTGGGGCGGGGGGGAAGAGGCCCTCATCACAAGCCTTCCAGCATGGGAGCAGCTGGGGGGTACACAGAGAGGGGGGTTCGGGGGGGTTACTGATGTTGAGGATAAAGCCCCCAGGGAAATCAAGGAGAAGGAGGCAGCAGAGCTGCAGCCTTGAGATCCCATCCATCACCGCATGGTGGGATGAGAGGGTCGTGGTGTTCCCACCCTGTGCTGGGGTGAGGGGGTCGTGGTGTCG
>NW_009952720.1:760866-762518 GCF_000747805.2 Chaetura pelagica
TATGGCCAAGGCCAAGTAGTCCAGCATTGGCAGGGGCTGCCAATCCCACATCACGTGGAGGTGTGACCATCCAGAGACAGCAAACAGAGAAGGCAAGAGGGAGTAAAGGAGTTTATTCAAGGGTAGGTGAGAGGAATGGTCAGAGAAGCCAGAGCTCCCAGTACCTGGGCAGCAGCAGAGCCAGCTACCCTCCTTCCCCATCCCATTGGCCCTTGCCTCTCACCTGGGCAGAGTGAAGATATCAAGAAAAAGGCTCCAAATCGGATTGACACCCCCCCTCCCCCTTAATAAAGTTTATTATCGGCCGGGCTTTAATCCTTTTAAATCCCCCGCGTGGGGGGAAGGGCCGGGATTAGGGGAGGGCAGTGTAATCCCAATGAATTTGTTACAGGGGGATTTAGGCAGCGCCCGGCAGAGCAGATGGCCCCAGCCCTGGCTCTGGAAAACAACCATTTTCCTTAATGATTCCTAACAAGGATAAAAGGGCAGACAGAATCAGGGGCAGGGGGTCTGTGCCCAGCAGAAGTCCCGGGTCCCCAGGGGATGCTCACGTGTGTCTCCCATCTCTGGGCTATGGCACCAAACTGCAGCTCCATGGCTCAAGCCAACTGGTTTTTTTTTTCCCTCCAGCAGCTTCCAACTCCCCCAGGCTCCCTCCCCATCACCCTTGCTTGAGGACAAACCACGAGCCACCCCAACCCTGGGGACATGCCAGCTCTATGGGGTACAGATTGTCCATGGTCTGTGGGGGTACAGTTGTCCACGGGTGCACCCAAGGAGCAAAAAAGCAGGAGAAGAAATGTACAGATAATAACAACTTAAAAACACGGGAAGGATTTAGGCCAAAGCAGTGCTCTTCCTGGGGTGAAGGGGGAGGTGGGAGTGGGGACAGCTGCCCTGGTGTCTGCACGGCAGGGACCAGCCAACACAGCAGGGCTGGCGTCGGCAAAAATAATTTATTCCACTAAGACAAGCAGAGAGCAACAACAGCACAGGGAGGGGGCAAGGAAAGGTAAGGGCTGGGGGGGTTTTTTTTTTTTGGGGGGGGGAGGGCTAAAACCTCACCCTCCTGGCCCCACTAGTGGTTTGACTCCCAAACAGCTGTCTCCCCCAGTATGGGCTTGAGCTTCCCAGTTTGAAACCGGCCCAGTGCCAGGCAGCTCCCGAGGGCAGCCAGGTGCTGGGACACAAACTGCTCTCAGTGTCCCACATCCCACACACCCGAGAACATGGCACAGTGACCCCAGGGGTGGATGCTCAGACATCCAAGGGACAGCCCCCCCCAACTTTCCTCCCCCCCCACCCCAGGTGAGGTGACTGGTGGGAGCAAGGGAGGGGATGCACCAACCCCTCCCTTCCACCGGGGGGGGACAAAAACAGTCCCCCCTAACCCCACTGCAGCCACTCTCAGGCCATGGGGAAGCCAGGACGGCCTTTCCGGGCGCGGGTGCGGAGACGGAAGAAGGTGTACATGCCCAGGAGGCACATGGAGGAGAGGAAATACAGGGCGACGCAGAGACTGACATCCAGGCGGGAGAATCCCAAGCCAAGCACCCGCAGCCAGGGGCTCCTCTGAACACCCTCCTCCTCCTCCCGAATCAGGACAGAAGGAGCCCTGGGGTGTTCCCAGCAGGGCAGGGCGGTGGTGTGCC
>NW_009952720.1:762535-763739 GCF_000747805.2 Chaetura pelagica
CGGCTGCTGCTGCTGCTGCCCGCAGTGCCTGGCTCTTGAAGTGCTGTTCACTGAAGGAGTCCAAGTCCACGATGTCCTCCCCCACCTCCCGCAGCTTGGGGTTCATCCTCACGATGCAGGGGCGCCGAGGCTCGGGGGAACCCAGTCGCCCTGGTGGAGCTCTTATCTCACTCTCCTCCTCTTCCTTGTCCCTCGCCTCTCGTGGGCTCTCGGTGCCCAGCCTGGTGTCTGTCCCCTCCCTGGCCGTGGGGATGGGATCAGCCTCAACGTAGTCAAGGTAGATGTTGGCCGGGGAGAAATGTGCCTTGAGGAAGGTGAACACGGCTGGCTCATCCCAGACGTGCACCCCCCGCTCCTCCTTGTGGCACTGGGGACACATGTCCGGAGGAGGCCACTGCAGCTTGGGGAACCTGGGGTCCTCTGTGTCACCTCCTGCAGGAAGCAGAGCCAGCAAAAGGGGGTTAGAGGGGACAGGCGATGCAGCCTTCCCCCTGTACAGACATAAACACCTCAGAGCACCCAGCAGCTGGGGATGGGGACGTTTGGAGAAGCCGTCTCGGAAGGAAGGGTCCTTGGAGGGCACATGGCAGCTTTGGGAAGCTCTCTGCAGGGAGCACGTAAAACCAGACTGCATCTCCAGGGTGGTCAGATGCTGCGTGACCAGCTGCTGTCCCTGTCGTGGGGGACGATGACAAGGGGGTGCCCCCACTGCTGCACCCTAATGCAGCTATTTCCAGCTCCATCCATGAGTGGGGGGATGCTCCTCCACCTCACCTCTCCTTCTCCCTCAGGAAGCAAACCCCACGCTGCCCCCCTTACCTGCCAGGCGAGCGTTGACCTTGTTGTGGTGGGACCAGAGCCAGAAGACAGCCTCCTCCCGGCCCGCCACCTGGTCCATGGACTTGGCTGCCATGGCCTCAAAGTGCTCAGCACACTCCCGGCAGCCAAAGAAGTTCCGCACGTAGCAGCGCATGGTGCCCAGCACTTCCAGAGGCAGCTCTTGGGGACACACACACACACACACAGATTATTAGGGGCAATGGGAAGGTGAATCCAGAGCCTGCAGTGCCACTGCCACAGTCCCACGGCTGAGGGGGCAGCCCCACACCCCAACTCTGAAGATCTTGTGCCACCCCCCCCCCAGGCCTGCCTTGGGATGAGACCCACCTTTGCCCACAGGCAGCATCCCCGCCCGTGGCACAAC
>NW_009952720.1:765314-769756 GCF_000747805.2 Chaetura pelagica
ACATGGCCCATGGTCTTGGCTGCCATGGCCTCAAAGTGCTCAGCACACTCCCGGCAGCCAAAGAAGTTCCGCACGTAGCAGCGCATGGTGCCCAGCACTTCCAGAGGCAGCTCTTGGGGACACACACACACACACACACAGATTATTAGGGGCAATGGGAAGGTGAATCCAGAGCCTGCAGTGCCACTGCCACAGTCCCACGGCTGAGGGGGCAGCCCCACACCCCAACTCTGAAGATCTTGTGCCACCACCCCCCAGGCCTGCCTTGGGATGAGACCCACCTTTGCCCACAGGCAGCATCCCTGCCTGTGCCACAACCTGTCTGGACGTTCCTTCCCTGAGACCTGAACCCCCCTCGGTGATGCAAATACCTTTGTCAGGGCCACTTTGGGCAGCCTGGACGGTCAGCAGGTGGAATATGGTCCAGAGCCCACAGGGGTAGCCACGGAAGTGGGGTTCACTGCCCTGGCAGCCCACCCAGGTCACGTTGGTGGGGAGCACGGCAGGGTTGGAAGCCTGGAGGAGCGATGGACAAGATGTGATGGAGCTGGCAGATAGTGTGGGCTAGGGGAAAAGGGGCAGGGGGGAGAGGAGAGAAGAGTGGGGGCCGGGGTCCCCGTGGGTGCCTTACATTTCTGTTATTCTTCATTGCCTCCTTCAAGGTGTTGCGGGGCAGCTCGGGCTCTGTCCAGTTCCTCAGCCAGGCATCCAGTGACTGCAGGTAGGTCTGCACGCTGGGGCGCCCGGGGAAGTACTGCAGAGGGAGGAGAGAGGGGTGAGGAAACCCAGGTCACCCCTGCGAGCAGCAGGGCAGACCCCCCAGCTCATCAGGACGGGCAGTGGGCACAGCACCAGTACCCTCGCCAGCAGCACGTGCCCGAGGGCAGCACGGTCCCAGCAAGGCTTTGGTGGCTGTCCCCAAAGGGCTGGGGGCCAGGGGGGATCCCCCCCATGGTGGTCCCCGTGTCCAGGCTCTGACCCTCGGCCCTGTCTGTGAGGGAGGCAAAAAGCCACCCTGACCATAAGTCAGCACAAAGCCGATTAGCAGCTGCACTTTAAAGCCACCACCACTCCAGGGAGAGAGGGGGCAGCAGCCACCGACCGACAGAGGACAGACAGACACCGAGAGGGACCGACTGGACCAGCCCACAGGGAGGGTGAGACCAGCAGCGACCACGGAAGCAAAAGGGAGGAGCGTTTTGCTAGGTCTGGAGCTGTTCTCTCCGGGCCTATGGGGGAATCATATCAAAAGCCACAAACTCACAGGGGAATTAATTCATCCACTACCTGATGTTCTTGCTGCCAAACGCTGCCACCCCCCTGGCTCCCTCCACAGGAGGCTTTGCCATGCCATGCCCTGCTTTCCAGGCACCACTTCATTCCAGGTGACATTTATTTTTTCCCCCCTTCCTGTGCCTTCAACACCTCTTGGGAAGGCAACAGTTAAGTCTGGCTGAGCTCTTGAGCATGAGGCTGGCCTGGCAGCAAATCCTGGGGATGCTGCTCCGTCCTGTGGATGAGCACAGAAACGGCAGCACTGGCTCAGCATCCTCAGGGAAACCCCAGCACCCACCCGGGGCCTCCTTGCCAAATCCCGTGCTCAGTCAGCAAGGGGGAGGTTCACAGGAAGAATTAAAAGCTGATTAAATAAAACCACTGCTGTTCCCTGCCACCCCAGCCAGCTCATGCCCTTGGCCAGGGAGCTGGTGTGACGGGGGATTTATTTCCCTAACCCTGTGGGTCTCATTAAAAGGAAAAATAGCAAGGAGAGTTGGGGGCAAGCAGAGGAAAAGCCATGCAAAGCTTTGACTCGAGGACTTTGAGATTTGTTGCAGCAGTGGCTTGTGCACCAGGAAATTAAACTGCCCTGATTCTGCTGGCTCAAAGCTCCCACATGCTTTGGTTTCACCAAGCAAAAGAATTAAAAAAGGAGACCATAAATTAAGACTCTTGCAGAGCCTGACTCAGAGAAGGAGTCCTTTGCCCAGACTGTTCAAGGAGCCTGCAGAGATCAGCTCCCCAAGCACCCAAGGCAGGCAATCAGAGTTACAAACCCCTCTGATCACCTCTGCCACCCCAGCAGGTGACAGCATCTCTTCTGGAAAGACCTACTGCCTGGACATGACAGCACTGAGCCTGCTCTGCCCACCAATGCCTGCACCCCAGGCCTCATCTGAAACTCTCTGGCACCCACTCTTCCCTCCTGTTGGGACTCTGGGCTGAGTCTGGGGCTCCAGAGGGATGGGAACAGCTCCACAGCAGCTGCAGGACGCACCGAGCACAGGGCTTGTATCCAAGCTGACCACGCTTCGCTACCTGCGAGCACTGGGACGTGGTGGCCTGCACCTTGCATTTGCATTTCACCTTATAAACAGCTACGGGGAGGCACGGGCGGTTCCTCTCCCCACACCCAAAGCTCCTCACCTTCACCAGCGTGGCCACGTAGCACTTGAAGGCAGCCAGCTGGTCCCCCGACAGCACGGCAGCACGGAGAGCCTCCACCCGCAGCGAGTAGTGCAGCGTGGATTCCAGGTCAGCCATGTACAGCTTGGAGCTGGGGAGGGCAGCACAGCACGATGGCTCGTTAAAGAGCACCCCCCCAGCCATGATCCAGGGGTTTCCCCAGGGAACAGGCACATTCCCAGCCTGTTGTCCACCCATGTTGCCCACGGCCCCTCCTCCCTGTGCCAGCCCTGGCCTCCCGCAGCCCCAGAATGATGAAGGGAGGGTCCCGACCGGTCAGCACTCCTGGGCTGGGCCAGAGTGGTGTCACTGGAAGTGTCATTGGTTGTGTTGAGCTTGTAGGAGCCACGGGTGACACCAGAGAGCGTGCGCAGGTAGTAGGTATAGAAGGAACGCGCCTCCACGTGCCTGTGAGGGAGGAGAAGGCATGAAGAAAGACCCTCTTCCCTCCCAGACAGCCCCCAGGAGGAGGCAAAGGAGACCAAAAGCCACGTTCCCTTTTGCTGGCAGCCCCACCTGGTGCCCACCAGGGTCCCCAGCCCCACCCTCCATCCCCTGGGTCCCACACTCACACGGGCAGGCGGGAGAAGGAGCCGTTGCGGAGGAGCAGGTAGGCAGAGGGGAAGGTGGTGACACCAAACTTCTCCACGAGCTCCTCCTCGCTGCTCAGCACCCTCCTCACTGCCACGTTCTCATACTGCAGCATGTCCAGGGTCACCTGCAAGCCCAGCAGCCCCGAGGTCAGGTGAGGGGGGCACACAGGGACAGGGCTATTTAGCTATTTAGTAGAACACTTTGCATCTGCAAAGCAGCCAAGCAGGGAGGATGATGGGCTTCCCTGCCAAAGGCATCCAGGAGTTATCGGGCACTGGGAACATGGGCTTCAAGAGAAATGGAGGAGAAACACAGCTGTACCCACCTCTCTGCCCACAAAGGAGTCACTCTTCTCAAAGATCAATGCCAGGTACTGGTCCTTGTTCCTCTGGAAGAAGGTCCGAATCTCTTCTGCACTGCAAAAGAGAAGAGGATGGCAGCATCAGCCATCAGCTGGATGGTCTGCTCTACCTGCCCCAGAGGAGCTCAGGCCTCATCCGCTGGGATTCAGCAGGGGATGCCAGTGGGGGTTCAGCCCCACTGAGCAGGTAATTCCACCCTGCTGCAGCTTCCAGCTCAATTTTCTGCTCCAGTTCACAAGCTTTGAGAAAACCCATCAGGGTTGACCAAGGAGGCAGAAAACAAAGCATGGGCAGGGCAGGAGGGACCTGCATGCTGACCCAGGGGAAAAAAACAAGCAATGAACTTGAAACAAGGCTGTTGTTTTTTTAGCTAGGACATGGAGTCACAGGAGATCTGAAGCACATGCCCAGCTCAACCACCAATTTGGGAAAGCCCAGGTGTTCCCCCTGGGACAGCAGAACAACCACCTGTATCCAGGAAAGACAATTCCGACCCCAACAAACTTGTACCAAATAAAGAAACCCCCTTTCTCAGGGCAGGAAAAAGCTGCTAATGGCAGCGGCCTCACTTGGAACACCACGGCACTGCCACGTCCCCAGCCCAGGCACTGCTTGCTCTAATTAAGGCTGATGAGCAGGTTCGTTAGGAGATGGTAACAATGTGGTCTGTCTCATCCGGGCCACGTAACCGGCCAGGTCACCCACATCTCCAGGCAACCTGGGTGATGCAGCGGTTGCTCCGTGCTCATTTTTGGCTTAGGATTTTCCCCAGCAACCTGCTCTCCACGGGACGAAGGCCACCAGAGCCACCCCACCCCAGCTCAGGTAGCTACCTGGCTGGCTCCAAGGGAGGACAGGCGGGGGGGGGGGCGTCCTGGCTCTGCTCAAGGTTGGTGATGATTTCGTGGCGCAGCTCCTCGACGGTGGCGCTGGGATCTGCAGGGTGACGGGAGGCCGAGGGGTCAGTCCTGGGGAAGCTGGTCCCCACCCTGGGCTTCCCAAGGTTCCAGCACATGGGGGGGG
>NW_009952720.1:770011-772453 GCF_000747805.2 Chaetura pelagica
CCCCCCCCCGGCCAGAACTGGCTCTGCCTCAGTTTCCCCACAATGTTACAGCACTCTGACTGACACCAGACACCACAGAGGGAGCTCCTGGTCTTGCAGGAAATTCCTGGAGGGGGGGGATGCAGACTTGGGCTGGGAACCATGTCCAGCCAAGGGCTGAGCACTGTCAGGCAGTGAGTGGGGCAAGGCATCTCCAGGGCTCCAAGAGAGACTGCCAGGACCTTCTGGGTCCTGCAAACTGCTTGTTACAGCACTCTGACTGACACCAGACACCACAGAGGGAGCTCCTGGTCTTGCAGGAAATTCCTGGAGGGGGGGGATGCAGACTTGGGCTGGGAACCATGTCCAGCCAAGGGCTGAGCACTGTCAGGCAGTGAGTGGGGCAAGGCATCTCCAGGGCTCCAAGAGAGACTGCCAGGACCTTCTGGGTCCTGCAAACTGCTGTGTCCTCGTTCCAGGGCTCTCACAAAGCAGGAAAAGGGCCTTTTTGCCCCTCTCCCCCGGTGTCTCCAGTTCTGTGGTACAGCCAGAGCAACAAAACAGGTTGCATCAGACAGGTGTTTGCTTTGCAGGCTGGGCTGGGAGCACGGACTGTTTGCAAAAGGTGTTTGCTGGGGGCAGGGGATGCAAAGCAAGTGACTTCTTGGCACTGCCACATCAGCACGACTCCCTGCCCCAGGAGGTGATTTGGTCAGTGTCCCATGGGCAGTAGGCGCTCAGGCTTGTCAGTCCTGGATGAGACCCCAAAGGCAGGGCTGGGACAAAAGCCCACCTGGCTGGCAAACCCCCAAAATCTGACCCCACCTTGGTCCAAGGTCACGTATCTGATGAAACCCTCATCCCCCTCGTTCCGTCTCAAGGCGATCCTGGCTTTCACTGCCTGCACCTGGAATGCCTTGGCTTGATTGCTCCTGTTGGACTGAGGCCCCATTTTCAGTGGGAAAGGCTAGGATCCAGCATACTGACATAGCTAAGGGGCTGGGCACGGGCCCAGGAGGGACAGCACCTCACCAGCCACCACAGGGGGCTCCCAGACAAGCCCCGTGCAGCCTCCTGCAGCATCTCTGTGCCCTCCTCCAAAACCTGCCCTTGCAACCACTCTCTGCCTCCAGCAGCCTTTCCCCATTCAGGTATTGGCCTCCCCCCTCCTCCCAGGAGAGATCCAGCCTCTCCATTTCACCACAAAGCAGCGTTTTGGGTTTCCACCCCCCTCCTTGTTGCTACACCACCCGGCAGTTGCTCCGGCTGCGGCGACGCTTTTAGGGAAGGGTGAAACAGCTCCAGCCTGCAAAGCCCCAGAGGAAACACTTCTGCCCAACAGCACTGGCAGCCTGATTAAGCAAGAGAGGCACAGGCCAAAAGGCAAAGCCTAAGGAAACCAGGCAGCCTGGCCTGGCATGCACAGCCCTCACCTTCAGCGTGGGGAAGCCGGTTATCCCGAACTCGGCGCACACCTGCTGGTTGGCCTCGTCGGCGCAGTCGATGGCTGCCAGCACCACTGCAGGCCTCCACTCTGTGGGGACAGAGGTGTCAGCACCACTCAGCCCCCCCCACCCCGCCCCGAGACCACAAAACCCGTCCTGCTCCCCAAAACCACTGCGAGGATCTCATCAGTGCACTCCCTTCCCAGCCCTGAAATCTCATCTCGCCCCTGGCAGGAGACCAACCGGTGGCTTCCAAGCCCCCAGTACCCAAAGCCACGGTCCATACTGGTGGTCGTTGCCCTACTTTGGTGGCAGCAGGAGCCCCGTAAACGCCGTGTGAGGCGGGACCAGGCTTTGCACGCCCTGCCCTGGCCAGCACCTGAGAACAGGCAGCTCTTCCCCAGGCTGCCTGCCTGGCTGGTTCAGCCTGCCCAGCCTCTGCCCCAGAGGAAAGAGGCTGCCGGGAGATGGGGAGGGATGGATGGCTAACCATGGCTGGGGGAGAGCTGGGAACCTCATCTCACCCCAGATTGAGGGCACGGTTGTTAAGCAAAGAGGGAACAGCCCAAAACCAGTGGCAGAGCCTGTCCAGGTGCCAAGCATCCACTCCCCTGCTGCCTCTCTCCACCACTGCCTCCCTGGGGAGCACCAGCAGGTCCCCGGGGTAAAACAGGGACGATGAAGAAGAGTGGGCACAGAGGGATTTCAAGCAGCTTTGGAAAAACCAACAGCAAAATGGAGATAGAAAGCTCTGAAATGGCTCCTTTTAAGATAAAGGACACAATCTGGAGAACACCCAGGCTCTCCTTCAAGCAGGACAGGGAGGGAAACAGTGCTGGCACATGGATGGAGCCCCCAGGAACCTGCCAGAGGCAGGGACACGCTGGGACTGCCTGGTGTTGCAGGTGACAGGGCAGGTGAGCTGCCCCAGCACCAGTGGCACAGGGCACAGGAAAGCCAGCGCCGAGCCCCGCTGGCAGGAGCCAGGCTTGCTCCTCGACTCACCGGCACCTGGGGC
>NW_009952720.1:772559-773395 GCF_000747805.2 Chaetura pelagica
CGCCGGGGGGGGGGGGGGGGGACACGACACCCCGTTTTGGAGGGGAGCCAGGAGAGCCTGGCATTCCCCAGCAGGGCCTGGGGCAGGCACCCCATTCCTCACATCCTGCCCTGTCGGGGAGCACTGACGGCATCCCCTCGGAGGGATGGGACAGGACTGACTCACCCGGCTGCCACGGTGCTCTATCAATTAATACAATAACAGGGGAGAAGCCCTGCGTGTCCTGGGGTGCTGGGGGAGGCAGGAGGAGCCTGTCAGGGCAAGGGGCCTGGCAGTGGGGTGTGGGGGTCCCTAAGCAGGGCTGGGCACTGGCCAGGTACCAAGGTCAAAGCCAGACACAAACTAGCTGGGATCAGTGCCCAGTGCCCTGCCAGCCTTTCCCTGTGGACACTGGGGAAGAGCAGGGCTGAGGGGGGGTCTGGAGGGGAAAAGCACGACCCCCCGGGATAGGAGCTGAGCTCCTCCCAAGCATAAGGGGTTTGAGGAATGTTGCTAAGCAGGGCCTGGCCATCACAGGGGGCTCTGAGCATCAGGGGGGGACCTGGGCCTTCCCACCAGGCTGATGCTGTGGGGAGGTGAGGGCAGGGATGGAGGGGGATTTAGGGATGCAGGGGGATTTAGGGATGCTGATGGAGGGGAAGGCTGAGGAGATGCTGGTGGGGAGGATGCAGAGGGGATGCAGGGGGGATGATGATAGGGCTGAGGATGCAGGGAGGATTGAAGAGAGCCGATGGAGAGAGGAGGATGGGACAGGCACGCAGGAGGAATTCAGGAGAGGTGGGGGCAAGGACACTGGGAGGATTTAGGAGCGCAGGAGGAGAACGGACAGGGACGCG
>NW_009952720.1:774029-776018 GCF_000747805.2 Chaetura pelagica
GGGGGAGGTGGGAAGCGGTTCCTGTATGAAACGGTAAAAGTTTTCTGATAAAGCAGGGGGGGAAAAAAAGGCTGATTCAGGGCCACCACACAGGGGTCACCCCCTGAGGTCACTTGTCACCAGGCAACCCCTGCCAGGACACCCCTATGGAACAGGGGGGACTTGGCTGCTCTCACCCCGACCCCACCCAGGGGTTGCCCAACCAACAAGGATACCCAGCCCAGGAACCCCAAAATCCCAGCTCCTCCAAGCAAGACATCAAGCAGCTTCCCAGCTCAGGCATCCCTGGGTCTGGCCACAGCCAGCCCAGCCGTGCCAGGGCTCACGCACACACACACACACACACACATACACACACACACACGTCACTGGCTACCACTGGAAGGTTCCCGTTGCCCAGGGCCCCGGGGCAAGGCTGGCAACTCACTGCTGGGGTAGACACAGCCCCAGAGTCCATCCCTCCTCACCCCTGGAGGGCAGGGAGCCCCCGGCACCAGCAGTGCCCATTGCTGTTGAAGGCTGCTTGCTGGCTCTGTCCCCAGGGAGGCCATTAGCCACGTTGGGCCCCACCTAGGTATTTTAGGCAGACTTGCCATGCTAGAAAAACGAGCCTGCCAGAGCCCAGCCTTGCCGTGGCAGCAGAGGGCAGGGGCCTTGGCTTGGGGCACAGCTCTGGGTCTCCCTAAGACATCCCAGCTGCAGGAGATGGAGCCTGCAGGGCACTACCCTCATGGGATTGCTGCTTCGGTGGGCCCAGGCTGGTGCAGAAGATGGGTTTGCTGCAGCCTCGCCTGCTGTAATTAAATGCTTAAGGGATTATCACACCTTGCTGTCCAATACAGAGAAGAGAGAGGGGCTGCCCTGAAGGGTGGTCCCTGGTTATTGCCAGAGACCTTGCCATGATTCGATCTTTATCCAGGGATGTAAAGACAAAAATCTCTGTGCTCAGGGGTTGTCGACACTGTTGTTTTACTCTGGGCTAAAGCCCTTATTTGAAGGGCTTGTCAGCTTGATTAGGTTATCACAGTGAAGAAGAGATGCTCGGCACCAGTGTAATTGCCAGCATCCTCCCCCACCCAGCTCACCCCTGCCTCCTGGGGAGCCCAAATTCCTCGAATCCTTTTTGAGATGCAAAAAGCAGCATCTAACCCAAAGGCAGATGGGTGAGAGCCCGGGGCTCCAGCTCCTTTTGAGGTGAGCCACCCCATTGCTCACCTGCCCAAGCCCCGGGGTGGGGATGCTCCTGTTTCCGGCTGCCCAGGGAACAGCCAGGGCTGCAGGCACTGCCCATGACCCTGCTGCCAGCCTGGCACGTCCCATCCCTGCCACTGCCTGTGGAACAGCCTCCTTCACCAGCAAGCTGTGGGGTTTTCCAGGCAGGGACTTGCCCAAATGGCCTTTTTTCTTTTTTCCTTTTTAACACTTCTGCAAAGTAAGAGGTGACAATTTTTCTTCTGCCTCAAACTGGGAAGAGCCTGATTTTCGTTGCAAAAGGGCACAGAAAGCCAGACAGGAAGCAGAGATTTTGAAACAACCCATTTGAAGATAGATTTGAGAGTAAGATGAATTAAAATAATAATAATAATTAAAAGATCAAGAAGTGGTAGAAGCCTGGGGAGGCTTTGGAAATGCCCTCCCAGCACTGCCTGCCTTTTGTCCTCTCTTGCTTTGCACCCCCTTGCTGCTGGCAGAGCCTGTGAGCAGGAAAGCAGAGGTGCTGGGTGACCCTGGATGTCCAGCTGCTGAGCCCCCAGCCAGCCCTAGAGCCTACCTTTAGGGACCTTCAGCTGAGCTGCACAGCCAAGCCTTCAGCACCCCTAGCTTTGGGAAGAGATGTGCTTTGCTTGCCCAGAGCAAGGCAATGGGTTAAGGACCACTGGAGATTTTCCTGCACTGGACAAGTTCCCAAGCAGTAGCTGAGCAGTGGCTTTAGTTCATTAAGCCCATCAACTTACAAATCTCCTTTCCCAGACTAACAGCCAGCAGGAA
>NW_009952720.1:776120-832932 GCF_000747805.2 Chaetura pelagica
AGGAATCTCCTTGAAGTCCATGAGGTGTGGACAACATCAACAGGCCCAGAGCCTCAAAGGCCACTAAAAGCTCACGGAAAGAAGTTAAGCCCTGCAGAACTTGTTTCATGCACCCAAAATTAATCATTTTCACAGACACAAAGAGCCAAGCTGGTCACCTCTGTGCTGGGTTAGGGGAGACGTGGAAAGAGCAGCTGGGACTTCATATATTCAACCCTTGAAGTGCTGGCAAGGACTACTGAACAGACTTCAGGAATTGGGGAAAGGCTTTTCCTGTCCACCACTAAAAGCATGAATCCGGTTGCAAAACACCAATAGATCCAAACAGCTGAGTAATCTGACCAAGCACCTTCTCACATCCCTTTAGCCGCAAAGGTTCGGGGACAGGGAGATCCTGAAATGGACTTTCTTCCTTGAAAATTAAAGAACACGTTCCTACCTAATTGTGTGATTCCAGGAACTGACTCCAAGAAAAACACGCAATCGCTGCGAGACTCATGGTACAATCATGGCAACCCCGTCACTGGGCACTGGCATTTCAGAGGACACTTGGAAAATCTGGCACCCAACTGCCCTGCCAGCACCTCGGAAATCCCAGTTACAGAGGAAGCTCAACAGTTTTCCTCTCTCTCCAGCCTTCATGAGATGGACTGACAAGCTCAGTGAAGTCCTCCCTGATCTGGAGCACAGCACCACCTAAAGCTGGTGCTTCCCTAAATAGGAGAAAAAACAGCCCATTTCCTTGATTAGCATCTCCAAACAGCCTGAGAGGGAGTGAACCTTGTGCCACCTGGACATCCCAGCTGGCTGAATTCAGCTGGGACACTCCAATCCAGGTGGCACATTTCCACTGGTGGCACCAGTCACACCTCTGCTGAGACATGGGTTCAGACAAGAGATTTGCCAGCTTCTGTGGCTTTGCTAAGACAGGGAATGGTGCACGGAGAGGACGTGAACCCCAACAGCTTCCCACACCCTGCCCAGGCTGTGCTGGGCTCACACCTAAGAAGACCAGGAAAACCCCTTATAGCCCCCACAGCAGCCAGAAATTGCTGACTAGGCAAGCCAGACTTGGGCAGATTTAGTTCATTTCTACCTTTCAAGCCCAACCAGCCTGTAATAATAACAACAGACGTAAAAGAAAATTCATGGTGCATTCTCAGGATGTGATGAATGAGTTCACGTAGTTGGTGTCTGCAGAGAGACTACAGCAGTTCCAGTCCCTTTCTTCTATTCACCCTCTGCTGATTCATCCCTGCTTGAACTGACAGCAGTGACACTGCCCTTGCCCTTTTTGGAGGGACCAGGGGGGACCAGGAGGAACTGGTGCCATCCTTGGCACATCTAGATAGGAACCATTTTACCTGCACATTTTAAGATCTACTTAAAGCCTTATATCATCAGCATGACCCAGGATGCACAGAGCAGATGTTTTCCACTCCAGCTCATCTCCCCAGCTTATGGGAGCAGATTGGAGGAGGCCACACCACCCAGATTTGCCACATCATTACTTGGCAGATGGTTTAATTGCAGCGCATGAAACTGAGAATACCACATGGATGAGAAGGGAGCTCTCCTCTCTTGCTGGGGCAGCAGTTCTGCAGGGTAAGCAAGGTCTTACCTACCAAGGAGTGGTGTGCCCAGTCTCCCAGCACTGGCTCCATCACCTCTGCAGAGCAAGAAAGCAGGACACAGACACTGGACCAGTCTCCTTGCTGAGCCAAGCAACACAGACAGTAGGATCTCCTCAAGCCAAGCAACACAGACAGTTGGATCTCCTGCAGCCTCCTTTGTTTTGCTGGAATAAAAGAAAAAAAAAAAAAGAAATAAATCTCTGGGACACCCCTTAGAACAGGCATTAATTCCACCTCCAGCAAAGTCACAGCCAAAACCCTGGTTCAAGCTGTAGAATCATACAAGAGTTTGGGTTGCAAGGGACCTTTAAAGGTTTAGTCCAAGCCCCCTGCAGTAAACAGGGACATCTCCAACCAGGTCAGGTTGCCCAGAGCCCCATCCAACCTGACTTTGAATGTGTCCAGGCCTGGGGCATCTACCACCTTTCTGGGCCACCTATGACAGTGTTTCACCACCCTCATTGTAAACACTTTTTTTCCTTCTATCTAGTCTAAAAACTACCTTCTTTTAGTTTAAAACCATTACCCTGTGTCCTGTTGCAACAGGCCCTGCACAAAAGTCAGCCTAGATTTCAAAGGGAGGTGACAGACAAGTCACCCTGCAAGAGAAAGCCAGCAGCAGGGAGGGAAAGCAGCCCAAAGGACACGGGAGATCTTGCACACACAGAGCAAAGGGCTGGAAAACTGGGCCCAAGAGAAACATTCAGAGCAGGAACCTGCTCCAGACCATCCTCAAACTGCAGTGGACTTGGCAGGCAAAAGAAGGCATCTTTGCCCCTAATGTTCCTCCAAACCCCACTCCTGCCCAACCCTCCTCACCCTCCTGAGTTGAGCTACCAGCTCTTGACAGCTCTGCTCTCCTCCTTTTTCCCCCAGATTCCTGCAGGATTCTGGAGGTGGCAGGAAGGCACAGGTCTGTGGCTACGGGTTTTGTTTGCTCCAGTTTCCAGCCCTCGCAGTTTGCCTTTCTCTCCCCCACCCACCCCCATCCTGGAGAGTGCCCTACGCTTTCCAACTCCATCACATCTCTCCTGCTCACCATCGGCCCGTGCTCTGGGCTGGGTGCCAGGGCAGGGCAGCTCCCCCTTCCTCTCCTTCCTGGAGAGCTGTCGGTGTTTGAACAGCTCCCCTCCAGCTCCTTTTCTTCTGAGGGCTGTGTTAATGAGAGCCTGGGCATTGCAGAAGCCCTTGTGCGAGGCAGGGAGCAGCGATGCTTGGAGCAGAGTCAACACTTTGAGTGCTCCACCAGGCATTTCTGGACGTGGGATGGCTGCAGGGAGGCACCTGGGAGGGGGTAGCACCTGGGAAGGGAGGCACCAAAAACAGTCCTGCCGTTGGGAAGGCAGCTGCCTGCCATTGCCTAACCCAGGAGTTTCACCAGGTCCACGGGTGAAATGGTTATAAAGGCAACCGAGCTCTGGAGGTTCTGGGAAGAGTTGCACAAACACCGGGGCTCAAAGTCAGTGCCAAAGTGAAGCAACGTAGACTTGCAAATGAGGAAATTAAAGCCTTCATCAAGCTGATTACTGGGCATCCTGGGCAAGGACAGCAATAGCAATGCAGCAGTTTGCTGTGTCACTCACCGAAGCACCGTGGCAGCGTTCCCACTGTTCAAGTCATTTCAAAGGGAAGCCAGAGAAAGCAGATCAATCTTTTTTTTCAACGTGAAAAGCACTCTAAGCCACTTCCAGGGATGGATGCTGATGGCTGCAAGTAGATCTCTCATCTGAAAATACAAGGCTCAGGGAGCAAAATCTCTGCAGGGCGAGGAAGGGGGTGACACGGATGCTCTCCTGCTGCTCGGTAATGAGAGCAGAGCAGCCACAGCACCTCTTTGTCTCGGCCCTTTGGACACCCAGGGACCCACCGCTGCGCTTTGGCCGGTTCAACCCGAGCTCAGAGGGCTACCATGTGCTTCTCCATCTGCAGGAGGGCTGTGGGTGGCACTCCCAGCAAGCTCTGCTGAGGACTGTTCCTCCAGCACGCTAGGACCGCAGCCAAGCTGCTTCCCTCGTGGACCTCCCACTGCAGAAAGTCTTCCTCCAGGATGAGGTTCCTCTGCTAAGGAAAAGCAAGGCAACCCCTTCAGCACAGCACAAAGCCTTTTGCAACAGTTTTGTCCCAACAGGTCCCCCCCTGCTTGCTGCACACACCTCTCCCAGGCAGAGTGGTGAGGAGCAGACTGGCACACAGCTCCCTCTCAACAGGAAAGACTATCACTGGGTTTTGAAGGTGCCCGTAGCCAATGGAAAGCAAAGCCTTTTCTGCTTGAGGGAACAGTAATTAATGGCACCAAAGCACAGCAGAGGATCAGGAGCAGCAGGGCTGCAGAAGGCTTGATAAACACGTTTGGTCTTGCACGTTTCTCACTGTCACTCGTTCACCACGTGCCCACACGTCTGTGGTTTGGCACCATGTTCAGCTGTCCTCTTACAGAGCTCTGGGACCTTTCACTTGTGAAAGCAGGGTTGGTTTTTGTTGTGGATGTTTTTTTAATTTATCTTTTTTTTTTTTAATGCTGGAAGGAAACCAGCAAAGATTTAGGCAAGTTTCATCGAAGTTTCCAGGGAATGTTTGCCCCCTCTGTGAAGAAGTGCTGTTAACAGCAGCTCTAACAACTTAGGAGCCTAGTTTGAGGGACCTGAAACAAGGCTGAGGCTCTGAAGAATTCCATTCCAAGACTGTTGGTTAGCATGAAAAATACCTTTCTCCCCTACCCCCCAAAATGCCTTAAACCATGAGTTTTTAAAACATATTTTAAATCAACATGTGTAAGGAGTAATTTTTCTACTGCAGATCATGCTGTGCACTCCTGCAACAGTGACACAATTCTGTTTTCTGGTTTTGCTTTTATCAACATTCAGCTTTAACAATAAGGAAATTCTAAGAACATTATTATTAGAATCAAGGCAACTCTAATTGGATTTTGTGGACTGTGATTGGCATCCCAAGCACAGCATCAGACAGAAAGGGGAACATACAAGGGACAAATCTCCAGGACACTTTCAGATTTAGCAACCATTTGGGTAATTATAAAGCTCCATTTTATAAAGAATCAGGAAAAAAAAAAGATTAATTTATAAATCAGTTTATTTACAGATTTTGTTCTCTTAAAGTACATTTCAGTTACCAAAGATATTTACACTGGTGTACACAGGGACCACCCTGGTTATTTTACAATTCTTAATTACAAAAAAAAACCAACCCAAACCCTCCCAGATCCTTGGGTCTGTCTACTGTGCAAAGCTGCTCTGGATGTGAACATTGCTGAAACTAGCCCAAGAACCAAGTTACCAGGTTATTTACACATAGACAGTAAACAGGTTTCTTCTCAGCATCTCCACAACACAGTACAGGGGGAAGCCAGAGCCCCCCAAAAGGCTGCTTTGCAAATATGTATCAAAAGGCTCTGCAAAGTCAAGGAAAAAACTAGTAAATGCAGGTTAATTACAGTATTCTCTTTCATCTGTATATATTTTTGCATTTTAACATTTAAATTACAAATAAGTTCAATGCTTTTCTCCATTTTAGTTGATTTGTAAACACTTCAGATGCACTAAATACCTTGTAAGATTCAACTGTTTCTCTGCTGAAAAGTACTTTATTTTCCTAATATTCTTAAGGTAGCAAAGGGATATGAAAGTTGGAACTAGTTCCTTGTGGAATAGTCACTTAAAAGGTCTCTATCACTGTGCTACTGAAGATCTTCAGGTACACACTTATTCAAGTATTGCAAAAAGCTAAGGCCACTTTTTCAAGAAAGGAAAGTGAACAAGATGGGATTTTTTTTCAATCCACCTCATGTTCTACCTCACGGGCAAGGTGGCACTTCTGAAAGGCAGAAGTACTCATGCTCCACAGCTCAGCTCAGGGAGCATCCTGCTGTGAGAGGTGCTCCTTCTCCACAAACCTGGGCTTTCCCACCTTGCACAGACACACTTCAGAAGAGGGAACTGCACCTCCCCAGTGATGGCAGCCACTGCCCCAAACAGCATGTGGGGCTCAGAAAAACGGCTCAGCCTTGAATCATCTCATGTGGTTGCACCAAGATAACCAGGACCCAGAAATATCATCTTGTTCTTAGAATGGAAAGGCTGAGGAGAGAAATAGAGAATTCAGCCTCTGTTTGTGAGACTCTAGGCTTCCCCAGGCCTCCTTGTTAGCAGTCAAGACTCAGACAGACCCTCGTGGCATCGCAGGAATCATCAGTCCCCAAGTACTCAACAGACTTCAAGTTTTGAGTACACACTCAACTCAACACACTTGAGGTATTGAGAAGGTAATTCACGTACGTTCAAGTCTTTTTAGGGTTGCTCATATCAAGGATTGCTACCAAAAATAAATGGTGGTGATGTTTGCAAAGGAACAAAGCCATTTCTTAAGACACAGCTTCCTTCTGCCCAAACAGCTGTAAAAATAGTTACTACTTCTCATGAAGGTACTAAAATAGTGCTACCCCAAGCCAGCAAGACAACAGACATACAAACTCCAGTGGTCCCCAGCAGTACAACCTTCTCCCTGCTGGTGGACAGACCAGAAAAGCCATGCCAGCCCCACAGACCAGCCAAAAAGCCTGGGGGATGCAGGGCTACCTTCTCTACACTGACCACTGTATCTACAGAATGGCAACTAATTTTGTTTCTCTGATACTCCGGTCACAAACTTAGGTTGCAGGTTTCTGCCTTCTTTCCATAATTGATACCTATAAACATAGCAATCTTTGCTATCCAAGATACACCCAGGAAAGGGAATCTGAGGCAGTGACCCCATCAGTGACATCATGCTGGTTAAATGCAGCAGCTTTAGTTTGCTTCTGTCTTAAGCATTTGAGAGTTTCCTGGTTCAGCATCGTGACATTTTACACAGACAAGTGAATCACTTAGGAAAAAAGCTGAACAATGCTCCACCAAGACCATTTGAGTTCTAGCCAGCCAGAAGGGCCACTACTGCAGAGCAGACATGCATGTTCCCTGTTGGAGGTGTTCCTAGACACCACAACCTCCTCCTTGTTCTTCTACTCATTACACTCCCATGAATATGGCTCACCATTAACTCACAAGCCAGGTGCTGGCAATACTACATCTGAGAATTTGCATGGACTTCTGACAAATCCAACATTTCCCAGTGCTGTCCCTGAAGAATTACCAGCTGTGTGTCATTGTGCAAAATGCAAATATCCCAATGATAGCTTTTTATAAGGGAAAAAAAAAAAAAAAGGTGGAAAAGAGAAAACAAAGTGGAGCAGTAGCAGAGGTATGCATAGCAGGAAGCCCAAGAATCAAGCAGATGAAAGAGATGGTAGAGATGTCCCTGCCACACCTGTCATAGGTTATAGCATCTTTGGAGCACCTCTGAGGGCTTCAAAGTGTCTTTCTGCCTTCCAAGGTGTCTGGAGGATCGGACTCTCCCCTGGGTCTTGTCCCAGGTCAGAAAACAGGGACATCCACTATTAAGGCATCAACGTTCGACCCCAGATTGTCTGTTTTCCATCAAGGAAAACATAAGCATGGGAGAGACAGGTTAGGAAGGAGCACTCAGCAGAAGGACACTGCAGTTGAATCCAGCACCAAATCAACCATGTAACAGCTGCCCATGGTCTAGAAGTTTTGGGAAAGGAGGGAAACAGAGCAGGGAAGTTTCACATCATTTTTCAGCTCAGTCCTCTCATCTTTCCGTTGTCTCTGAAGTAGGCGTGGTGAAGCTCCATTCCTAGTCCTGCCTTTGCTTCCCACCTCTGGTGACTGAGGTTTGCTTCTTCTTACCTTCCCTCCCTGTATCTGTCTCAAGAAGCTGGAGGTTTTGCGTGAAGAATACGGAGCTCTGGAAGTTTCCAGAACAGATGCTTTCTCAAGTTTAGCTGTCTCAAAATACAAGACAGTGCAGCCAACTGGACAGGACACTCTCTTATAACCCACTTAATAAATTATCTGAAAATAAATAAAAACTCCACAAGCACAAAACATGCAGACAGTCAAGCACTGGACACTGCTTTCTTTGGTGAATACACTCTGTTCTCTAAAGTGTTCAAGTAACGGCTGCTTCGATTTGTTAGGTGACAGCAAGGGAGGAAGCTGAGGGATTGAAGGCCAACTTTTTGTGAGGAAGTGTTTTCCATTCCCGCATGTCTCGTGCCTGAGAAAATCCTGAGTATCCATTATCTGGGAGCAGCTGGTGCTCCAGGAAGAGAAGTGCTACACGGTAGGAGCAAAGTTGCCCATAGGCTCATCTTTCACCCTTGACATCAGGCAGCCTTTAACTTGCTCCTCCTTGGAACTGAAGCAAGTTACATAGGAAAAGCAGCAAGAATTATTTATTCAAATGCAGAAAGCAACATTTTCTGATTTCCCTGGACTGGCTGGCACCACTCATGGTACCACATCCCAGAAGAAACAGGAAAAGCAGCTTCACAGAGAACTGAACTGAATGGGCTCTGGAGCAGAAGAAAAGGATGCACATTGTTAGGGCTGCAGGAGAAGAAGTGTCAAGAGTGTAACACTGCTGAGTATGGTAAGTCTCCACTTATGACCAAGACCTGACCAAACTGTTTCTTCTCCGGGTTACTCACATTTCTCAAGAGAAGTTGAGCACTGAAGGCTGAAGCCATTCCAGCAAAGCAGCCAGCATCCCAACTTAACCCAACCCTTTCAGAGCACAAGCTGAACATGCCAAAGCCCCAGGCTGGTGCCCCAGAGAGCTGCTAACAGCTCCGTGGCAGAACTGCACTGGCACATGAACAGTCTTGAGCTCTCCACAACAGACCCTCGAGTGAGGGATCAGCTTGTTCCAAACAATAAACTCAGTGTCAGGTCTCGAGCAGTAACAGATGCAAAATCAGGTTCCTTTAATCACATCTGAACTGCCTTTCAACTCCAGGCGTGGAAGTCCAGCAGCAGTGCTTGCAGGGTGGAGAGCACTGTCAGGAGTCAGACAGGTCCCTGATGCAGTGGCTACTCAGCTGTAAGTTGATTTCCAGCACTGTCAGACAAGCAGCAACCTCCGCTGTTTCTCATTTATCTGGCTCAGAACATCAATAGTGTCTCTGATTAAGGCTTCAAAGATCCCATCTGCCAACTGCATCTTTACACACAGCTCATCCTCGTCGTAGTTCACCCACTGTGCTTCTTCCTCGTGAAGTTCCTGCACCTTGGGAAAGGAAAAGGCAAAGCAAACGTTACAATTCTGTTGCTCTAGGACAATATCCCCTGCAAAGTTCCAGAGAGAGCCCAAAACCAGGACGCTTCTGCCAACAACATATCTGTCTTTTTGTAAGAGATTACAGGAAATGCTTGGAATAGCAAAACGTACCCAGATCTGTTTGAACCAGGCTATTTTCACTGTATGAAGGTTTTCTACCTTTGACTGTAGTATCCATTTTAAAGGATTTCACACTCCCGCACAAGTCTTTCACTTGAAAGAACTCAGCTCATGGGCTATTCCTGACTAACAGCATTAAATAAGTCCCTAACTGTGTATGTGCAAGAAGCTGATTCCATGCAGCTTACACTGGTAAGAAATAATGCAAAGCCCTTGAACAGGGGAAGAAGAAAAGACTTTACCACAGTTCAGTTTATTTGAATAAGAACTAGAAAATCTGAAGTAAATAACTAAGTTTTCCAGTTCTTCTGTATAAGAAGACAAAATGCTGGCATGTGTTTCATTACAACTCATTTGCACAAAATACTTCATGCTAAAAGAGTAACTCAAAGAGTATTTATTTCCTTTGATTCCTGAGTTGTTGACAAGCAAAATCCTGTTCTACTGGTCACTGGCAAATAAGTGTTTTAGTAACAGACAGAAATATATAATTTAATTCAGTAAGTCTCACTGAGAGCTCTCCAAACTGAACATCTCTAATTATACTTAGAAAAAAAATTGCCTTAGTGATCACTTCAGTATTACAGATACTCAACAAAGCTCAACATTTTGTGAAAAGAAAAAGTGGATGCAAACATCAGTTATACTTAAAATTACAAAGGAAACTTGCTGGAAGCTCCTGCTCTGGTCAGCATCAGCAGAAAATGCCTCTGATCATGAATCCTGAACTCAAAATACTTTTACATTGTGCACATAGATAAGCAGGCCAGACACCTAGACACTGCCAAAACAAAAGAGAGCACAAGAGCTATAGCCCTACAGCCTCTCTCCCTCTGAAGTTACAAGTCCCAGAGACATGTCCCTTTTAGAGGTGACAGACGCTGTAGCATGATGATGATTCAATAACCCAAACACTGTGTGAAGCCCAAGAACAGGCTGCTGTGGGAACCTCAAGGGAACTGGCACTGCTGCAGGGTTTGTAGCCATTCCTAAGGCTTCAGCTACACATAGGATTTTAGCCTTACAGCTCCTTTCTCCCTCTCTTAAGAGAGCATGGGGAGAGGGGCAGGTGTCTCATCCTGGAAACAGCTTTGGAGGAGCCCTGCACAGCTCTGGTTTCCCATAGCACTGTCCATGACAAGGTGTTAATGGTTTCATTATGCTCCTTACTAATAGGGAAGAAGCCATAATATTGGCAATCAAACTTTGAACAACTATAGGTGAAAAATAATTTAAATTGAATGCTAACACGTGGTAGATAATTGCATGTAAGTCTGTGTGGGATGAATGTCTGCAAGAGACTTTTGAACTCTCTCTCTCAGGAAGAAGCTGGCTGCCTGCAACTGGTATGTGCTGGTTGTAAATTTTTATAAACCCTGGACTAAACAACAGCAGCATGTCCTAAGTCCTCCCATCAATCAAGAGATGGAAGATAGAAGTGCCAGTCTGGAGGCTGGTCATGTGTCGTGTGTCTGCATCCCAGAGTACTTAGATGAGGAAAAGCAAGTGAGATGGGTCATAAAAAGAGGTGGTGCCAAAAAGCAGGGTTTCCAGAAAGCAGAAGTGGTCTGGGAAAGAAGACAGGGACCCAGAGATCCTGGCTGGAGGAAAGATCCTGGAAATGGGGGAAGATCCTGGCGATGAAGGAGGTGGGTGGAGACAAATGCCAGGACACGCAGGGACCTTGGCTGAGGACATTCAAGGCTGGTAAGTGGGAGCAGCTGCACAATATCAACTGGTGTGCTTTTCTGCCCAACCCTCCCAGGCCAGCAGTGACCTCGCTGCTGGGAAGCAAAGCCAAGACCTAGTGAACCTCACACTGCAGTGAGGGGAAGCAAGCGAGTAACAATCAAGCAGGTTAAAAGCTCTGCTCTCACTGCCCCTTCAACAAATCCCAGTATCCACATCCACACAAAGCTGCTGTTTATTCTGTTTCACCTGCAACAACATGATGGGGCACTACCTTTGCTGTGCTCCAGAAGGAAAAAGGATTCAAGGGATAAAGAAACACAAGTAAATGGGAGAGGACAAGGTAACTTGACCCAGGCAGAGAAAGGCACTATAAAGCAGCAGAAAGATTAAGAAAGAAAAACAGTGTCAGTGATTCATTTTATCTTGCCTCTATCATTCTTCTCTTTCTCAGAGGCACAGTACACAATTTCCTTTGGTCTTAGGACTTCATTGAGCATGCTTTTGGAAAACTAAGAGAATGTGCAATTTGCAGCTGCAGGCAAGTCTGATTTATAGTGTATTTGGAACACATGTGGAAACTGCTGTGCTGCTTTGCAGCCCTGGCTGCAGGCATCTGAGCCCAGGCTTAATCTGGGAAATGTTTGATCCATTTGTTACGTTATTACAAACTGCTTCTATACAATGCAGACATTTTGCTTATATTTAGCAACTATCCTGGCTTTCCTGGCTTTGCATCGTCTTCAGTCTATCCACAGAATTTAAGTTCTTGTACAAAGTAAAACTTTAGCTATAGATACCAGGAAGTGAGTTCTCTGTACCAGAGAGAAAGGGCAAAGTCAGGAGAAAAAACAGTTTTAATGCAAATTATTTCCATTCAACAGGAGAAGATAAACAGTGACACAAGTGCAGAAGGCTGTGCAGTATGTTTTTTGTGTGCTTTGGTAGTTTTAAAATGCTTGAAGAAAGAAGAAGGCATGCAGAGAGTAGAAAAATCAAGAGAGAATGAGCCAGCATGATCCTGCTGGTCATCCAATAAATGCCCCAGTACCTCAAAACCAACACTTAAAATAATATAATCTGAAGGAAACTCCAGAAAGTAAATTATTAAGTTTAGGCTTCTGAAGGCTTCTGTTCAAACCCACGTATATCTGCAAAATAAACTACACGTGAAGAGTAACTAGATCATTTGGAGACTGAAAAATACAAAACTCCAGAACAAAGCTACTGCCTTGGAAAAATGCCAGAGGGAGGAAGGCAGGTGGGTGCATTCTCACAGCCTTTCACTCTCAGAGTGCCTGGAAATCTTCATGGCTGAGGATAGGAGCAGGCTTTGATTCTCCTCTTACTGTTGCACCCCCCTTGGCTGCAGAGGCTGCAGGCTTCCCAACCAAGCCAGCTTTGAACAGCTTTGCCTTGTTGCAGAGCTCAAAACCGCATGGGGAGAAACATTGTAGCCGCTAAGTCAACAGGTCAGGAGATCAAGTCCTTTTTCAGCACTCTGTTGGCAGGCTTCTCAGGTGTGAAAACTAAACACGTTGGCTTGGCAGCATCATGTGAGCTTTGCTTTCTCATGCTCTGGATAAAAGGGTGGCTGGGAAAGCAATGGCAGAGTCTGTGCAAACAGGTCAGCACAGAGAGTTCTGGCTGAAGACCAAAGTGAAAAAAAAAAGGTAGTGGAAAAGACTATCGTTAGCACCTGGACTCAAATAGATAGGAGGGTTCTTGCTGTACTTTAAAAAGAAGTTTTAACAAAGCAGCTTTTCCTAAGTGTGAACCTCTTATACTTGTTTCCTGAAAGCCAAGATTTGCTGTAAATATTAATAAGTGGAGCAACTATCCAGCAGATAAGACTTCTCTCAAAAAATCCCAGTACAAATGCTTCCTGAGGATAGAGATGCCTCATCACAGTTAACAGTGCTGCAAAAAAGGAGGAGAGGAAGGTGTTTTTTTGTCACTGGCAGAAAAACATAGCTAACTGTATTGGTGTCAGAGCTGGGAAAGCACAGACTTAAGTGAAAATGCATCTAAAGATGCAGTGACTGGAAGCAGAAAATTTCAAGGCACAGCAAGGAGGTGAAGGACTAAACCATCCTGTTCTCCCCTGAATTCCCAGCAGGAACGACTGCAGTCACTCACAGGACCCAGCATGACAGAGAGCATCATTGCAGGACAGGCTGCATATACTCCCATGCCTCTTTGCTACACGGCTGAACCTTTGGTGGAGACAAGAACCAGAAGGACATATCCAGAGATAATCAGAGAGAGATGAAGCTGAGCAGAACAGCTTGGCACTTGTTTCTGTGCCTTCAGAAGAAATAAAAGGAAATGCAACAAACAGCCCTGGCTCCTGGGTTTAGAGCCCCCTGACCATCCACAAGCAGATGATGGCACCATTTGACAGTTGTTACTGATATGCTAGAGAAAAAATGAGCACAACAGAACTCTCTTCCTCTGTACCAAAAAACTTCTCATCCTTAGACATGCCCAGCTCCTGGGTCAGACAGCATTGGACAGTGATATGTTCAGTCCTCTCAAAGTCACTAAAAATGACCAATAGAAAAATATCAACGGATGTTTTAATTTCAAGGGGAAATGAAGAAAGTGGGAAGGACTGTGCTCAACGTTTAAATGCTAATAGCAGAAACCTAAGAATGTTTACCTCTGCTTTAAAAAGATCATGGTTTGTTTCAAGTCTTTGTTTATAAGCCACAAAAGAATGCAGAGAATCAAACAGCTCATGTGTGTACTCACGTGAGTACATCTCCTGCATGTTGCAAGAGGTGAATATTGGCTAAATCTTTACAAAAACATGAAGAAAGCATTTTCAAACTGTGATTTCTAAAGGAGCTTCTACAGCACCTAAACCTGTCAAAAAGCCTTGATTTCCCTTTCAGGAAATTGCTGTGATAATATACTTTAAAGAAAATTTGGAAAAAATCTAAAACTGGCCTCTCAGTTTAGGGCTGCACCATGAGTTCCTAGCAGATAGGCAGCAGATCTTCAAAACCTGTACAGCCACTTATGACCTTGGTTTTGCATTATCACAGAAGTCATGACTTTAAGCCTAAGTTGGAGGCTGACTAGGAAGGATAGAAAGCTATGCAGATACTTGCTTTAGTGTACTGTTTTACTGAGATTTTAATAAAGCAAGACTAGAGAAATTTAACACTATCTCCTTAGGTTTTCAGTTAGAAGTTTCTCTGATAGTGTCTTACATTACAGTATAAATTTGCCTGCAATACCACTGAGACTACCTTATTCCTAAAGCATGGCATGCTGTAATCTTCACAGTTATTCCCATTCTTCAGCTAAAATGTTATTACCATATTCTTTAGAGAACAACATAAAATTAAAGACATTATTAAGCCAAGCTTGTCAGAGGTCCATTAATCTTTGATGTCAGGGGCTGCGTGTAAACCACAAATCAGATTGTTTGAACTTCAAACTTGCTCCACCCAAAGTACTTCAGATGCTTTCACCTAGAACAATTTTTTCCAGTCAGGAATCTTTCTTTTCAGGTATGGTTCAAAGAAATCAGGAAATTGATACACAAGCATAATAGGTGTACTATTAGTTTTCTCTAGGACCTAAACATAACACTTTTTTTTGTGCATGCTTTAACATATCCCAGAATTGAGCATACCAGGATAGGCAAGTCCTATACAAAGATGCTCTATTTACATACAATTAAAATCAAACCCCTGGGAAAAAGCCTGTGTTGGAAACCTTCCACTGATGGGCAATTAAAAGACCACACGACCCGTGACTCTAAGTTACTCAGACATGCTCATGTATGGAATCAATTTCAGGCATAATTAAGTGAAGCACAGTGTTAATGATGACTCATACACCCTAGCAGAACCTTCACTATCATTATAGCCAATAAAGATGTTAATGATCCTGGAATACAAGCCAACAAGTAACTTTCAAAAACTAGTACACAGCCAGATTTGCTCTATCTTATGAACTACCTCTGCCTCAGTGGCAGCTGCATTCAGTGCTTCATGACAAGTACTACAGGAGCAGGAGTCCTGCTCAACACTTCCCTTGGAGAAATGCTGAGCTGTGGGTACCCATCTGGCAGACTGGTTCCTGTGTCCTAAGGATTACCATGTCCCCTACTGTCTCTTCAAAGTCTTTGCTGTTCTAACCCAACAACTTCTGCAACCTCTCAGCTGAATCTGGTTAGCAATCTGGTTTATAAAGTTCTCAGTGTCACTGCAGCCAGTTAAACAACAGTACCTCAAAACAGAAACATTTTAAATTAAGAAACATTAAGAAGAAAAACATATTCCCTTTGCAAAGAAAAAGCTGACTCTCCTTTCAGTCAAATATTTCAGTGTTCCCTTCTGTAAATTCATGCCTTAAACTTTGGGAGTGGGCAAATTTATATTACAGTCAAATCAGTAGGCAAGAAAATAATTCACTGAAGTCACCTTAATTCACTGGCACTGGACTTTGATTTTTCTCAATAGAGTGCTCTATATAATGAAATACCTTCTATCACACTTTGTATTCTTTAAACAGCATAACTGAACACTGAAAAACACAATCACATGTCATGCTTCAGTCCAGCAGACTGTATCTGACATGACTGTTTCTTTCATCCACTGACCAGTATGTGATCCACTCGATCTCGTTTCTTCCGCCCAAATTTAACCATCTTCTGCCAGTCTGTCTTGTGATTGGGCTCCTTCCTCAGGCTGAACAACTTCAGTACTTCAGCTGCAATGAAGCTCTACAAAACAGTAAAGGTGAGATTTATTACATTTGAGTTAAGAAACTAAATGTATGCATAAAGTACACACCTTAATAAGTGACATTACAGAATGCTTAAAAGCTGTTTAGCTAAGAGACATGCAGTCTATGCCAGAAAGTTACAGTGAAAGTCTTAGAGGCAGCACCACACAGGAGGAACAATTATTAAATCCATAAGTGGAGGGAGGGAAAAAAGAAAAAAAAAAAGACACTCACTGCTTCAACAATCTTGAGAACAGGAACTTTCAATTGAACAGTACAGCAAACTGGAGGTTATGACAACTCATTATGGGAGAATATTAAAGAAAAGCAGGGTGGGAGTTTGGTGTCCTTGTCCTGTGTCCCTGCTCTCCCCTGCCACATCCTTTTGAAAGTCTCCTCAATTAACAGTGTGATCTAGATACTATTTCTGTCTTTTCTAAAGAATTTGCAAGCTGTATCTTCAGCAGGTTAAATGAAACACAGACCAAAAAACCCCCCATTTTCAGAAGAAACAGCACAGGTAGAAGTCTTCATTGGTGTCCTGATGAGCTGTATGGAAGGTTCTTTGTTGAAAAACTGAGAGACAGTTTTTCTCCAAATGTCTAGCCCTGCAAGTTAACCTAGGTCCATGTCAGGCTCTAACTTTTTGGGGTTTTATCCCTTCTTGAGCCTTGCCACCAATAATAAGAGACCCACTGTGGCTTGCCAAACACAACAATGCCCTCACCAGTCAGATTTTGCATCCCTCTGGGCAACTCCCACTGCCCTCAGTGGGGCTGGCACAGGTGTGTCTGAGAAAAAAATCCAGCTCGTCCCATTTGGCCCAACCCTACTGTTGGATCCATGCCATCATATCCATACTGAGTTCCACAGAAATCTGCTAAAGCAGCAGTCTGTCAGCATACCAATTTTAAAAGATCAAGGTCACTCTGGCAGTTCTATGCAGAGGACTAGGGTTTAAAAGCAACTGGTACCAGCCAAACAGCCAGAAGGGCAAATCTGTTGAGTGAAAAAGGACCATCTTGACAAACTGCCTTTTAGGTCTGTAATCTCATTTCTTAACTCCTCTCTCTTGCTTGGACACACCTGTCATGATCTTTTAACACTCAGGCAAGTGCTAGTACAATACTTGTCATCTCACTTTCCCAGCATGGCAAAAGATTTCTTCCTACCTTGATTTCATCCAGATCATTTGGATCTTTTACACGGCGAAAGTAAGCAGATGTGATCCTACATGGTTTCATCCAAATAGGCTGATTTAGATTAGGATCCTCAGCAAAGATTTCTCCAAAGATCTCTCTTGTTAAATCAAATACCACCTTAACAAAGAAAGAAGTAAAAGTTCAGGCTGCTGTCCCTCACGGTCAACATTCAAATGGCAAGAACAAAATGAAGACTGTACCTTTTTATAAACCTGCTTGTTTACCGTGTCTGTGTCCTGCTCTTTGAGGGTACTACCAAGATCTGTACGAAGGCTGAAGCTTTGAAGATCATGACCCAGCTCCTTCAGTTTCCAGAGTTGCTCAGCTGCTGCATGCACCATCCCTTCCACCTCCACTGCAGTATGAGGGACTGCCAAAGGTTCCTCACACGGCTTCGTTGGCACTTGCTGTGGTTCTACCTTGGGCAGCACTGCTGTTTCCTCAGCTTGCTTCTGCTGGACCTTCTGGGAACTCAGGCCATAGTCCTCATCAAACCAATCTTGATCATCTCCCAGCACACTCAGGAACTCCCGACTGAGCTCCAGCTCTGCCAGTCTCTTGGCAAGTTCTTCCTGACCACTGGCACCAAACACTGGACTCTCCTGTGAATTAAGTGCCACAGAACAAATATAAAAGTGACATCACAGCTTACATTTTTTAAATGCTCTACTGATGTAATTGGCAATATATGCACAAATACTCAGAAAAATAATAAATAGTCCACAGTAAAATTAGAAATACTTTGATTTAAATACCTGGGGTTTCTAACACTTCAGAGAGTTCCTACAAGGCAAAAGACCACGTGTCCTGTCCACTGTCTGTCCTAATGTTTAACTGTTTTTGAAAGGCTGAGTGGTTTAAAAACCTGACATACAACTTTTCACTTCTCTTCCCTGCAGTCTTAGATCTAAATCAACAGCCTAGAAGCTTGAAGAAGGTGATGGCTGGTTTAGTGACTGAGCAGTGGTCACGCTGGTGCAATGGGCTGTAGCTTTCTGTGCTGACAATATATTGAGATCAATGACAAAGCAGGCAGGTTTATTCCAAGTCCTGTATCTTAACAACCTGTATCCTGATTGTTCTGAGGAAGCTTGAACTTCCACTGCTCATTATATATTAGTTCAGTGGATAGTTTGACACTTTAATGACCTCCAAGTTATTATGCTTGAGGGTGATTCTGTCATATCAAGGGTAGATCGAGGTAAGTTTACAGTCTATTGTATTTTGCTAGTTTTAAAATAAAAAACTGAGGTTAATGATCCAACTGAACATGTAAGCACTTTCATGTGCCAAAATGTGTCTCTCAGTCTGCAGGGCCAGCAAAAACCATGAACTGGGACACACAAGAACACGCATGTAAAAGAAATGCAGACAGGCAATCTCCACATCACGAAATATAAAGGGAGAAAACAAACTGGTGCTACACAGCGTTCCTCAGATTTAATCATCCTCAATCAAGGCAACAATCAGCTCTTAAAATCAGTGCAAGATGTGTGTTACTCACCGGTCTGGGACACATGTCTGGAGAGGAAAGTTCTTCTCTTTCATCTTCCAAATCAGAACTTAGAAAAAAGTTATTCAGTCCATCAGGAATCTGCTTTTCTACCTGATGGGATAGGGTAGCAGACTCCTTCACATCACACAGCTCCTGGTTGCTGAGCTGGATTTTCTCATTCCTGACCTTCTTTATTTGCTGTAACTGATTGACTGTGTCTTTCACAAAATCTCTAAGTAGACTGTCTGTCAGCAAACTGACCTTTTCCAGTTGGTCTTTTGACTTTTCTTCCTCTTTAAGTGGTAGTCTAAGTTGGGCTTCTAACTGGCTCTTTTCTTTTGTCAGCAAATCCAGAAGTGGAGTTGAAGGCTTCTCCACAACTCCAGGTGAGACATCATCTACCTTTTCAGCACACTCTTCCCCTAGTGTCTTCTGTCTCTCCAGTTTTTCAGAATGGAAATCTGAGATGTCATCCAACTGAACAGTGGAAGTCTCATCTACAACACCAGGAATGAGAGGAGAAAGGCTGGTTTCCTCTTTTACAGCATGTTTCAGATAATCCACCACTGACTTGTCTTGGACTAGTGATTCAGCAGCTTCAGAAATCTCCTTCATGCTGTTTGCTTTAGAAGATGACTCCTCATCAACCCTTTCCCCAGCTAAGTCTTCTGAAACAGCTGTGTCTGCAGGAGCTTTATCCTGGGAATAGCTCTCTGTAGCATCTCTGCTCTGGCTTTCCTCCTCTTTGTCAGGTTTGGGACTCCTTCTGTCCTTCTGCTCAGCTTTGTGTTGCTTCTCCAGCGCATCATCAAAGAATGAATCTTCATCCTTACTTGTCTCTAAATGGCTCTCAGTACTTTCTGTAAGGTGGGAAATTTTTTGAGCAGGAGCAAAAATACCATGCTTTTCTTTGCAATCAAAATATTTAACACCATCATAAGCTCCGTTATTATTCCCTTCAGGTTTATCCAACTCCACGCCTGCCCAAAACCCTTTGGCAAACTTAGTCAGACCTTTGAATCTTAATGTTCCAGGTTGGACTTTACTCACAAGTACTCTATCACCAATGTGAAAATTTGGCAAACTATCTTCTTCTTCCTTTGTGACTGAAACAGAGCCCCACAGTGGTGATTCAGGAGGGGACTCTTCCTGCTCCACATCTCTGCGTTCAGTGTTTTTTATAAGTTCTGTTGGGGATTTCAGTTCTAATAACCTCTCGGAGTGGATGCTGCCAGAGAGAGAGAGAGACCTCTCACTGAGGTATTCACTGATTTCATCATCACTGCCAAGGCTGGTGGATCTACTCCTGCTGGTTTGTGTGTGCTGAGAGTGCTCTGTCAGTGACTGAGCATCCCCATTCGGAGAGAGAGGAGATGCTTCAAAGTCATCTTCATAATGTTCCTCAGGGGGTGTTTCTTCAGCTGGTGCTTGTTTTCTGGAGGAGAATCCTTCAAAGTCTTCAATGTATGATGGCTTTTTTTGACTCTTGAATTGTTCTGAAAGCTGATTATCTTTTTCCTCTGCTGATTTGCTCCGTTTGTGAGAAGACTCTTCCACATTTGAGCCAGTTACAGCATCTTCATCTGCTAGTCTCTCTTCTAAGATTTCTTCTGTACCATTAAGACCTTCCAAAGCCAAACCAAAGAGTTCCCTCTGAGAGTGCCCATTTTCAGAATGGAGGACCTCCTTTGGAAGGATGTCCAGTGAGCTCTCCTGTTCTTTATCTAATGTCAACAGGACATCAGAACTCTCTAAAGGCTTAACATGAGAACCTTCAGTCTTGTATTCCTCTGATTTTATGTATTCCAAATCTTCTGGTATCTCAGATTTATAACTGAAGGAAGCCTCATCATTGGATGCATTTACCAGATTGTTCACTGACTCATAGGATATCCTGCTAGTGCCTTTCACATCTTTGAGAAGAGATGATGAGGATACATTATCTGAGAAATCACCACATGCTGCTCTGGAACTCCTCGGTGGCATAGAAGCTCCAGAAAGTTCTCCTGCACGAGAATCTGTCACAGCCACCTCCTTGGAGTGTACAGATCTCTCAGTTCTTGATGACACAGCATCTTGAAGGAAAAGTAAAAGTGAATTACAGCAGATTGTACAGCCTGCATTGTTTTATTGGAAACTGCAACCATAGGAAACAAAATTAATATGAAGGTTCCTGTGCTAAAAAAAGATACAAACTGGTGCCTCAGAAACATATTTCCAGCTGTCCTATGAACATGAGCAACTTTGTTCCAGTTGCAGGGCTCCAAAACTTTATTTTTGATTCTGTTCCTTGTACCAGTATTTCATGATACCATACAACACTGAGCCCAAGGCAAAGGCTCAGCTATTTGTTCACAAGTTGCAAATGCAACCAAGATTAGAATGATAATAATTAGATATTGATCAACAGCAAAACACTAAAAAGGATGTAAAAAAACCCCCACCCTATTCCTAAATTTGTCACTATTTTTGTTTCTTGACATCAATAAAAATAGTAAAAAATATAGTGTGATTACTATGGTTTTATGAAGTCTGCATCCTCCCTTAACCTCTTCTTGAATCAAGAAGGAAAAGACTGAAGAAATTGAAAACAGTCTTCACCTGTAGTACAGATGACTCCAGTTACATACCTCCATGCTCTGAAATGGATTCCAAAGATGCTCTGGATCTCTCTGATTCAGCCAGTGACTTCCAGTTTTTAGTTGTCTCAGGCCTAAATATGAAAAATCAAATTGCATGAATCACAGTTGCACCAGAGTGTCTTGTTTTCTGTTGCCTTTTTTTTTCTAACAGATAAAAAAGGAAATGCAAATATCTATAATTATAATGCCACACCAATGATAACATAAACAGTCTGCTTTGCCAACCTATTGTGACCTTAGAAAACAGGAATGGGGACAGAGAGGAGAGTCTGGCTCATCCTGGAAAGCCATTTTTACAAAGACTAATCAAACTTTAGCTTATTGTGCAGCTAAAATAAATAAATAAATAAATACATAAATACACTTTTTTTTTTTTACTTCAATGCACTAAAATTGCACCATCTGCTGGAGAAAACAAACCACGTACAAATCCAGCTAGTGTGGAAATCAGTTGAATTCTCTACCTTTTAAAACCTGAGATCTAAACCAGATTTCGGTTGCAAAGACGAACTGTTTGCCTTGCACAATGCAGCAGGCATAATGAGTGAGCAAAATGGGAACAAATTCCCTCAGGTCTGTAATTCACACAACCATTTGGGCACAATTCTTGTACAACTGAAAATGATTTTTCAGGAAGAACTTGAAAATAGGACCTGAAAGGCTGGGCCTGACAAAAGTGAGTTGCATACCATTACAAAGACAGTGCATCTTATCTGTACTGGGTCTGATGAGGCCAGGAAATGGGTCAAACAGGACACTGCCACTGTCTGGTGCTTTGAGGAAGAGCAGTTACCAGCTTTCCTTGCACTCAGGGTTTCTGGTAAAATGGCATTTGCTGCAGTTTCAGATTTATCTCAAACAGAAGAAATCCCATTTACCTCTGGAGTGGTGGTGCCTTGATCTTTGGTTTTTCAACAGCAGCTGAGGATGGAGTTTTAATCTGAGGTTTGGCTGTTGGTGATGCCTCCAGGTCTTGGCTCAGTTCTGCCTCAGTCTTCTTGATAAACTCATCATATGACTGCATATGGAAAACAGTTACATCTGTTAGCCTATGAAACCATAACTACAAAGCATGACTACTATTACATTAATAAGGATACACTCCATTTATCTGTAAAATAATCTAACTTCCCCAAGCTCTACAGTTGTGAATCCTAGAAATTTTACTACTTCACTTTCAAAAACAAATTACACCAGCACCTCTAACCCAAGCTAGGATAAGTATGTGCATAAACACACATAGGCCCCCTGAACACTGCTGGTAACCCAATTAAGATACACAGTTTTAAAGGGATGGCATTTTTGCCTCAAGGTTCTGGTTCATCCTTGAAAACAGTTCAACAGCCAGAACACAGTCACGCCTCTAACACATTAATGTGTATTTCACAGCTGTTGACACAACATTCTGTCAACAACACCCATACTATAATGATGTACCCAAGGCTAACAAACTTTTACTTCACCCTTCTTCCTACTAGATTCCTAACCTCCAGTTGTTTGATCAAACTGGCTTCCTGGGCCTTCAGCCTCTCCTTTTGTCTCTTTTTCTGCTCCTTTTTCAGCTGGTAAACCACAGACTTCCTTTTCCGTAGCTCATCCTTCAGGGCTCTGATCCGTCCTTCAATGTCACTTTGATCAGATGTGGTTTCTGAAAAACAGTCTGGTTTTAGTCTTTTGTAAGCTTGCACCTCACAAAACAGTTCTACACAAAGCAATGAGCAGTCATTTAGTAAAAACAAGCAAAATACCAAATAATTTAATGCCAACACATTAATCTCAACACGGTAAGATTCTTAAAGGGGGATCTCAGAGTCACAATGCCAACATGGTAAGATTCTTAAAGGGGGATCTCAGAGTCACAACACTACTACATAACATTAAAAAGTGTTGCATCTTGTTTAATTCAGAAGGGAAAGGCTCTGACACATACAATAACTTGCTACCAAACTCCCTCAGGCTGACCATCCATGTTTATGCTGCTTCCTCAATCATGTAACCAGCCTATCACGTCAGCTGCTGCAGATAGTAACTTTTTTCTGACATATTTTCAAATATGACATCTCAAAGTTGTGTGCCAAAAATGCATCCGAAATATTTGTTTACAATCACAATAAACAGTTTTTCAAGCTATAGGGTACACTTAATTGATGAGAATTTAACTTGAAACAGTGGACTCCAAAAAAAGTTTAGGCCAGTTCACATTTCTTGCCACACAGACTAAAGACAATGGAGAGCTGGCTGGCCAACAGTTGGAAGGGAAGTTAATGTGAACAGTGCAGAGATTTTGCACTGTTGTCAGACCTCTGGATGACCATTTATTCAGGGTGAATGGGACTAGTGTTAAGCTTAGACATGTGGGGGACTACTCAATAATAGCTTATACAAAAATACTTGGCACATCTTTGCTCCAAGTTCAATTTTACAGACCTTCCTATGATGCCAAAGGAAGCTATTTTCTACCTGAATAATTTTTTTCTTAACCAGAATCCTTAGTCATTTTAGTAAGATCTCCTCCCTCTCCATCCCCAGAACTCCCTGCAACCTGGTCTCTCATTCCTTCTGATGACGTTTTACCACTTTTCCCTTGGGACACTGTCCCCTGCTACTTAGATCCACCCATTCTAGCAGTAAACTCTGCTACTTTCATTATTTCTGCTGTAACAACCTCTTAGTCTCTCAGACTTTAAAGAGAGACTGCCTCAGTGTCTCATTACTTATTCTTTTCCACCCATCTGATAATGTTTTAAATGGAAATCAACATAATGCCAAAGAGCATCCTTGGCCCAGAGTGGTGCTACCACAATTAACTATTAAAAACCCTTCAAAAGATTTCTCTGACCCAGCCTTACTGGAGGTCCTCCCTGCAGCTGATGACCAGCTTCCTTTTCTATAACAGCAGCTGTAGGTCCTAAGAGAAGGATCCTAGCTGGTTTGCTTCATGTTCAATATTACCTATAATGTTTTCTGGACCAAAAGGCTTGGATGCTCATGAATGCCAGTTGCTTTACTGAACATCCTAGAAAGTAACCCACCAACATCAGTTGGTCCACGAGCAGCAGAAGTAGGACATTTTGCTAATCAATCTCATTTCTCCAGAAAACAAACCATCATCATGAAGGATTTCATCACCATCAACAGCCAGTAAATGCAATCAAGTCACTGTATTCTTTTTGCATTAACAACTGTTGTTAACCATTTGGAGAATTTAGAAAATAAACAGCACAAAAAGAATGGAATCGCACTCGTTAATCAACAGTACTTTATGATGCCACTGTAATTAACAACTCCTCCCAAAGAGTGAGTGACCACTATGTAATTATAGCTTTTCTTGATCAACTCATAAGGGAAAGATCTGCACATGCTTTGACGAACTTGTCTATGCATGCATTGGACTGACACAGGAATGACTTCATCACTACTCAGGGGCTTGGCTGATTTGTCTCTGTACAATGGAATGATTTGTTATGAAACCAGCACCATCCTGATCAACTTCCCACCTCCTACACCTTTCTTCAGCATTTGAAATCAAAGACTGCAAATACTTCATTTTTTAAAACTTTATTTTCATGATCACTGTTTCCTGCTCTGCTTCTCAAAATGGCTTTTTTTTGGTGTGGTTTCTCAATCACAGCTTGAAAATACCTTTATCAAGTTGCTGAATGCTTCACTGTGTTGCAAGCTGCCCTCCAGACAGAAATCCCAACACAAATTACTCAGGGCAAATATCTAGGTGTTACGTATTCATTTCTCTATTCAGCAGAAGAGCTGCCTCAAAATTACTGTGTTTCTATTGCACTTAAGAGACATATTAACAAAAAAAACCCCACAAAACCCCGACATAAAAGATTATGCTCAATACATTAAGCACCAAGAAGACTGGATACTTACACACACCAGTAAGTTATCCATCAATCAAACCACCAACAGAACCACTTAAAGCCTTTTTCCACTAAAAACCTATTGATCATTTAGAGAATTAAAAAAAAACAAAACACAAACCAAAACCCAAACAAAAAAATACAAGCAAGGAAATGCTCTCTCATTTGCTAACCTTGTGATGCTTTATCAACAGAACTGTGGAATATGAGATGGTTTAGAGACTAAAAGCACAAAAAGGTCCAAAACAGACTTCACAACTCAAGAGAACATATGATGGTGACCTAGTGAATGGTGTCTCAGGAAGTCCTGCAATCCCCATGACTAACAGATTGAGAGCACACCAGGGAAAGGACCAGTTTGTACCCGTTCACTTCTAACATTCTCTCCCTCAGCATTAGGATAAGTGGACACAAGACCTGTGATAAAGAGTCCATTAGTAGACTCTGCATTTTATAGCTCAAAATGCAATCTTAAGCCTTTTTTTACTACAGATAGTTCAAACACTCCTCTAAAAATAAAAACCTATGCCCCACTGTATCTGTTCTCTCTGCAGGTCCAAAGGGCTCACTGGTACTGCCATGATGACAGATCTGCAGCTTCTGGAGCCAGACTGTGCTCAGAATGAGAATGAGCATGTTCATATGCTACTGAACCACATTTTGCTTTCTTACAGTATGAGTGGTGGAGAAGTATCATCTGTTAAAAGCACAGATAACCTTGGCAATTTTAAATTCTAGAACTACCCTAACTATTGACTCCTTTCTTCATACCCATTCTCAGGAACTTGCATTGCTTTCTAAAAGAAGAGATTATATACAGACCTTACACAAAGACCTTCTGAAGTGATCAATTACCTCATGGAAAAACACTCCCACGGAACTCCAAACCTTGGCAGTTTCCAAGAATTTCTGTCTGTCTCCTCATATCTATGCATTTTAGGTTTACTTGTAGTAAGTAAACACTTTGAAAAAGCAATTTAAACCCAAGTAGATTTTACACTTACCTGACTGTGTTATAGATAAAGATTCATCAGACCAGTTGTGAGATATCTGATGAGACTGCACATGTGAACGTAGCTGTCCTCCAGTTCTCTGGCTGCCTTTGCTGGAATCTTGCTTTGATACAGATATGCTGCTTTTAGAAGGAGACTTTGGGAGAAGAAAAGGACAAATAAGTAATTGCTTGTAAAGCTCAGTTTAGAAGTAGGAGATCATTGTCATCAGGAGCTAGTAACAAAGGAAAGAACTAGAGAAGATCTTCTAAGCAGTGATAACTATCCAGCTATCTTAAGAAAAATTTCATCTTGGTTTGGTACACAATAAAATAAAAATACCAAGAGCAGCAATAGCTGACTGCTTACTCTGAGCAGTAAACCTGCTTAGACTACTCTGTTACCACCTAAGTGAACTGACATGGTTCTGACTCACAGGTGTTCAATACAGTTTTTGTCATCTTATTTGGCAACAAACACTGCAAAAGAAACTCCTAGTAAATATATCTGTGAAACCAAAGGGACCATTTCATGTAAGCAGTGCAAGATCCCATTCTATATCAGTAAAACAACAGAGCACTATTGCTCTGAGGCCAGAGGGAAAATGCAAAGAGCAAATATTCTTTCCCAAACGCTCTTACTGCTGAAACATATACCACAGCTGTTTCACCTTGACTGTAACCCCTAACATGTATTAGACATTTTACCTCACTATCTTCTCAACATACTTTCCTATAAAGTATTTGTAGTAAATCTAGATGAGTTCTTCTACCCCACAGATGCTGCATTTTCTGTCTCACTGAGCACAGGGCGAAGTTAACAGGATGAAGTTTATTTCTACATGATAATAGATTTGATTTTTTTTTAAAGTTTGATTTTTGATAACAGTTGGAATAGAACAGTAAGGCAGAATTAGCTAGCACATACACATAACCTGAAACCCAAAGGATTGTACATGAGGTTACAGCTTTGCTTCTTCATCCTATAGCTATATTTTGGAATACATTACTTGCAAGTAAAGCAAAGCAAGAAGCCAGGATAGTTTCCATGGTCTCAAAGAATGTACAAAATGGTGACAAGCTAGCCTACAGCTATTTCACACTGGTAAACTGGGTCAGTGTTCCACCACTTCATATTGCATACCAACATGGCATACACAAAACCTTTTGCAAGACTACCCACAAATTTAAAAATACCTAAACCCAGTGCTGAAGCAGTTCTCCCTCAAGGCTTCAAAGAACATATCTGATCAGTGTTTATTCACAGCAATGTAAAATGGTATTGCAAACAAAGAGGATAGTTTAATCTCTGCTGTGGCAACTGGGATGGCTCTACTTGCCACTTCTCTGACAGCCTTTTCCAAGTGTTAAGAATAATACAGCATAAAAAGCTCACTCACAAGTTTGCCAGGTGAGGCAGAGGACTTGAACTCTTCAGAATAAACCATTTCTTCATTAATTGTACTCTGATCTGGGCTTCCTGGCTGTCCATGGCCCATAGTCGCTGAAGGGACAGACTCAGCAGCTACACTGCCAAGATCTTCTGGGATAGAGCTTTCACTGTTCAGATGAGAATTAGAAGGCACTGGAAACTCTTCTTCACTAACCGTTTCTGAGATTCAACAATGAGAGAAAAAACAAAGCACCTAAGAACTTGCAATGATTTGTAGGCCTTCATATAAAGCAGTAATTGCTACCAATACATGTCAAACTGGTGTTATTTCACTCATCTAGACACTGAGGGTGGAATATTTAGGGAGAACAATCACGTTTACCACATAACTATGATCTAAAACTGCCAGATTTTCTTGGTGATCACTGAATGTCTAAAATAAAGAGGTTTTCAGAACATCCTAACATTTCCCAGACAAGACAATCCAAGAAAATTATTAGGGAAACCTGTCCTTCCAGTTGACCATACCCCAGTAAGAGTCATTATTAGTCTGAAGAAGTCATAGAGGAGCATATAATCTGCAAGCCAGATCTTGAATTTAGAATTGATTGCTTCCTTTACAGTAGCTGCAGAAAACATTTTAATGTTATGATTTCATCATGAGTCTCTCAAGTGGCAACAAGTAAAATAGTAAGTTGGGTTTTCACTATTCCTGTTTACTAAATTCCGCAGGAGTCACAATGTTACTGAAGCAGCCACGGAGAATTATTCCATATTTGAAGAAAGGCTGGAAGAGGAACTTCTCCTTCTAAAGCAGAGCTGTGCTCCAGTGCTTACTGTTAGATACAATTAATAGAAAGTAAGCATTTTTTTCTCATCTGTTGATGAGGATTCAGCATTCACACTGAATTTTTGTTCACTGGAACTTACTGACTCATACATGTATCATCTTTAAAATGCCTTACCAATGCCTAAAATCCACATGACTGTTTCCAGTAACAAGTGTAATAGGGTGTAATTCTGAATTCCCTTTGCACACTCAAAGGATGTGCTGCCTGCTTTCAACCAAGGGGGGGAAAAATGAGAATTTATTATTTCTGGAACAATCCCTGAAGTTTTGTTATTTTCTCCCACTGCAATCCAGTTTTCTGTGCTTCAGGCTGAAAGTATGGTCCACTTAAGACAGAACAGTGTAGCTGTAGCTCCCTGTATCTGGGAACTTATTTTTCCTCACAATAGCATCATTTATACTAATTACATCCTAGCACACTTTAGCACAGTTGCAGATTTCACACAGTTACATTTCACTAACAACAGAAGAAAAGAATGTTTTCAATTTTTTAAAAACACAGACAAGAGGAAAGCAGCCCTTGATAAGAGCCATCCATAGCAAGAGTAATAAGGCTAACAGGATAGACACTTTTGAGCACTATAGGGGAAAGTAGTTTTAACAGAGTAAGCTCTGAAGATCATCAGTAAAAGATGATGCAGTATTTTTGTTCTGAAGGACAGAAATATAGTTTCAATTGTACGTAGAGATGTCTGATGGGCCTGTGATGCACTGTTCACTTGAAACATATACAACAAAGGAGGAATACACATTTAACTAAGGTGTAAAACAGGGCTAAAAGAACAAGGCAACATAAGCCAGTAAAAAGTGCAGAAGCAGAGATTCTGAGAGTGTCCAGGGAAGAACAATCACCACCAAAATGTTACAAAAAGAAGCAAGTGCAAATCTAAGGAATCGCTCTGTTAAATTATGCTTTACTCTTGTCTTTTGTATCACTTCCCCTCCTGTTACCTTTGGGCTCAGTTCTCTGATCCCCCAGCTCCTTCTTGGCTGTTTTGGTTTTGAGCAGCTCTTTGTCCCAGGCAGCTAGTGCCTGCTTTTCTATCCACCGAATCTCTGCTTCCTCTGCATCCAGGCGGCGTTTCCACTGCAGCAGCTCTTCAGCGTGTTGTCGGCGCTGCATCAGCTTCTGCTCTCTCTTAGTTAGGAACCTGACAGGCAGAGCAGAAGACAATGGGAGAACAGCCTCTACCCAGAAAGTCTACTGCCACAATTCCCAGAATCATTGCTGTCCAATTGTTTTTGAGGATAATAACCACACTAACTGCTATCACCTAGATTTCTGAAGTGCTGCTGAAAAAAAATGCAAATAGAGGTCTTTTTTCATTGCAGTAAGTGAAGTCTACAACACACTGTAAACACACTGCCTACATTTTAAACATCTTCAGCATCACTACAGGTGCTACTAAGTATTCACTGAAATGAGCAGGATAAATTCCCAATTTCAGGATATGAAAAGTACCTGTGGTATTAAACTGGAACCCTCAGGAAAGCAGTGACTGTTTGAAAAATGAACCTTCCTTTTCTCTAATCCCAACAATAGAAAAATTGTAACCCTAGTTGCTCACATTCTTTCCAAATAACATCATTATAAGAGAAGGTGATTCTGCATCAATAGTTTTCCTGAATCTCTGGAGCTTCTATCCTTCTTCCTTTAAGCTTCATCTCTATGGATGGATGGCCACACTTGGAAAGTTAATTGTGAGCCGACAGCATCAAGAGAATAGGATGCAGGACTGTTTTTTCTTATCTACTAACATATTTGGCTGCTAGCTTAAGAAAGGATAAAAAGTAAAGCTTATCCTAAGAATTAGCAGGTATTTTCTCACTGACAAAGATTTCTTGGGTGATCCACAAAACGTCAGAAATGAGAAAATTCTTATAAACTTTGTAGGTATGAAGAGGTTTGTGTGCATATACTAGTTCTCTTTGCCAGCTCTTGAACAACAGCACCTCTGGTCTTATTAAACACTGAAGTAACCAAGACTGTAGCATTTAACCTAAAAGAGTAAATGGAAGCAAGTTCAACATAGATTGCACACACTTCCTCTGACATGCCAGGTCTAGAGAAGAGTGTATATCAATCCATTCATCTCCTAAACTGACATTTTTCAGATGTCACAGAATCACTCTGTAGAAAATACAAGGTTTGCCAGCTTGAGTTGGTACAGAAGACGTGGTGCCTAAAAACAGTCTTCCAAGTCTTCTGATACTTTGCTTTGCAAATGTCTTTATCACTTCTAATTCTCAAGCCACCCCAAACACTTAGCATTGAAGTTTTTAAGCTGCAAAGAAGGTAATTTCGTTTTTCATTTTAATCTCCTGTGTTGGAAAACATCCTTTTATTTACAGAGACTGGCATGACAAAGTAGCTAATCTGCAGGTCTTAGCACTTGGTCACTTAGCGTCCACTCTGTTCCCTGGAAAAGTGAGCTGGCAATTGATCAGAAAGGATAAGATTCAGGTAAGTCCTTATCTAGGACAGATTAAGATAAGGTGGACAAGTTAGGATGCAAAGAAAAAAGTTTCAGAAGCCAGTAAGATGCACCCACAATCTTCCTTCCCATGGCCAACACAAGAGCAGATGAAAAAAAAAGAAGCACCTCAAGAGTCTCCAAAACACTTTCCACCTACAAGCTAAAGGATCCCATGATTTTGTGCATCATTTTATCACTGTCTAGATACAAACATCATTTACTGTTAGGCAAAATCAACAGGTCAATATAATTCAGAAATAGTCCACCAACAGTAACTGCATTACAAACATGACACAGACAATGTGATGCATTTGCCAACAGAGCAGATTATCAACTCTTATTTTCAGATACACATCAGTTCCAATTAGTCTAGCAGATTGTGTATTTGGAACTTGTTATGGAGGTTATTATTACAATAATCTCAATGCAAAAGGCAACTTTTTCTTCTTCTTTCACTCACTGTTTGATTTCATCAGAATCTGGATCTTCCCATTACTGAACCTTGAGGGAGGCAAGTCCAGTTGAAATAAAATGCAAGAGAAAGCCTGAAATAAATGGATTCAAAAGAGCAGGACTCCTTAAAAGCAGATGTCAAACAAATTAACCTGATGACCATGAAACTAATAAGAAAGATAAGTCAAAAGAAGTGATGAGAGAGAGAGGGTTCCAACATTGAGCCTATAGGAAGAGGAGGATTAAAGCAGCATGGCTAAAGATGCAGACCCTTTTATAACCCTGAGGTTTAAAAGATCAGAGCCACAGGGTAGCATATATCCTGCCAGTCCAGAGGGTTCCAGTTGCAACACCAAGAGTACACATTTAGTCTCAAATGCAGGGGCACCTTCACAGAAAAAAAAACAGGCAAAACCACATCTGGTATCTATGAAGCTGGAAATCTGGGGGAGCAAAGAAGGAAGCAGCAGCACTCAGAATACACCTGCATCATTTCAAAATCTAACTATTTCTCTGGTGCTAACATCACACATTTTATCCATGCATTCCAAGTATTAACCTGGAAGCATTAACCAGCTGCTCTAATCTGTACTGGTAAATTTATGTCCCAGGTATACTGGCTTTAAGTCCAAACTAGACAGTTTGTTTTGGCAGCTACCTTGAAGTAGTGACCATACAGTGGAAGCAAAGTGAACTGTCTGTCTGCCACTCAGAACATGGCGGGAAGAAGAGATTAGAATCACACAATGGTTTGGGTGGAAAGGGACCCTAAAGATCATCTAGTTCCAACCCTCTTGTCATGGGCAGGGACACCTCCCACTAGATCAGGTTGCTCCAAGCCCCATCCAACCTGGCCTGGAACACTTCAGGGATGGGGCAGCCACAGCTTCCCTGGGCAACCTTGGCCAGTGTTTCACCACCCTCATAAGAAAAATGTCTTCCTTGTATTGAATCTAGATCTACACTCTCTTAGTCTAAAACCATTACCCCTTGTCCTATCACTACAGGCCTTGGTAAAACAGCTCTCAGTTTTCGTATAAGCCCACTTTATACATTTAGAAGATACAATAAGGTCTCCCTGGAGCCTTCTCTTGCCTGGGCTGAACAACCCCAACTCTCTCAGCCTGTCCTCATATAAGAGGTGTTCCAGTCCTCTGGTCACTTTTGTGGCCTCCTCTAGACCCACTCCAACAGGTCCTACTCACACTGAGGACCCCAGAGCTGGACACAGTACTCCAGATGGACTTTTAGGATAGCAGAGTAGAGGGGGAGGCATCACCTCCCTTGGCTTGCTGGCCATGCTGCTTTTTATGCAGCCCAAGATATGGCTGGCTTTCTAGGCTGCAAGTGCACATTGTCAGCTCATATCCCATTTTTTGCCCACCAGCATCCCCAAACCCTTCTCTGCAGGGCTGCTCTCAGTCTACAGATACTAGGGATTGCCCTGATCCAGGAGCAGGACCCTGCATTTGGTCTTGTTGACCTTCATGATGTTTACACTGACTCACTGCTCAAAGCCTGTCAAGGTGTCCCTGGATGGCATTCCTTCCCTCTAGAGAATCAACTACACCACACAGCTTGGTGTCATCTGCCACCCACTCCCACTGCCTACAACATTAATAAAGATCTGGAAACAGTGAGGGAAGTCTCAAAAATGGTCACTGATGGAGAACTTCTTGACTTTCTAGGACTGAACAGAGCATGCTCTATCAAAGAGTCTATCACTTGAGAAAGATACAGTTACCTGACCAATTGGTTGTAGATATACAGCTGGAATTTGGGGTGGAGGTTGGGAAAACAGACACTGAGAGAGGCCCAGTGGTGAGACGTAAAGACAGAGAAGAAGTAGTGAACAGGAGAGCAGTGTCTACAAAATAAGGAGGAAGAGTTTAAAACTAAGGTAGCAAAACAGACAGAAAGAACGAGAAAAGGAGAGCATCTAGCAAAGAACCTTCAAATTAATGGCATTTAACATTGTATAGTTATTATGCAACATCTTAAACAGACAAACTATACACTGTTAAGCAGAATGTAATAGAACACACACTTTTAACACTTCATTTTCTGTTAATTAAAGGCAAGCTGCTTTCACACTGCTATATTTTTCTTCAGATTTTGGAAGGAGTTTCATTACTTGGATGCAGACTTCCACATGTGCTGGTTAACACAACCTGCTCATTTTGCAACTCCTGCTATTTTAACTGTTGATGGAGTAAACTGTTAGCATTAAATAGCACCTGGCTCTGCAATATGAACAACTTTGCAAGTCTGAAACTTTATAAATACATTTTCATTCACTTGGCAAAACCTCAGTAGAATTACTTCTCTGAAGGTAAGCACCAGTGAAAGAGCAAAAATAAGAGATTCAATAATTTATTTTTTTAAACATAACCAATTCCAAGAAAAGTCTGAGATATATCTATAAATCAACTTCTAGTTTGTTGGGGTTTTTTGCAACTAAGTGCAGTGCAGACTTGGTCTCAGAATATGCACATATTGCCTCTTTCATTTGAAGTACTAATTGATAGATATCAGATAATGGCCATTGTTCAAAAAATAACTCTACACAAACTTACACCTGTGCTTAAAATGGTATTTTCTAATGAATTACCATTTCAAGCTAATTCCTAATGAAATATCATATTTATAGAAAAAATATCATGCTCTGTTGTAGCTCTCTTGACTACAATGCAAGCTAAGAAGCATATTAAGGAAAAGCAAAAGAAAATGAGCATTTAAGCAGCTCTTCTACTGCGAAGGTTATTAAAGTTGCATAAGCAAGGGGAAGTGGTTAATTCTCTTTGACAGAGCATGCTCCTGTTCACATGCAGGCTACACAGACTCATCAATTCAAATTAAAACACAACTATTCTTTCACTCCCCTTTTAGCAGAAGAGAAATATTAAAGCTGCCTCATAAGTAAGGAAGTCAAAGGATTTCCGCCTTGCTGTGGAGTACAGCAAATCCAGCACAGCAGAATTCCCCAATTCCTTCCTCTAGTTCCTTTATACTTTGCTTGTTATTCAGCTTCTTTCCTTTTGCCACATCTCATCACCTGACCACAACCTGCCTTCAAATGGCAACTTCTTATCATTGCACTCCAAACCAAATGTCTTACTCTGTTACGTCGATAACATTCTTAGGTGTTTTACAAATACAACATTAAAATAAGGACATTTAAAAAAAGATTCCAAGTCAGCACTGTTTTCCAATCAATAGGCACTACTATCACTACAAAAATACCTGCAAAAGGTGTGTGAAAGCTATACAGTTAGGAAGATCAAGTTCTAGAGCATCATTTGTGCTTACACAAAATCCTACTTCCTTTCAACATATATAGCAATCTAAGACAAAACCAGAAAAACAAAAATACATGACCACATACATTACATCACAATTTCCACTTGTTCTGCCTAAAAGCAACTGTTTCAGCTCAAATCCTGCTATCCCTCTTTTGAAAAGTATTCTCCAAGTGAGCAATATTTGGACTGATTATTAAAATATCTCTAAGGGTAGAACATACTTTGTATCTACTACTGTCCCTTATTAATTATATGTAATTCTCTCTGCAATTTTAAGTGTTGCTTAGAATTTAAAACCATTACCTGATAAAAGTGGCAAAGGAAGTTTTGAATATAAAAGTGTATTTGTCATCTCATAGTACTAATACTGTATTAATACTGTATCTGAAAATTCATAAGCTGTAACTTGGTTTTGTATCTCCAGTTGAAATTTTTTTATGTTGAATCCCATGTGGGGAAAAGAAAAAACCCAAGACTCCCTTTTTAGCAAAAAAAGAAGAAAGATTAGAATAAAAATTGTTCTCCTGATACTTGAAATTAACAGGACCTGTAGAGAGCATATCCTTTTCAAGTCCCCATCTTAAGCCATTTACCAACCTCAAAATATGCTTTGCTTAAGAGTTGCTGCTATAATGATGGGGTAATTTTCACATGACTTGGAATGCCAAGAATTTAGTTTTGGAAATATGACACTTCAGAAACTATAAATAATTATCATTTCGGTTGTTCAGTTTACCAGATCCTGCCAGAAGAGTCTGAACAAAACAGCAATCAATTCAGGCTAAACCATGAAGCCTACATTATGTAGAACATGGGCTTGTTTTTTTTTTCCTACTTAGACCAAATCCTCACTTACTACTACTGTGAAAACAGGGTGCTAAGGAGTCATCACCAGTTTGCCTTTACCTATGGCAGTGCTTGCTTTTTGATGTTTTATCCAGCTGTGTTAGGAGTCCCAAGAGTAAAAACATTAAAAGGACCATCCACATAGACTAAAATATAGTGACCTGTCTTGGTTAGAAGTTAAAAAGATGTTCACACAATGGTTGTTTTTTTTGTGGTAACTGGCAGAGGCCAGACTTGCAGTGGATTAGTCTCAAACAAGAATTTTTGGCTTCAAACTAAAGAGCAAACGTTGACAAAGCATTTAGGATGTTTAGTGCTGGCAAAGCAATTTCTACACTGAAAAGACACAGAAATAATTTTTATTCAAAACAATTTATTAGATGAAATCAATAGAATCAATCTTAGTTTCCAGGCTCTGGAACTGTGCTTATCCTTCATTATTTTCTCTGAAGACTAACAATCTTTTTCAAATTTTTTCCAACCTGTGGACCATCAAAGAGGAAAAGAAAGGTCCTATTAATTGCCTTTCTTCTCAGTCACACATAGCACCTCCATTAATTAAGGAAACAATTGCAGAATTAATCCCTAGCTGATTTGAATGGAACTGAAATTCAGCAGCTGGATATGAAAGTAGAAAGCACATACCTGACAAACTCAATAACCTTCTGTGAGTCGGATCTCAAACTCAGTTACTAGTTTTTGTTTAAGACTATTGCTATTTATAACTTAGGCTTCAACTCAAGATAAAACTCAGTATTGTAATTCCAGAGTCTCACTCCCTGTATTTTTTTTCCTTTAAAATAAAAGGGGAGATACAAAATACAGGCACTGTTTTGTCCATTTGACTTCAGGTCTCTCATTGAGAGAGGAACTCTGACAAAATGTACCATCAAGTGGGAGCCTGTCTTCCTTGTATTCTTGTATAATCATCAAAATCTTTTAAACTGATGTGCTTTTACCAGCTCTATCAAGTACAAAGTATCTATCAAGTACAAAACCCATCTTCTACAATCAAACCATGACAACAGTCTCCCAGCTAACAATGTTTGAATCTCAGTATTCATGCAAGAACTTTCAAATAGCCTTTCAAATATTCTATTCATGATTAATCTAGTTCTATTAATGCTTCCAATTAACTACTTTTCAGGCAACTCAGATTTAAGCATATGTGATGCCATGACCTCTAATTTGTCTGATGGCCATTTTTAGTGCAGATATTGACCCAATCAACTCATTTGATTAAAATAGCAAAACTTCTATATAAGAAAATAAATATAGTTACTTTTCATCCATTCTGCTGCGCATTTTTTTAAGTTTCTGCATAATGCTACTGGTCTCACTGCTGGAGATGGAGACTGGAGAAGGGCTGCATGTTTCTGCATCAGTTGGAAGTGGGCTAGAAGCATTGCTCTGCTTGATGTCATCCTCACTGTGAAGTTCCTGCAATTAAGGATTTAAAAACAAAAGCGACATGAAAAGTCAGAAAAGTTCTTCGACAAAATTTAAAAAAATGGTGTTAATTTAGTTTATTTCTCCCCAGATTACATCAAACACTACTTCAGATAAACCTGGCCACCTGCAGATGTAACTTCAATTTCCAGCTTAATGTTTATTTGACACAGTTTTTAAGTCCAACATTTTTTCCTCTGTAATTTAAGTTCTCCCCTAACTGCATGTAGAACAAAAGAAAACATCACTAGAATTTTAGTTACCCAAACAGGAAACCAATCCCTTCTACATGACTAATATTAAACTTGTGTCTCCTCAAAATTTTGCAAGGAGGCAGACAGTTACCAAAATCCCTTCCTGCTGTCTCCTAAAGCAGATGCAAGAAACTCAGTGTAATAGCAGACAGTTACCAAAATCCCTTCCTAAAGCAGATGCAAGAAACTCAGTGTAATGACACTATCACACACACAAAGCAGTAAGTTTTGAGTTTAGTTCTAACATTTAGTATTTTGGGGTCTGGAAACTCATCAAACAAAACCAGAGCCTGAGAAATCTAAGCATCAGAGATCCTGATATTCCCCATGTCATTAGTTAAGCTTGGAAATGAACACCATTGACTGCCCAGTTAAAGCAAAGCATTCCAAACTTCTCCAAATGCTTTTCCTTAAGCAAAACTTCAAGGAAATTAAACAAGAAGTTTTGGAGATAAAAAGGATAAAACTGAGGCAGACAAAACTTCCATAGGTTCAATCTAGCAACTTTCCGTTCCTATAAATGCCAAAGTCAAATACCAGCTGCACAGCCAAAGAGGGAACTCCAACTTCTGTACTGAACACTTACCAGCTTGTTTTCTCCTGCAGACTTTAGTTTTTCCTGCAGTTTCATTGTAGTCTGACGGATCCGTTCTATTTCCTCCTGCTGCTTCAGGATCAGCTGCCTCTCCTTCCGAGCAGCCTTGTTGGCCTCTTGAAGACGCTTAATTTCTGCCTGTTAGGTATAAAAGGTTAAGCTTAAGAACTGTGGCAGGCAGTTTTCAAGAACACACTCTGAAGCTGCCAGTGTCCTTGCTATGGGTTTTAAATTGCTGCAATTACCTGATGAAGTAACTATCCTGAACTTCAGCAGCAAAAACCAGAAGATCAATTAATACTTCTAAGTCTCAACCAGCAAGGTGACTGATACAGAAGGACCCTTTAAAACAATGTGTTAAATACTACAGAAATGCAAATAAAACTTAGCAATAATAAATACTGCCAGCTTCCTACCCAAAAGCCTGGTGTGGAGTTTTTCCTCAATTCTTAGTTACCTTTTCCTGCTGTAATCTCAGCAGCAGACCACGCTGCCTCTTCCGAATAGGAGGCATCTTATCATCCTCTCCCTTGTCTCGCAAATGCCTGCAAAGAGATTGGAAGAAAGAATTCATTTAGAAAAAAAGTGAACAACAATGGGCCTTTTACTCTTTCAAGTAAATAAGTAAATAAATAAATTTACTTTTCCTAACCTGCTGAAGAGTCTATGACTGTACTTTACCACTGGCATGATCTATAGTGGAATATTTTGTACCATTTAGTCAGACACGCACGGTTGGTTAAAAGGCCAGTGCAGGTAACACCAGGTCTCCCATGAATGGGCAGATGTTCTGCAGAGGTAGCATGCTCACCATTTGAGAAAGACAAAAGGAAGGACACTTGGATCACTACCTCACAATCCTTCATCAAGCCCATAATGACAAGAAATTGGAAGAAAATGTCTGGTGAACACTGGTACTCTCATGCAGAGAGTGACCACAGAAAAATACTGATTAAATCTGGTCACTGCTGTTCAGTAGGTATCACTAGGTACAGAATCATGGAATGGTTTGAGTTGGAAGGGACCTTAAAGATGATCTAGTTCCAACCATGGGCAGGGACACCTCCCACTAGATCAGGTTGTTCAGAGCCTCATCCAACCTGATCTTGAACACTTCCAAGGATGGGGCTTCCACAACTTTCCTGGGCAACCTGTTCCAGTGTCTCACCACCCTCACACTAAAGAATTTTCTCCTAATGTCTTCTCCCTTCTCCCAGTTCTAATCCATTACCCCATGTCCTATCACTACAAGGTACTTCAATAATCTTACAAAAAATTCAAGTAGAAGTACACAAAAATGGTCAGTCAGCACCAGTGGTGCATTCAAGAGCTGCCTTACTTCTTCTGGTGTTCCAGCCAAGCTAATTCAGCCTTGGTCTTCTCTTTCAGAGCCTTCTCCCGGAGCCGAAGCAGTGAGGACTGATGAGCTGCTCGTACTTCCTCCTCTTTCATGTACTGTCTTACCATCTCCATGGTGAATTTAGAGAAACTATCTTGCCCTTCTGAGAACGGCATGCTTAGCTCCTAGAAGGCAAAATAAATTTGGCATGATTTGATTAATACAGAAATTCCAAGACTTTCTCAATTACAAAGGGTGTGTTTGTGTATACACAGATAGACAGACACACACAGGAAGGGAAGCTGTTGTGCTTTTTTTTCTCTCTGAGCCTTGTGCAGACCAGCTTTTTCTGCCCTGAGCTCTGTGATAGTTTTTTTGGGATGTCCAGTCTTGGGCCAGAGAGATGGAGCATCCTCTTGTACTTCCTAGCTATGTGTAGGCATAGTAGGAAGACTTAATGCACTGGCCTTTTACAATCTACCTTAGAAAGTTACTTCTCCTCTCCAAAGCCACAAGAGAACAGGTAGAGGCCTAGATGGACTGTTCCACAGTCAAGTCATCACACTTACACAACAGTGACTCACAAAACTCTGTTCTGAGATGCTCTAAGGACCACAGTGAGGAAAGGAACCCCAAAGTCTGCAAGCACAACTCAACATGGCTTACTTGAAGCTCACCAGCTTCAACATTTCAGTTCAGTTCATTTACCTTAACCACGGTTGCCTAACCTACCTTGATAGATGACAGAGATGTTTTTTCTGGGGAGACTTCCTCATCAGAATCATCACGATTACCCCGTTTCCTCTCCAAGTTGTTTCTGCGGTGACTCTCGGAGGGCAGCAAAGAACGAAAAGACTTTTGCTCTATCTCATCCTCTGTCATCGACTCATCAAACTTCAGGGAATACTCAGTTGCAACAGAAGCAGAATCTAAGAGAGACAGCAGGGAAGTGGGTTTATGCTTAGATGTACCAGGAATGCAGCTTTACTCTCATCTCAGTGAAGTTAGGGGGGCAGGAAAGACAGCAAAATAACTACTCCCATGCAGAAAAATGGGTGTTTAGAAAAGAGTGACCTTGAGTTAGAGGACATCATTAAATACTGTTATCTAGGCTTCTCTACACAGCTATAAACATGTTTCTGGGGCTGCTGAAACATTTGGCATTCAGCCTGCAGATTCAGCAAGTGAACATCTGGCTACAGCCAGCACAGCAGAAAGCAGAATGGTCCATAGACTCCATCACTCTGATGTGCAGGATTTCTGGAGTTCCCATCTCCCTGTGCCATCTTCTGTCACCTCCTAAAAGGCTATTAATTCACCTGGGGCTCAGCTTTCTTCACACATATTCCCTCACTTATTTCAGATACCAATTCCAAAACGAGCACCTCCCTCCCCTGCTCCCCCCTTCAGATTCAACACACACAAACCACACAGCTAACCTTTTTCATCTGGCAGTGATAAAAGACTGTCACTTGGCAAGGAATCATCAACACCAGTATGAGCCTGGTCTTCAACACTGCTAGAAATCTTTTCACGACGGGAAAGCTTCTTCTCATTCTCCTTAGAAGATGGAACTGAAGGACTCTCTTGCCTGCTGCTGGTGCTACTGTGTGACCAAGAAATGATTTTGTTTAAAAATTACTTTGCACATTTCAAAATATTGACATTACATTACTACTGTACATACCAAGATTAACATCCCAGCAATAATTAACATGCAAGAGGGTTTTGTTCTGTTTTTTTCCAAACACAGCTTGACTACTTTAAACCTCCAAGCCTCTTCAAGCTGCTGATTGACAATGGAACTTGTTATTTTTATTCTACTTCAGAATGCAAGTGCTTTGTAGGTATGCATACCCTCTACTTAGCAATGAGTACTGATGATAAACCATTGCAAACATCTCTCCCTACAATTTTTAAATGGATGAGTGAGATATTGTTGTAAATTAGAAGAACTGCAGAGGACTAAATCATTCCAGTTGGTCAAGATCAGAGAAGGACTGTGAGAAACTTTAAAGGGCCTAATCAGAACAGGAAACATAAAGCTAAAATCCAGTATTAAACCAAGATACTGAAAAGTAACTCCAGAAATGAGTCAAAATCTAAACCTCAGGCAAGCAGTGCTCCAGGCGTTTCATGTAGAATCTCAAGCTAGTGCAAAGGCAAAACAAAAGCTCTAACAAAGCAAACAGACACACAAAGAAGATAATAAAAAGTAATGCACGTGACAGAGCAGGCAGCTCTACAGGTCCCCTGCACCATGTTTTCAGAATGTAAGCTCCTGTCTATGTTCTAGTTCATTTCATAAAGACAAGAGAGCAAAATGAGAAGGGCGCAAAATGCACATACTTAGGACAGGGAAAAAACCTGGATAGAGACTTAAAGTGATTGTTAGGTTATAAAGATGAAGCAACAGAAGTATGGATGTAGGCCACAGAACAGAAACCAGAATAATCTCAGCTCAACAATTTCTGAAGGTATTTAATCCAAAGTCAAGGCCACATCCAAGTTCCAAACATCTGCAAGGACAGAAGATCCCACAGCCTCCCTGCACTTCCATTCCACTGTTCAGCCAACCCTCAGAGAGATTTTTTTTTTTTTCCCCCCAGTGATTTTCCCTTTTCTGGAATGTCACCACTGCCTTTTGTCATCTCACTGTGCACCTTCAAGAAGAGTCTAGCCTTATATTCCCTAACAACCCACCTTTGGGACACTGCAACTGGATCCCTGTCTCTTTAGCCTTCTCTTTTCTAGGTTAAATTAGTTCAGTTCCTTCAGCCTCTCTTCTATATCATGAACTCCAGCCTCCTAACCATGTTGGTGGTTCACCACTAGAACTGCATTAGTATGTTAATGTCTTCTTGTTATCAAGGAGACCAAAACTGGACACTGTATTCCAGATACAGTCTCACAGGAGCTGAACAGAGGGGAATAACCATCTCCCTTAACCTGCTTGCTAGACTCTTGCTAATTCAGCTGAAAGAGAAAGCAGATGTGGAACTCACTATTTTAAAGTTAGGAAAGAGAAAAGTATCCCATTAGAACAATACAGCAAATTCAAAAGTGAAACAAACAACAACCAACATATATTACACGGTGGGCAACGGTCTAGGAGGATTTTTAAAGACAAAGCAAACTCTGGTTGGCATGTAAACCTGCAAGCTCTGGAATCTAAGAAAGGTTTACCTGTTGAAGGTTTCAAAACTGACTTTCCCTCTTTAAAAAAAAATACCGAAGGAAATATGTTGCTATTTCTTTGTACTAAAGTTCTTACTTATAGTAAAACACCACCCTGTGTAATCTAAACTCTTCTTACCTCTGATCATGAACCTTTGATCTTGAGGATTCTGAATAACTATCAAACATTGGGGAGTATGTCTGTTTTGAGCCACCTGTGTCCTCTTTACCTTGTGACATGGTGCTGGACTCGCATTTCCTGAGAAAGGGAAGTGTTTGGGGTAAATCTGCATTGTCTTAAACCAAGGAGAGAGAGTTTTCACCAGCTTTTACCAGTTTACTACAAGCAGTAACAGTTAACATTTCTGAAAAGACCACTTAAAGCTCAGACTAGTTACATCATCCCACCAGACATTTAGAGCATCTTTTTCTACTCCTTTATACAGAGCTTCACAGAAGCAGTTAGTGTCCACTTTCTATAAAGATGGAACCTAAATTCTTCTCCTTAAATGCTCACTCATTATGACAACTTAGAAATTTCTTCGAGAATAGGTGAAGCAAAACCTAACAAATCTCTCTTCCCCCTTCCTAAGATGTGAAACATCAGTCAAAAACCTGTTGGTGTCAGTTCGGGCTCTCTGTTGTTTCCTGAGCTCTGAATGGTGCTGCCGCTGGTGGTCAAACAGGGAGGTGACTGGAGCAGCTGGAGCACTGACAGTATCCGAGATCTGCTGGGTACAATGAAAAAACAAACAAAGGAATACAATGTGCTGAGCAGCATCAACTTTTTTTTTTTTTACAGAGAAAATAGTCATTCTTGCAGGCAATTTACTATTCTACTGAACAAATGTGTAAGACATACAGAAGAAATGACAGTGTACATCCAAAAATATTCCCAGCACATTGGTGACCAGCATTTCCATTGCTGCATTCTAGTTAAAATTAATGGTTGTTCAACTGAATATGAGGAGTCACTAATGAACATGGGTGGAAAAGTAAGTCTCCTAGCCTATCATCACTGTCCAGGCCATCCCTATCAGCCTCTCCCTGAACATCTTACACTTGGACTTCACATTTAAAGCAAGACAAGAGATTTAAACCCTACACCAAATAAAAGCCATTTCTTCTGCCTTGTTTCTTAATTGTCTCTAAAAATGACAAATGTTTAAGTGTCTTTATGCAAGACTTCACTATCAACAATCACTGCATGTATCTCAGATGCCTGAGCTTTTCTGCTCCTTTAACCTAAGCCATTCTTATCTATGCAAGAATGATTTAAACTTCACCTATATGGCAAAGCTCAGAACAACTGCATCAGTATAGTTCTGCAGTCCCATTACCAAGCATAAAAACAGCCTTGCTGAGCACCAGGAGGTGCAGAAACCGTGAAGAAACAGTTATGTTCATACCCCTCAGCCTTCTGCACTCCACCCCGTAACCTAATCCACAGCCATTGTCATTGCTAAACTATGAAGAAGCAAAAACATATTTCGTTACTGTGTTTCCTACCTATGAGTGAAATAGCTGCTACACATTGGAAAAAACAAGTATAAAAACTGATATTATAATAAATTAGAAGAGACTCAAAAGAAGAAAATTGCAAACTCTGTACCATGTTAAGAGCTCTGCTGAAGATCCTCCCCACTCCATTTGAAAAAAAATAAATTTGTTTGTCTCCTACCTTCAAATGTAAGTAAAACTGCAATTCCCCTGCTTTGGTAATTTGCATATGAAACAGATACAACATCAATCCCTGATGGAGTACAACTCTTGCAAATTAAAGATGTTGTGTTTGCTATCATTGATCTCTCCTGGAAGAACAAACTTCTTAACAGCTTGTTAACTGGAGATTATAATAGTGAACAGGGATTTAAGGCTGCTGACTGACTTCTGAGTAAGGATGCCAGAAAAGCTCCTTTGAAGTCCCATCATTTGCTACATCATGGAAGTAAAGAAGCTGCACTGAGAATGACAGTGAACAAAGAACACCCTAGAAGACATTTTTTAGTATTCAAAACAATACTGAAGTTAGAACAGCTTCTTCCTTTCCCTCAAGACCTCACCTCACGGATCTGGTGAGCTGCACCTGCAGTGAGAAGTGCAGTTTCTGCCTGTTTGGCTGCAGCCTTGCATGGGGTCTCTTGTACAGCCTCCTGCCGTGCCTGGACCAGATGCTGTAGGGACTCTGCATGGACCTGTGCAGAAAACACAGCTCCTTCAGTTCTCTGCTATAACAACTACAGATTTATTTCTTACAATCTGGGAGAAAAAAGTTTTACATTGGCCCCTAAGAGTTTTTTTTCAGTTCTATTAAACCCCTTCACCATTTCCATATATTCACAGCTTCAAATTAAGAATACTCATAGGCATGGATTTACTTACAGCATTTTGCCTCTTACACACTCCACATTTTTTGAAGGGCAGCATTACCTGAGCTGCCTTCTGCCTTGCCTCGTCCAGTTGTCTCTGACTTTCTAAAGCTTCTTGCTCAGCCTTGATTTTCAAAAGAGCTAAGTCACGTTCATGGCGCTGTTGATGTGCCTACAGATCAGGAAAATAAGTTTTCATCATGCAAGTTGAATGTCAAGATCTTTTTTGCTTTGCAGCCACTGGCTGCAAGTACCTCCAAAAGATCTAGACCATCTCTACTGGTGGTGCCTCTTCAGCACCTCTTCAGGAAAATTTTCAGCCCACCCACTGACCCTCTCCCTTTCTAATTAGACAGTGCACATATACTCTTCCACCACAGCCTAGAAAGAAAAAGGATATAGCAGACCAATCCATTCAACAAACTAGAATCTTGTCAACATCAGAAAATTTCAACCAAAAATATCCTTTCCATAAGACAAATGGTCCAGCTTACACTGAACAGCTACACTGCATGGCAATGGGACTCAACATCAAATCCAGCAAACAATCAAGTTTTTATTTTACTGAAGTAGACAACCAAAGCTGTGATACCAGCTAATGGTGTACTCATGACACACATGCTAGAGTCAACAGTTCCTTCATGTCAACTTAAAATAAGAAAGAGTCATTAATCCTAAAAAATTGACATTATCAGAAATGCTCCGTCATGCCCATTATGATTTCTCTGCATTGGTAACAAAAGCATAATTCGCCCTAATTTGATTAATTTTCTTGCAAATGAATAACAAAAAGGCAGGTTTAGAGAAGGAAGTATTTTTCCATTACCTTTAGAATCTGAGCCAGAGAAACACTCTCCTGCTGGGCAAGTGATATGCCTCGTACTCGATCTACATCGGAAAGCTGTCGCACGGTCTCCTCGATGGCAGTGAGGTAGTTCAGTTCTGCTGACAAACGATGCTGAAGACCAGCTGGGGAGAAACGCATACATCCTGCAGGAGAAGACTTACTGGTCAAGCTCTGTAGACTTTAATGCACCCCACCGAAAAAATAAAGAAGAAAAAGCAACCCCTCCAAAAAAACCTACTCTGGGATTTGTATGATTTTGACAGAAGAACTCACCGCTCGCTGAGGCTGCTCCTGCTGCAGATCTACCAGCTCCCAGACTCAAGTCAGGGAAAGCTACATTAGGCTTCAGCTCTGATGATGGACTTCCAGAAAAGCTAGCAGGTGTCTTGACTCTTTCTGCTGCAGTGCCCAGAGAATCAAACTGCAACTGTTTTTGGGAACCGGGTGATGTGGAAGGAGTTGGTGTCTTCAGGGGCCTTTCTTTGTCTGAGAAACTGACAGTGAAATGAAAAAAGAAAGGAGTCAATATTCTCCTAAGTCCAGCCATTTGATAAGACAATAAGGCAATAAAGTAGTTCTATTTACATACATCAGACAGACCCTGCAAAAGGCATCATCTTCCGTTTTGCACAAGCCCAGCCTGCCTTCAGGAAATGATCTTTTGTGTACCTATATGTATGTGATAGGTTTTGTGTACCTATCCCCCAATTTAGGGTTAAGTTTCTAGAGCACCCTACTTTTCCTCCAACTATTACACCTAGTTAGCACACAGACACAATAAAAATATTTTAAAATATACTTAATATTTGCATGGCCAGATACATCCAATGCCTCCTAAAAATCAGGATGCACACACCTGCACATGCTTTTACACGTTTTGAGAGTTTAAGGGAAGAACTTTATTTCACTCACAGGAAATGAGGGCAATATTCTGGTAGCAGAACACCATTAACAGTATTTTAATAAAAGTAAACAGGTGACTGTCAACATATGGATGCAATTGAATGTGGTAAGAAACTGCCCTGAGCTCCCATCTCTTTCATCAAAATGCAATTAAATGCTCTAAGGTCAAAATTTGTAAATGTATCTTGAGAGAAAATTAAAGACATCTCATTTTTGAAACATACTGAGGATAACTGCATATGTTAACTTACTTATTTTTTCTCTCCACTTTTTACAGACCATTTGTAGAAACAGAGAATGAAAATTGTGTTTCAATGCTTAAGGTACTGAACTGGACAGGACATCACCTATACACATCAGCCACTTATCCTCACAAAACCAGTGGGGGAGTGAGGGTGGAGGGTATATCACTACTTTGTATTTTCTCTTATTACAGCCATCAACTTTAGGCTTTCATATTTAAAATACAGGGGAAAAAAATGTTCTGCATGTCTATGTTACTAACATTTGAATAGTTTTGTTAATTTCCTTTTGCACATCCAAAGACATAGCCATTTTTTTTTTACCATGCTATAATACTAACAAATTTGGTTATATTTGCACACAGTCTTATAAGGATCACCTTACCTCACCAGGGAGTGTTCAGACAGGTTTTCTAGCACACTGTCTGCATCTGTGTTCTGCTCAGGGTCTTTACTAGACATTCTGCTACTTGATAAGGACTTCTTTGTCTGTTGGGAGTTCCACTCTAACTCAGATAGCATTTTATCTTCATCTGCAGGAAAGTGGTGAGAGCTTCCATTCAAACAGTCCAACCCTAAGAAGAAACAAAGTTGCAGAAAGTTTACACTTGCTATTCTGAGTATCTCAGCCATCAGGAACCCCAAAACAAATAATTGAGAACTTTTTTCCCCCATGGAAAGATGTCTTCCAGTTAGAAGTCTATAAATCCAACAAGCAAGAAATGTACATTGAGCAGATTACTACAGATTAAATTATCTTCTGAATATTGTGTCTACTGCCAACAAAACTATCACTCAGCTTTCACTTCAGCACAGTAAAGAAAAGAAGAATTTGGCTCTTCAATACTGATACTTAGAGTGAAGCCTAACTTTCTTTGGGTAAGCTAGAGAATTTGGAAAAAATAAGAAGAGTAATAATTTGGAATGTCCAATCTTATTTTTCTTGTCCTTTTATTGACTTTGAACCCAGCTTTTCCTCACATCACCCATTGCTTATATCATAAAAGTGTACCAAGTACTGAGTTTCTTCATGTTTTTGTAATGTACAAGTTACTGCAGGAAGAAGTGTATTAATTAATTAGTGCACTCAATGAAAACTATGCTTCAAAGATGAAGCACACAAGCAGACTTACTGTCACCTTCATAAACGTGGCCATAACTCAGTTTCTCAGCAGACAACTGGGATTGTCTTAGCACAGAATCTGAGTATCATTCCCTCACAATATTAAAATTATCTTGTTAGAAGGCTGGCTTAGGAAAGGGAAAAAAAATGATACTCTTAATAACCTCTTGCTGCACTTACGTTCCTTTTTCCCTCTTTTTCTAGAGGATGAAGATGAGTGAGAAGATGCTGCAGACCGTGGCCCAGAAGAATGCTGAGAAGGAAGCTCCACAGATCTAGGTTCTTGGGAAGACTTGCTGCTTGGAACTCCTTCCTGAACACTTGAATTACTGCTGCCAGCAACACTAAAAAGAAGCACATGGACAGTGATTCACTAAGGACTTCTAACTCCCACATTATACAGTGCACAATGAATCCACCAAACTTGAAATTAGAGACAGATGGCTAGAACTGCACTAATGAGCCCATATTGAAAAGCATAGACTTTGAGATTAAACACTATGGCAGCTAGGACTTTAGTAAGTTTGACATTATGTTGCACACACTTGAAACATACTTCTGCAAATGTGAAACAGTAAAAGATTAGGCCTGTAAAGCAGGGGGCTGGGGGAGCCTCACTGACACCAACTCTCACCCACTGGCTACCCAACACTGGATCCAGGGCTGGTGATTTTCTGTTAGGATCTCTCTTAACTTTTCTTCTCCTATTCTCTCTCTTTCTTCCTTCTTAAAATATTAAGTAATGCAAGACCTAACCATGATTTTCTTCTCAGGCTGTGCAGTTTGAACACACAAGTATAGTGACTTTTGTGATTTAAATAATCAGAGTTTATGATTGTGCAGCCTGAGATAACTGAAGTATCAGTACTTCCACAGTTTTAATTAAACGTAATATTCAAATACAGGCCTTAATCTGATCAAAATGATTGAGAATGCCCTCAGACCACAACATTTTAATCACTCTACCTGGCTGGATCCAGCTGCACCTGGACTCCTCTCTGAGGAGGAGTTTAGAAAGCAAGGGGGTCCAACCTGAATCTCCCTGGGTTGCCCTTCTTATGTTGAGACACACCATCCTTTCAATGCTAACTCCTAAGAGCTGTTTGACTACAGACTTGAACAACATAAGAATGATTTCAAGTATGGCTGCATTTTAGATAATTTCTAGGCATACAGATACCAATAAATAGAAAGAAATATGAGTGATTTTAAATACATTTTTACAAAATATTTGCAAATAAGGGGATAATGCATCATATACTAAATAATACTAACATAAGACCTATCAAGAAATTTATTTAGAAAGAAAGCATTTTTGGTAGCCAACATTTCCAGTGTGCAAAGTACCTTCTACCTTCCTTTCTTCTGAGGTTAAGTACCACCAGTATAAATACTGTACTTGTGGCCTTCCCCACAGGGCCCAAAAGATGTAAATATAACTTATTAGAAAAAAAAGGTGCCTTCAGAAATTCAGGAAGCCACATGACTTCTTTACTAACAGGATTTACAAAATCCTAGGATTTACAAAAGGTTTTAAAAGTTCTTACAGACAATTTATGTATCCATTACTAAGGATTACTGAACCTTTACTGAACTACTGCAGGTATTTTAACACTTTCAAAAGTATTTTCTTTTTCTAAATTGCAAAGACTAACCAATTGAGCATTACAGCAGCAACACAAGTCAGGTAATTTTTACCTGACTACAAAGGGTAAGAACCTTGCCTAAAGCTATCTGCCAGACTTAAAGAAGAACAAAAATTAGAGAACAGAGATACTTGACTCTGACCTTTATGTCTTAACCATGTTGGTTGATTTATGAACCAGGAAATACCTAATCACTTTGACTAGTATTACAACACAGCACAGCACAACAGAAAAGACAGTCAGCATGTCACAAAACAAATTCTGCATTAACTGCTCTCTGTCAAATTCTGTATTTTTATTATTACAAGCAGTCTAACACACAGTTACCTGAGGTCACGTGAAATCATCTTGTCTGTTAAAGTGCTGCTTCCCTGTGATGAGGCAAAATCATCTTCATAAGAAACCACACTCTCTGGGGGGCTCAAGGTAGGGATTAAAGGGCACAGAGGAGTAGATGCTCCACTTGACACTAAAGGAGGGAAATGACAAAAATTATACCAAAAAAATCTGCATCAAACAGAAAATAAAGGCAGAAGGAATTAAAATGTTACACTACAAGTTACAAAGACTTCCTTTCAAATTCAAAACACCAGGAAAACAACAGTATAACCATCCAGTGGCACTCTGAACAAAACATAACAAGCATGGTCTTCCTCTCTTTGTCAATGATCGAATACTTCATTAACTCATTCCAGCTAAAATATTCTTGAAGAGCACAGTGCTTGAGAGTAGAGCCACCTGTAGAAAATTTAAATTCAAACACCTTTAAGGGAAATAAAATGAAGGCAAAAAGAATCAAGAAAAACCACAAGGTAAAAATCAACTTCTGAGAAGATCTCCACAAAACGAGGACCTCAAGGCAAAAGAAACAGTACTCAGAAAAAGAAGAATTTGTACAAAAATACACTCAGGGCAATTTAGATGGAGTATGCAAGTTTGGATACAACAGATGCAAACTCTACATTCAGATATCTGTAACTATGAGCGTCCTTTATACTTGTAACCTGGTATATGAATTAATTATTGATCTAAAAATACAGAGCAATACAAAAATAATCTTCATGCAGCCCAAAAACGTGCCAAGTTTTTTGTGTTGTTTTTTTTTCCTTACACAAGCAAAAGAAGGGGTGGAGGAGGAATAATTTATCATCCAAAAGTAAAGTGAGAAAGCCTTACACAGATTCATGTTTGAGACATCTAAAAGCACATTCTTTACCTGTGAAGTATAAAGTGTAAGGAGTAGGAAGACTGGGAAAACAGAAACTCACAAGAGCTTTGAGAAAAGTTTCCACTTTTAGCTCTTCCATGAAGCTGATAACTTTTTGCAAAGATGTTGATGACGCTGTGAGGACTTCCCTTTGCCAGGTCCTCCCATGGTCCTTTGCTGTGTGTGCCACTTGTCTGAGTGAAAAGTGGTAAATACTTCTCAGCTTCTTTCTGAAACTCCTTGATGGGCTCAAAAGCATTTCTCTCCCGAATGCAGAAATCCTTCTCTTTTAACGTCTCCAGCATCTTCAGTGGCAACTGTTTGTGCTGGCCTCCTTCCTCTTCAGACAGGCTTCCATCACTCAGGAGAGACCCTTTGCCAATGGAGTCCATGCTGGACACCTGAGGAACTGCAGCTTTATTCAGAGCATAAGCCTGGTTTTCACACCCCAGGGTGTCAGCCTGTCTCTTTGACAAACGTCCTTGTATCCCCTCATGCCTGTTAGCAGAGGGGGACCTCATTCCAATGCTGACTGCAGCACTATGAGGCCTGATCATCTCAGGGAGCTTTTTAAATTCACTAAGGTTGCTTACCCCAGGAAGGCCATCATCAAAGGCTGTATGAGATCCACAAGTACCCAACATTTTTTTAATTCCAACTGAAATAGCATCTTCATTTTCCTCTCTCACAGGAGGACTCACAGCTTTTGCCCACCGTCCATCATCCTGGTTTTCTTGCATAAATTCACAGTCTGACTTCCACATGGGACCACAATTGATACCAGCCCCAACCAATTTCCTGGCTTCACTTTCAATTCTGCTAGAAAGGGAAGCAGCTGTAGCTCTCAAAGCTTCAATTCGATCTAATTTGCTCTTATATTGGTTAACAGTAGGTTTCACTAAGAGATTTTGCTGCGCAGTGTGTGGATTCAGGTATGGCTGAGGCCCCAAGGTCAGCAATCCCATGGGTGCTGTGTGTCTCCTCTTGCCTGCCAACATCACATCATACTCTTTGGACAAAAGGTCCACCTGCTCCCGACTCCAGTGCTGAGAGCAAGGGCCTCCACTTGAGCCCATGACAGCTTGTGGCTGAGAAAGGTGCACCCTGGGGCTCAACTGGTCTGGCTGTACCCATGGAGGCTCCACCAAATCGCTCCTGAAATGAGAAGTCAACACTTAAGTTGATGACTTAGACAAGTACTGTTGTTTTAAATAAAAGTATCACTGCCACAAATTTATTTTTCAGGAAGAAATATTGGTGGAATCAGAGGGGTGGGGAATGGCACAGAGAACAGAATGTTATTTAAAAAAAACCAACAAACAAACCAGAACCCAACAAAACCAAACATTATGGTACCTTCCAAATTGTTAATGTTGTTTATGGTGTACTGTGTGTTTTAGAGTTGCAACAAGCTAAAGATTTTAATCAGCAGCAGCAAGTCTTTTCCAAAAGTTTCCTGACTTCAAAAGGGAGGAAATATCCTTTTTTTTTCTTTTTCTTTTTTTTAATTCCTTATCTCTAGTCTTTCCCCTCAAGCTGAACCCAGCCCATGTTTCACTGGAGCTGTCACTTAGGGAAGGCATGAAAAACACTTGGAGAAAAGAAAGACTGGAAATACAAAGACATTTAAAGCTCTATAAGACATCTTTCTTTCCAGACAGCTCCCATTTCCAATACCACTTGCACATATTCTGAATACTAAGAAACTGACAATACACTGAACAATTTAAAATGGGGAAAGCAGCATGAAAGGAAATAGGGAAAGGCTAGTTCAAAGCAGAAGCAGAGGTCTTTGGAACTTAAAAAACAGTAACAAAAGGCCTGAATCCAAGACAATAGATTAAATAAAAACATGGAACAAATCAAATAAGAAAAATCAATAGACATATTCAAAAGATCAGCTTCTGTTGCCTGATGGGAAATGGCAGAGGAAATATAGTCTCTCAATGTGAAATGCACACCCTCTTAATCTCAGCAGAAGATTAACAGCAGACACCAGTCAGTTTATTTATTTACAGACTCACTAAAAACCCACAGCCAAAATTTTCATACGCTTTCCTGCATCCGCTTCCTCTTTACTGCAAGGAAACCTCGTAACTGCCATAAAGACAATTACTCTCACTAGGACACAAGAGCCTAGTCTGTATTCACCTCTCAGAGGTGAAAATGAGAGTATTTTCCTCTCTCCCCAAAGGCCCTCAGTGGCTCACCTCAGCAGCGGCTGCTGTGGCTCTGAAAGTGACATGTCACTACTTGAAGATGCGCTGGGAGGACGCTCTTGAGCCTTGTTTTCTTTGTCAGATTCCCCAGATGGTTGATAACCAGGTTTGGGCTAGAAATGAAGACAACCAGAAAAAATGCATTTTCAAAAGCCTGCAGGAGCCTGGAAGCTCTTGTCTCATTACAGCTGAAAAGGCTTACATTTCTCAGCATAGTATCACACCTCTCCTACCATAAAAAGGCTTAAAAACACAATATTTAATTCACAGCTTATCAAGTTTGCCCAACAACCCAAAGCAACTTCAAAAAAACCTCTTCAATTCACAGTTTGATTGATGCTCATATTTTCTTAAGAGCCAACCTTTACAGCTGCTGCTAGTTAAACCCTAGAATTCTGCTTCTATTTATAACAGAAAGATGATTTCCATTCACCTTTCTAGTAGGGCTTGCTGTGCTGAAAAGCAGCCACTAGTGAGGAGGCTCTGGATCAAAACCACTCTGTTTCAGCAAGAGTTACAGAGTTTTGTTTGTATCTTAACTGATAGCCCCAGTAGGACAACTCATGACCTTCCTAAACACAGGACCTCCTGTTTCCACAAACAACTGCAACATATGAAGTTAGTGAATCAGCTATACCTGGGCTTCCTGCACTGTAGGCAGCTCAGGTGGCTCTCCCAAAAATGCATGTTCCAGCAATAGTTTGGAATAGGTTTCCTGTAACCGTTTGGCTGCTGAAGGTTCAGGAGGCGGAACGTTCTTGGCTTTAGTAAAAGCCTCCTTCTGCTTTCTGTAGAGCTCTTGGAGCCTTTTGTTCTTCTGTTCTGTTGCCTCCTTTTGTGCTTTCTTCTCTTCATTCTGTTTCTTCTTCCTCTCCTCTTGCTGCCTGATGATGTACTGACGAACCTCGTCCGTATCATAGTGACGTTTCTTAGAGATCACTTGAGGCTCCTCATTGGCAGCAATCTTTTCTGGTTTCCTTTTGGTTGGACTTTGGCTCCTGGCACTTTGAGTAGGCAAAACAGATTTCTGTTTTTCCACGTCTTTCTCTTGCTTTGTAGTCATGGAATCCAACTGCAAGTCATCAAGAATTCCACGTATCTCCACAGGCAGAAAGTCCTTATTTACAGAGGCATGATCTTCTTGGTTAGTGTCTGGAAGAGCAGCTTCCAGTTTCTTCAGGTTATTCTCAGACCGTACTTTACTCCTTGACCTTTCAGAACTTCTTGAAGAGGTTTTATGGGTAACATCCAGTCTAGAATCTGAACCTGTCCTTCCAATATGGCCTGCTAAAGAACAAGACATGTCAAATATTTTTGGTAAAAATCACATTTGGGAACTACATGCCACCACTGAAACAGTTGCAAAAGAGAAGATGAGGGAGGAGTACTGATCTCACTATAAACTTTCTTTGGCTTCATTCATTCTGAATATAGCAGCCTTTGCTTAGACTGAGCTCACACCTTTCATAACTCTAACCAGCCTCGCAGGCATAACAGAACAGCAGCTACTACCATCCCTTACTTGCCCTGAGATTCCTGATAAATTCTGAAAAGGGTTGCTGAAGGAATCAAGGAAGATTTATAATGCACATGATGACATTTTACAGCACCTGGAAGGGATGACCAACCACATATTATATGCAGCACATACGGAAAATTCATCTGGCCTATTGACTCTTTGTAGCCATTCCTTTCCCCACTAGCTTCAAGAGGCAAAGATAGATTGTAGGTGATCTTTTGGTTTTTTTTGGCTGCAACCTACTTCCCATCTACTCCAGAGCTCCTGAGCACCTCTACAGCATATACTGCCCTCCAAGTCAAATGGGCAGGGTTGCATTACACCAAGAGTTCACAACCCAGTCAGGAAGAGAGGTTATGCATCCCAACCATGGATGTGAGCAAAATTACACCCCCTTGAATCCCAGGTTAAAAATAGTAATTATTTTGCTAAGAAGCTGATTACATTCTATCTCCAAAGGCTGCTTTATTCTGCAGACATGCAGTATTATATAATAAATCAAGAACAATTTAAAAAGTCCAGTGACAAAAGTACAACTTACCAGACTTGGCAGCTCGCTCTCGTCCTGTTCTGTCACTGGATACAGCCCTTCTGTCCTGTTCTACTCTGGGAGCTGGACCCAGGATCTTTTTTGCTAATTTCTGTCCCTCTCGCCAGGAGGATGTAGTTATTATACAGTTTCCACCTGCAAAACAAGGTAATAAATAAAAGTCAAGCACCAGATGGATTTTTCAACAGATCAGAAAGAAGTATTTATGGCAACTGTTAGTAATTTCTATACCATTGAGTTCTGCACAAGTGGAACTGCTGCAGCTACACAAGACAGTCATGAAGATGCTCAACAGCTGAACCACCCAACTGTGTGTGAATAACACAATGGAAAATGCAAAAACATGCTGTAGCACATTAAAGCCCAACAAAAACTGATTTAAAAAGACGAAAAAAGGCTTATACAGGTTGAAAAACTTAGAAGCAAACATTACTAGGGGAGAGGGGTAACATTTGTAGAGGCCTGAGAAGAAGCTGTTATCCCCACTTTAAAAAGAAAGATAAAAGGACCTAAAATGTAATAATAATTAAACAAAAGTTAGAAGACAGAGAACAATGTTAATCCTAGAAGAATCTTAGTTGATATGACAGGAAAATAAAACTTTATAGAGATTTTTACAGATAATTAATTGTTGAGACAGGTGTCTTCTGAAGAGGGTAAAAAATACAAAGCACCAGTTTTTCTACATAAGTACTAACTCACTGTCCTCTAGCTGGGACTTCTGCACCATGACTGGAAATAGTTAAGATAATCCCTATTAGCTGACTAATTCAAGAACAGACTACATTGCAGGTGACAGAAACCCAACTAAAATGTTATTAGTATTATCATCCTACATATAATTCAATTATAAAAACTGGCTACAGTGGCATCTTTGCCTAATATTGGTTAAATTAGATGTTAGGTTTGTTTGGCCTACCTTTCATCCCACTAATTTCCAGCATTAGTAATCTTTTATTTTTGAAATAATGACCTTAAAGAGCTTTGGAGAATAGCATCATATAAAAAAAACAGAAAAGAATTAATAACCTAATTCAGACCATTTTATTGCTAGCAAAATATCTAACTTGAATATCTAACTTTGCAGTTGATTTCTAACCATTCAGTTTCAGCTTTTACTGCCTAAACAAACCCAGGCCCTGCAGCACAAACACAACACAGCCAAACAAAAAGGGATTGTACTCTGGGTCAAACAGGACTTTGAAGACACAGGACTAAAGGAACTTCAAGTGAAATTCAGGATAGCAAAGCTATAGTGTTTTGGCAATTCCAGCCCTCAGTTCTCACCCTCACTTTCTTTTCTTTGTTGTTTTTAAACCAGAAAGAGGAAACTTGAAGGCCACTATTCATTCATTTACCAAGAGAACTCCTTACTTGCATTGTAAATTCTCCAAGTACTTTATACATCTGTCACTTGAAACATGTCACTACAAGCCTCTTAGAAACAGACATATCAGGCAAAGGAGTTCTCTTGCTCACATTGCTCTCAATTACTTCTACGTGCATTTAAAAAGGCAGCATGAAGTCTCATCTTCCATTTCCAGTCAGCTGTTTGAGCTAAAACACGCTAACGGAGTGGAACATGAGCTGGGCTATTTATAGCCTTGGCCACAAGCAGCAGTTTCTTATTGCTGTGACTGGGGGAGAAGAGACCATCACAGATCTGTCACTTAGATCTGGTTCTTATCTTCTAGGGATTTCAAGCCATCATTCTCCTCACACTTAGTCTATTATGGAGAACAACCATTGCCATTAAAACTTGCACCAATCTCTGCGCTCCTCCCTCACTTGGAACTGTCACAAATACATACATTAGTTTAGTATCATTCCTTTGGTATGAATTGATCAGCACAGGAAGGAGTAAATCTACTTATCGCTTACTTTCAAGTATTAGCATGAATTAACACAAAATATTCACATGTAGCTTCATGATTTACAGGATGAAGAACTGCATATTCACTGTCTAAAATACCCTTAGTGTTACTTTTTAAAGCAGCTTTCTTTCCTCAAAATATCTTTACCAGTTATGGGTCACTTTACTCAAGAAGAAATATAAAAACCTTAAAAGGTGCCATACCTTGCATGTATTTAAAGAAAAAAATTCATTGTTCTGTAGTGCAATTGCAGTCATAACTACTTACTTTATATGAAAATTAAAACTAAACACAAAGCAGAGGTAGAAGCCTTCCTAATTCTTTTGCTACACACAATATCAAAGATTAACATTACTGGAAAACCAAGAAGCACTGACAGAATTCCACTGCAGCTAGTTTAATTTTCTACTATAAGGCACTGCTCTAAAGTAACTTGCTCACATCATCCTCTCTGAAGAATTCAATTTGTTTAATAGACAGTGCAAATGTCAGACAACAGTGAAAACAGAAAATTCTTCATTGGTAAAATAAATAAACATTCCTTTACAAATATTAAGATTTGTAAGGCCTGTCAGGGAACAAGTGTTTAC